>NW_015150495.1:892962-902711 GCF_000732505.1 Cyprinodon variegatus | reverse complement strand
ATTCCTTTTCTATCACTTTAAAACACCCTGCTTCTTTTCATCTCACATCAACAACAATCTCTCTTTTCATAAGAATTCTCAAAAAAATTAAGCGGTGATTGTGGATATAATCCCAGTAGATTAAGATTATGAAATACTCAGAAAGGCTAATCTGGCACCAATACCTATGCCCCATTCAATGTCAATGAAGTCTCTTTTCTTCCTGATGAGTATGCTCAGTTTAAAATCCAACAAGTTGTCTTCATCCAGCCACCTAAAAGAAGTGAGGTGCTGATAATTGGCTCATTTGCAATTTGTGATACGTGGATATATAACACTTTGAATCTGACTGGAGAATACTTAATAGCTTAGATGTCAATTTAGCCTAGGTAAGGCACGGCAATTCAAGTCAGATTTATTTGTATTGCACAACAGAGACAATTCAAAATGCTTCACATGAATTAAACAGTAAATAGATGCAAATAAAAGAAGAATATAAACAGGTAAAGATAAAAAGAAAAGGCAATTCTGAGCAAATTGTTTTTAAAATTTTTTATTTTGACTTAAAGAGAACTCCTGCTGTCCGACCTTTACAGCCTTTTCTGGGAGTTTGTCCCTGATAAGGAATTGAATGCTGCTTCTCCTTGTTTTTTTCCAGTTAAATTAAAAGCAGGATTTTAAGTAACACCCCAATAGGGTACCTGTAATGATTTAAGATGCAAGGATGAACGATTTCAATTCAACAAAAGCAATAAAACTGGGATCCCATGTGTTTTGCAGGCCTAAAAAGTAGAACCCAACTCAGAATAAAAGCTAAATGTCACACAGCAGAGAGAAGCTGCGGTCAAATCCTGGAGGAGAAAAGTCAGGGAGGGGGCAGGCGAGCTCCGCTGCATGTGTGGGTTTTGGGCACACGTTTATCATTAGCCTGATTAGGTCCATAATAAGAGTGCTGAAGATCATCCCTTCGTTGGGACTCTTTCGGGACTGTAATTCAAACAGCAAATTCTTCTCATCGTCATGACCAGTGCTGACATTCGAGAGAGCTTTGCAATCTGCCCGGCAATCTTTCAAGTGGGAGACAAGCCATAGGGATCATTATCATATTTCAGAAATATTAAATTATGCATTGCTGCTGTGGTTCTCTGTCACAGAGACAACACTGTGGAGGCCTGCCTTGGGAAATGAATGACCTTTTGTGCTTCCATATTTTTCTAAATAAAATATTACTGACATTGCACTATAGATCAATGAAGCAAAGGATAAAAAAAACAACTTGATATGTAAGCTGGGGCTTATCACCTATTAGTGTCACAAAGCTGCATGTTTTATTACTTATTATACCAAAAGTCTAGGAGGAATAAATATAATGTAGTTATGACATTCCTAATTACCTAATTAATCTAGAACAGTTAAAAGAATATTAATACTTCTTAGGTATTTGGTAGACAAGAATAAAAGCTGAATTCAGTGAAGTCTATTCATGCAAAAAAATTATCTCCTTTTTTATTCAACCCTGCAAATACCAAATCTGACTCTTAAGGGAGGTCTCGCTCTCTATTTTAATCCTGAAATGCATTCCTCCCTCCCCATTTTTTGTCTCTCGCAGAGTAATGACAACTAATCAAGCATGAAATTGACAATCGCAAGAGTGTTGCCGGTGAGATGAATTCAAAGAAGCAGGGACTTGCCTATTCTCGTAGTGTACTGACTGGAAAGGAGCTTGTGTGCAAGCACGGCCCAGGGTGTGGAGCTGACAGCCAAACGACTCATGAGGAGGGGGAAAAAAAGCCTCTCACTCAAACTTTCTCCTCATTCTGCTGTTATTTCACACCTGAGAGCTAAGGCAGAGTGACAGTGTTTGATTGAGCTCCCACTACGACTAACAAGTTGTACTTTCCTCTTCATCTGGCTCCGGTGGTAATTTGGTGAGAGTCCTCGTTTCCATGGCATAAAAGGCACATATGATTGCCGCTGTAGCTACTGGATGCATTTAGTCCTTGATCTTGAGGGATGGGAACAGACATGCCTTAGTGCGGTAAAGCTTCAATTCTGATGCCATGCAGAAACTCCAAAATTTATATTATGTCTCTAATAGGATGTCCATGTTACTACTTTCATAGACTAGGGGCACAACACAAACTTTTATACTTTACTTTCATTTCCAAAATGTTAAGAAGACACAACATCGCTGCTAACTGTAAAAATAAGTAAAAAAAATAGCTGTTTATGAGTATCTGCTTCATAGGTAATATACTGACTCGGGAAATGATTTATGATTCATGCATTGAAGAGAACAGGAAACAGAACAAGAAAATATAAACAGAGTGAAATCAGTTTCCACTTTACTGTTAATGGAGAATTTTGTTGTGTTAGCCCTGTAGCATTGCTGCTGTAGTCATCGTTGCATGAGTCATAGTTTTAAAGGACGGCTCACCACACAATCAACTGTTTTTATGCTAATGAACTGTATGTGTGGATTTCTTACAGTGCTATCTACTTGTACAGGCATTATTTTGACAACTGACATGTCACTCAACTCTAGAGGCTTTTCAGCAACTGACCAATTAGTGATCTTGGTTTGTCCTGAAGGTAAATGGCCCTACTCTGCAGGAGCGCACTCTGATAATATTACCTGGACGTTGCATTTAGGTGGGAAATGGGATTTCTGTTTTTGAAAACATGTAATTAATTCCTAAATATTGTCAGTGAGGAACAGGCAATTTAAAGACACATTAACCACAGTGGGGCAGTGGTTAGCCCAGCTGCCTTGCAACAAGAAGGTTTTGGGTTTGATTCCTGGCCCGGGGTCTCTCTGCATGGAGTTTGCATGTTCTACCTGTGCATGTGTGGGTTCTCTGCGGGGACTCCAACTTCCTCCGACATAGGCTTCTTTAATTTCTCCTTAGGTGTGTGTAAATGGTTGTTTGTCTCTGTGTTGCCCTGCAATGGATTGTGGAGCTGTCCATGGTGTACCCTGCCTCTCACCCACTGACAGCTGGAGATAGGCACCAGAACCCCTTGCAAACCCAGCAGGGGAGTGTGACAGAAAATGGATGGATTGATGGATTTAAGAGGATGGAACACACTTACACTGAGGGAAATACATATTTAACTTAAATTGCCATCGTAGATGCGTGTCTACCGTGAGAGACAATCTAAAAAAAAAAAAAAAAAAAAAAAAACAGCTCCAGAAATCACAAAGTATGATTTTTTTAAACAATTTATTTGTATGATACAGCCGCAAATAAGTACAATAATTATTTATCTTAAGCAAGAAAAACAGTCTTGGAAAATGTAAAGGGTGAACAAAAGCCTACCGCATAAAGCATGAACAGTACAGCTCTGGACTGCCATAGCCCAAAGTTTTCTGCAATGTTTTTTTGCGATTCACACAACTTTTTTATTTGGCAAAAATATAAAATATCAAATAAACAAAGAACAGTAAAAAAAAAGAGAAAAAAGATACATCTTAACTAAAAATTGATGTGTTATGTTGTATGCTATTAATAGCAAGATGCCTAATTTTGGTTGATTGGAAAATAATCTCCTCCTGTCCACCATAATCTTCTAAGGCATGTTATGAAGCATTTATAATTGGAACAAACTTAAATATTTTATTAAACTGAAGGAACAGATGTTGTACTATTCTAGGAAACCTTTTATTGACTAATATGATGAAAATAAGACTTAAAAAAATACTTTGGACAGCCCTCCTTTAAACTACTGAATTCACACACAATATTAGCGCTTATTTGTAAGTATCTGTCAGTCACAGCCAACCAAAGCCCTGCAGGGACAAGAACTGGGACCAGAACCAGCAAACGGGCATTACTTTAAAAATATAAATGTGGGTGGAAATAAGCAAAGAAAATATTATTAAGATTTATATATATTCCAGCTGGAGCTAACAAGCTTTGTTGGTAGAGGAAGTGAAAAACCTAATAGTTTTTGCTCTCCATGTTCAGATCAATGGTGCATCAACCCTATGTCATCCTGCACACAGTTTCAATTCTGAGTTCACAGCTGTCTAGAAAATTGCTGTCTCCACCTGCTCACATAGAAAGCTCCCTTGTGGGGGTTTATGATGGCAAAGTTTTAATTAAAGAGGATATTGCTTAGCAGTGGGACATAAAGGAGGAAAACACATTTAGACAAACTGAGATTTCTAATGTGTCTTATAAATAAAGTGCAGCTAATTACTATAAGAAGATAAAAGAGTAGCTGTTTTAACAATGGTGATTTGCTGCTTAAGAGACAAAGCAACATCTCAGTAATGTTGTTTGTCGATAAATTTATGATGGGAGGGAATAATAACAAATATAAACAAAGTTAAATTCAAAAGTTCACTTCTTTCTTGTGTTAGTGCAGCTAATTGCTGCAGGAAGTTAAAGCAGAAGCATTTGACCATTTTAAGGCAGTGAAGCTTCATATCTGATGATCACATAACTAAATATCCCCATTTCTAAATTTTCCATTCCATTTATAAGAAGAGAAAGATGTTGCTGTGCCGCCACCCTGGACCTGAGCAGAAGGTTTATCTTTTTCCTCTATTTTGAACATTTTTCATGTCAAAATACACAAAGGCTTTATTGCGTTTGGAGGAAAGGGGACAGAAGCTGGTGTTATACATCACTGTTGAGCTTTGAGGTAGCCATAGGAAACAGAGAAAGCGGAGGAGGGGTGAGAAACAGAGAGGACTACGGGGCTTGGCTTATTGAGAAACATCTTGTTAAGGTGAAAGAAAGGCTCTGTTGACTGTGTTTGTGCTGGGCTACATCTATACCTGACAAAGCCATAATTGCAACAAATGAAGACAATGCCAGAGGGTTAGATGAGGCTAATGTAATTGCAAGGGTAATGCACTTTTGATTAATGAACTTCTCCCCCCTACAGTATAAAGGCTCTCTTAGATGTGACTTACCTGGCAGCGGTTTGTTTCCGAGCAACAAAGTTAACACTCATGTGGCCTCACCCACAGTTAATGTGACCAATTGCTAATTTAGGATAAAGGTAAAGGGATTAAACTGTCAATAGTCAGATACATGACTGGTTTGGCTGTCCTGAACAATTCACTGTACAAAAGTCTATCTTGGGTTATATCGCAGAGTGATCACTAGGGGGCAGACAGTGATAACAACTTGCTCTACTTATCCTGTTGCAAAGAGATGTAGATGTCTGGGGCTTGCAGTGTGGTTTTAGCAACACAACACCAGAATGCAGAGGAGGTTACCAGACTATCCGGACTGAGCTAATGAGTTGATGTGTGCAGTGCATAAGAGATGCACACGTGAATACATGCAGCTACACACACCAACACACATTAACACAGATACTCTTTTATGCTTACAAGCAGATTAGATGTTCCTGTTGCATGCATTGGAAATGACCCCTCCCTGCACACAGAAAAGGGGACTGAGTGAAAAGGTGTGAAAAGCTCTTGAAGCTACTGTCGTTCTTCTTCTGCCCCGGCTGTCCTCTGTCGCCTCCTTTCTTCTTCTGCCCACCAACCTCTTCCACCCTGTCATCAATCTCTAATGCTCCCCCACTGTTGAGCAAAAACATCAGTGTGAGTCTGCACTACATGACTTCAGTCAGGGAAGGTGGTGGGGGCTCCACCTGTTAATCAGAATATGTGTATGTAGATTCAGGTGACTGTATCAGCAGTTGTTTGCACTGTATCCTCAGTTTTACAACTAAACTCCTAAGCCCATATGGTAAATGTCAATATTTTCTTTCAACCAATATGTGAGACACTTGCCTTCGTTGTGATGGAACATCAACCTAAGTGGGGGGTACTCGTTTCATGATGTCGCACTTGAGCTGTTGTAGCATGGCATTATGCCACTTCTCGAGCTAAGGCTTCTTCTACTTCCTCTTAAGAGAGGCTAAATAAAGTCAGAAGCCTCTCACAGCCAAGAAAACCCATCTTTATGATGAAGAAAAAGAAAAGAACAGCTCCTGTCACTATGTAGATTTTTATTCTAAAAGAGACACACATAATTTCAACTTTGGTCAGAAATGAGCGTCACCACCTGATCTGTCCCAGAAGCACGACCCATCCTGCACATGCGTGAACAGATTAAATGCCGGTTAGGCAATACTTACTTTTTTATTCTTTTGTGTTTTTTGGGCAGCGGGTTCTTTTTAAATATTTTTGTATTGGCGTAAATATTGCATATTCTAAAAACTAAAAAAAGCAACACATAAAAAAACACTTAAAAAGCCTTTCGAACGTTATTGTGACTGCTCTGAGCATGTCCGATGACGACGTCATTCAATACAATGGAGAGAATGTAAAACGTATCCATTTCTTCCTGAAAAGTCTTCAATATTTTCAATATGATGTTTGCTGGTGAAGATACTAAGTCATCCAGCTCATAGTCATTCCAAAAAAGATAAAAAACAATCCTCTGGACTTTATTTCCAAGTCGTTTGAAGACGTTTCGCTTCCCATTCAGGAAGCTTTTTCAATTTAAAATATGAGTCACAGTCACCAAAAGCTTCTTTAATGTTTTAAGTGTATAAATAAGTATTTTCAGCACCATTATTAAATAGTTTTCGGTGACTTGGATGTTATTATTCTGTTCGCGCATGCACATAATGGATCATGCTTCCGTGACGGTTCGGGTAGTGACAATAATCATGCTCTGCCTTGCGTCATCACTTCCTGATTGGAGAAAGTGGGTGTATTGTTTATTGTGCGAGCACAGAATCGTTAAGTTAGGTGCTTCCTGGAGAAGGTGGGTAATAACAGTTCTACATAGAGATAGATAATCCAAGTAAAGTAAAAAAAATAAGTTAAAAGCCATTTCAGAGATTAGTTTCAAGGTCAAAGGTCCAGGTGGTAACCTCAAGCATCCCAAGATACACCCTTCAACTCATTCTGGGTAATACAAAGGTATAACCAGAACACAAGGGATATTTAGTCCTCCCACCGAGTTCTAGGTCTTTCCCAGGTTGTCTTCTTTCTGTGGGACACCAGGAAACCCCCAAAGGGCAGATAAGATGCCTGAATAACCTCAAGTGACTTATTTTGCAGAACAGCAGATGCACTTGTCTGCAAATGCAAATGCAGATTCTTTCCTACAATGTACAATAGCCTATAAAACAAATTCTTTGCAGTAACAAAGTGTACACACCACTCTTGAAATCCACACAGTATTTGAGTGAGGCTTAAATCTTAGTGTTCTACCTCCCATCACTGCAGTACCAGTGTTCTTTTACCAGTATGGATTTTTTGTTTCTCTGCTTGTTGTCGTTATTAGCTACAACAGCTGCATGATTCAATGATCTCTACATATCATTTCAGGGATGATACATAATTACTCAAATTTCATTAAAAAAAAAAATAAATAGCTGCATTGCACCAGATTGAGCCACCGGCCAATTTTCCTTTGTGGTCTCAGAGCAGGTATGCACAGAATTGCAATTAACATATTTATCAAAAAAACAGCTATTCATAATGGGTTCCAGATGTAAAATTAAACACAAACCGAAATAACTGAGAACATATTTTAATTACATCCACACAGCTATAATTTAATCTTATTCTGTCTTTGAACTAGGATTCAACAACATTAATGTCAGGGTTATTTGTATAGCATATTTAACAGCAACAGAACTTTGACACCAAAGTGCTTCACATGTGAAAAGGTAAAATCAGGAGACAGACATAAAAACCAACAAGTAAAATAAAAAAGGATAACAAGAAAGCTATCAAATGAGAACATCACAACCTAACTGTTCTAATATAACTCAAGCTGAACTCGAACTAAAAGCTGTAACAAAAAAACAAAACAGTTTTCAACAGGGATTGAAAAGACTGAACAGATTTTGCTTTAAGAATGTCAAGAGGCTGTTTGTTCCAGAGCTTCCACAGCAACTGCCTGATTTCCTCTGTGCCTCAATTTAGTCATTGGCTGCACGAAGAGCATCTGGCTCTAAATGAACAGTTAAATTATTGGGTGCCAAAAATTTAAAAATCAATCAGAAAAGTAAAGGCAGCAACTCAAAAGCTACTAAAACAGGGGTAATGTGGTCCTTCCTCCTGGTACCTGTAGGATGATGTGGAGCAGGTTGCTGGACTAACTGCTGATTTTGGAGATAAACACTACTGGTATTACTCAATAATAATAATCTAGTTTACATAAAATATAACTTTTTTGCCAGAAATATAAGAAAAAAACCTAAATCCTTAATTAGTTTCCAAAGTATAAATAAGTCTATTCCATCCTCTAATGGCCATACGTGAGAAAGTAGATTGTTAAAAAGCAGACTGTTCTTGTGTTCACAGAGCTGTGTGCAGGTTTTGGGTGTGCTCTCTAACCTCTCCTATTATGGTCTATCAGTAGAGTTGAGATCTGCTGCTCATTGACTCCAATCAGGAGGTACTCAAGAGGAGATGAAACCAAAAGGGAGATGCCAGTTTGTCTTCGCTTGGAGTGTAGCAACCAGGCTGACCCTTACCTGACCTATCTTCCCTGAAAACCTTTAGAAAGACTAATCCTGTCTTATTCTCCCCGATGCTCAACTTGAAGCCAAGCTGTCAAATGCCCCAGAAATCCAAGTGAGTCTCCCTGCTGGTCTTCAAGCTCCTCCTAGGAGAGGAAATCTGAGTTTTACAGCACGCTTAACCGCTAACCTGTCTGTCCACCCTCCATGCTAATTTCCCTGCTGCATGGACACCCTCACAAGGAAACAAGAGGAGACATAACCTTCCACATTGCAGCCCCCCAGTTGAAACCTGTGCAGTTTCAACTGAATAAACTCTTAAGATCAGAGGGGTGTTTAATGAAGCTGGTTTAATTTATAAGCCGGCGTAGTTAGCCAAGTCTGGCTTATTTTGTTGTCATTTTGGTGTAATTGAACACACTTGCTTCGAATCTGACTTCGTTACCATAGCAATTGACCCAGTGACTTAGCCTGGTTTGAACTTTGGCTTGATCCTAATACCTCAAACCAGGTAGTACATTTCAGCCACAGTGGAAGTGTGCCTGTCATCATAAATGTACGGTTCCCTGGTCATACTCATTTGCAATACATCAAGCAGGGTTTCTGTCACACTGCTGGTAGAAGCAAGCCCACCATTTCCTTCTCATACATGACTGTAATGAGGGCTTCTCCTTTTAGCCATCACGCTTGGGTAGACTGCACACTTATCAAAAACTAATCAGCTGTTTGAACCTATTGGGGCTGAATTATGTTAACAGGTAAAGATGTACATATTTTTATTCTGCAGTAGTCCAGTAAGTCATGTTAAATTCAGCACTGAATTTCCTCTCACAGGTCATTAGTGACGTAAACTACCCAATACGTCATATCGTCATCAATTGGTCTGGGTCTGCTTATGACATTAAGATTTTCCAGGCATGCCAGCTCTTTTACCAACTATAAAATCTTAAGCCAAATACAAACTTTGCACCTCTAGCTGCCACATTTTTTCTCATGGCATTTGTCATGCTTAGGTGAGTTCCCTGGACTCTTCCTGTGTGATGAGGGATTTGCGTGCCAGCATTTACTCCACTCCACCACCTGTGCAGTTTCAACACCAATCATGCGGGCGCTAGAGCATGTGTGTTGAATGATATTTGACCTGTTGTAATCCAGATTCCAAGCCCTACATAATCTTAGAGTCAGCACTGAAAGAGGATGCAATATTACAACACGTGCTTCAGCAAAAAACCTTTCTGCCCCCCGTCCCCTCCTAACAAAACTTCCTTTATTTTTGACACAGTAGGCCTTCATGTGGCTAATATAAATGCATGACT
>NW_015150495.1:890055-891109 GCF_000732505.1 Cyprinodon variegatus | reverse complement strand
CCTCCCAGATCTCCAGATGCATTTGAGATATCAAAAAAGTACTCCAGAGTGTTGTTCAGCATGGGGGTGAGTAGAAAATGAAGGCTAATCACGTTTTGGGTGTACTATTTCTTTAACTCTCTCTACTGTCACATTATCTATCAGGATACGTAGATTTATTTTACTTTTGCAGTTTCCAAACAACATAAACTTGGTTTTATCCAAATGTAATGATAGTTTGTTAAAATCAAACTATACAGTATCTTAGGTCAATATAACTTTGATATCTGCCATAAGTGGATCCAAATGATCGCCTGTACAAAATATGTTAGTATCGTCTGCAAACAAAACAAATGTAAGTATTCTAAAAGCTTTGCAGATGTCATTAATATAAAGGATAAAACATTTTGGCCCCAATACTGATCCCTGGGGGACACCACAAATAATGTCCAAGCACGTTGACTGGCAGTCACCCATTTGCACATTTTATTGCAACAAAATGTGCCTGTGACCCATTTTAGACTATTACATGTAAACGTACATGTGTGTAAATATGAGTGCAGTCATCCAGCATAGTACTACTCCCTGGAAGCCATAACACTCCAATTTCTTAATTAATATTTCATGATTTATTGTGCAAAATCTTTTTTGAGATCAATAAATACACCAACTGCAGATTTATCATTATCTAAGGTGCTGGTGACGTCTTCTATCAATTCAATAACTGCCATTGCTGTAGATCTTTGTGATCTAAATCCATACTGACTTTTTGAATGCAGTTTTTGGTTATTAATGAAAGTATCTAATCTATCCACAAATAATTTCTCCAAAAATTTGGAAAACATGTTGAAGTAGAGAAACTGGCCTATAATATGTAAAATAGGGTCTATCCCCAGATTTATAAAGTGGAATAACTTTGGCAATTTTAATCTTTTCTGGAAATTTACCCATATGAAATGATAGATTGCAGAGGTAAGTCAGAGGCTGAATAATTTCCTCAACTACCTTCTGAATTGCTGTCATATTAATGCCATCACAGTCAGTTGACCTCCTCTTATTACATTTATTGACAATT
>NW_015150495.1:882082-888562 GCF_000732505.1 Cyprinodon variegatus | reverse complement strand
TATGCTGAACGATTAATATATTTAACGTATTGTTATAGATATTAGTAAATATATTATCCATTAATGAGACACTGTTAAGTGTGATCCTTCTTGTTCTAGTAATTTTGGGAAAAGGGCTTAAACTGTATATGGTATTAATGAACTCTTCAGTATGTTCATGACTATTTGAGTTAAGTAGATCATTATTAAAGTCCCCACAGATGAAGATGATCTTCTTTGAGTTTGCTCAAATATATCAATGACGCACAACTTTACACAGTAAACACATCTTAAATACACCTTTTATTAATTTTAAATTAAACCATAAACTTGAGTGCTTTAATTTTAAAATCTTTGGTGTCTGTCGCCGTTAGGCCTACTTACGACCCTCTATAGCTGTCTTATTCCCAGCTCTATTTTGCGTATCTTTGATTGCGTATGCTTTCCATGTGGGCAAACACTACAAACAGATTTTTTTTTTTTTTTGAGCAGGAGATGCTTGTAAAGAGTTGTTAAACTTTGGCAAAACAGATTAGTAACCATTTTGTTTTACTCATGCATTAGCGTATAATGCTGCAGGGTCCTTCAACGAAGTAGGAACTGATATGGAACATGATTTAAAGTGGTGGGATTTACCTCAGCAATGGAGCAGACTGAGAGGGTGTCATACTCCCTGACTTCTATGGCTCTTTCTGATGGCCCCTTGATCCTGATATTGGCATAGGTTATTATATTCAAATATTGGATCTAAATGAATTATTATTCATGTGCTCTCATGGGACAAGTGACAGCAGTGGCCACAGGAAGATCCAATTAAATGACACAGCCTCCCTTCATTGTAGAGCACATATTAGAACAGACAAAAGTGCGTGTACTTACCTTGAATGTGTCGTGTGCCCTTCACAGTGCTCCTCGACTCTGTGATGCCCAAAGAATGAAATGCAGCTCTGGACGAGTTGAGTGTGTTGTGACATGCTTTGAGAGGACCCAAGTCTTTACTTGTGTCCTTGTGATTTCAGAAACGGCCCAAGTAATCTCAGTTTATCATGTTATGTCTAACTTAAGTCAGAATTGGGACTTCAAGTCTGGATTTTCTCAATGAGTTTTATGAAATACCCCTTGGATTTTCATGTCTGTGTTACTGCAATTCTGGAGTCGATTTTACAAAGAGGACATGTTCAATTCAGTGTATCTACATAGTGCCAATTCACATCACATGTCATCTACAAGTGTTATATGGAGACAATTAGGAACTTGGGAATCTTAGAGAATCCAATCAGGCATCCTTGAATCTTGAGGTTATAAAACCTCATAGTAAAACAATGGCCAGTAAAAATGCAAATCAATGCAGATTTAACTGATTAATTTTGTCTTACATGGTGCTGCACTTTACAATCTCCTTTGTCTTATTTATGAGATCATTAAGCCTGAGAATTCAACAACAGCTTGATATTATAGGTTTTTTTTTATATCTTTTTGAAGAGAACCAAATCCATCCCTGTAAGCTGATCTTTTGATAAATTTAACACTAGAAAAACACTCCGCTTACGATAATGCTCAAAGACTATGGCAATTATGTTTATGCAACTAATAAAACTCCATTGTTATCTTTCCTTGTTAATCCA
This sequence comes from Cyprinodon variegatus, assembly GCF_000732505.1. Classification (NCBI taxonomy): domain Eukaryota; kingdom Metazoa; phylum Chordata; class Actinopteri; order Cyprinodontiformes; family Cyprinodontidae; genus Cyprinodon; species Cyprinodon variegatus. The sequence goes on along the minus strand of NW_015150495.1, from coordinate 886,958 downwards.
CCTAAAGGGCTAAAGAAAACATATTTAATTGAAACTGGGATATTGAGTTTGCTAAATACTTCAGGACAACCCTGCATAGGAATTACAAAAAACCCCAAAACTTTGAGGTTTAACAACAGGCTTTTAATCTCAAATAAACATTTAGACATTCAGAGATGGAATATAATTTGTTTTCGACTTTAAACTACAGGATAAAGTCAATCAGAATTACATATTACATGTTTTTTAAGGTTCTTTCAGTCAAAATGGATCTCAAACCATTTTCAAAACTGGCACAGATTAAATTCAGTACATTTACAAGGAAAAAAAGGTAGCATCAAACATTGAATATTCGTTACAGACAGAACAGGGGAGCTTCTATCTACAGGATTCTTAATATAATGTCATATTCAGAACTCATATTTTAGTTACACTTTTAAGCAGAAGATAGGAAAAAGGGAAAAAAATGGGTCAGTGTAAAAAAAAAAAAAAAACTTAAGCAAAATCTGAAAAATGTAATAAAGGGTTTTCAGCACAATAAAATGGAATTCAATTCTCAGGGTTTGGGTGTAAAGTCCCTTAAAAAAAAAATTAAATAGAAATAAAATAGCTGATTCCAGCAGAGAAAAAGGAGAAAATATGCCAGCTTCAGTGGACCATTACAAAGCCAAATACATGGTGAGTGTTCTGTTTGAAAAATATTGTAAGTTTTTTTTTTTTTCTTGTTACATGGATCCAACACTGATGTCTAGGCAAAGAGATGCCTGCTGGAGACTTTGTGACCAATGGAGCCTCTAAGCAGCATATTTTCTGAGATGCCAAGCCATTAGAGCTTACTGGGAAGATGTTCACAGACACAATGAAAATATTCTGGTACTCAGATTCAATTTATCTCTGCCACTTTGTATTTGGCTAGTACATCCTGACACATTTTTTTTCTAAATCTTGTGGGAAAGAGTGAAAAAATGGGTTGCAAGAAAGTGGTTAAAAACGCTAACAAATGCTGAATAATGGATTGAAGAGGATTAAATTCAATTCTGTTTATTTATATAGTACCTATCACAACACATGTCATCTCAAGGCACTTTACAAAGACAATTTAACCAGATCATACAGTCAGATTGATTCAAAGTTTTCTATCTAAGGATTGCTGATTGCTTCGACTCATTGACTCGACAATCCCTCATACCAAGCATGCGTGTAGCGACATTGGAAAAGAAAACAGGAAGAACCTCCAGCAGAACCAGGCTCAGTGTGAGCGGCCATCTGCTGAGGTCGACTGGAGTTCAAGGAGACAGAAGCAGAGATACAAAAGCAACTGTCAACCAGCTCCACAGGTGGCGACGTCCGGGAAACACACAGCCAGGCAGACGAGTGCCGAGGTAGCTCCCATGTCAGAGGATGAAAGAGAGCACATACACTTAGTCACAGTCAGAAAAACAGAACTACACTGAAAAACAGGACAAGCTCCAACATCTATAAACAAAGGTGTTGATGGCAGTAGCACAGCTGCTATTGCTCTCCAGGATGGTATCACAGCCAAGAAGGATCAGCCCAGAGGAAGCTACCATGAGAAACAGCAGATAGAGCATAATGTTAGACACTGACCTAAGAAATAGTGCAGAATGGGAGAATAGAGATATAATGAAGCAGGACGATGGAAAGTGCTCCCTATGTCCCCCAGCAGTATATGCCTATAGCAGCATAACTACTATTATATTCATAATAACAAAGGATACTCATTATATGAAACAATGCAATGTCTTTCAAAGCAAAATTTCACATTTGATGTCAATGCAAACTGTCATTGATTAAGTTCCATGGTGTTTATATAAAACTAAAATAGCAAAGAAATATCAACAACCAACGACTGAAAAGATGTCTAGAAATTTTGTGGTTCTCTCACATCTAGAAAATGAGCTCTGATCAACTTCTGCAAGAAGAACTTACACATTGTTGTTGTAATTTATCCATCCTTAACACTGCATCACAATGGAGCTGTCCCAGCCTCTCTTTTTCAGAATTATTAATGAACCTGTGTTGGTTTTTCTACTGCAAACATAATTGCTGGTATTTCCACATCTTAATGACTGACCTCAATTTGTCATGCACTAGCAGGTAAAGCGCTGATGTAAATAATGAAAGGACTGATGTCTTTATTTCATTATACTGCTCTGACTCTTCAAGTGTTATTAATTCGAAAAAAAGATATACGTTTTTTTTTCTTTGTTTCAGTTGATAGGTGGCTTATTTCAAAAGTAGTTGCTGAAATTTAGTATCGCTGGGTTTATTCTCATCTTAAAAAAACCCTCTTGAACGATATGAAGAACCCTTTTAGATGAATGTTAGCATTTCCTAGACACTTGTAAGCCCTTAGCACATATTTCATCTCCTTATTATTGGAGTGTGTGTTTAGCTATGTTGTCAGTCTGTTAGAGAGGATAGATACTCCCACGAGAAAGAGCAAGTACGCTGTCAGCTTGGAAATGTGATTGATGGCTGATCTACTAAGCTTTGAACTGCTGCTCAGCCATCAGTGATGTCTTTATAGGGTAGCCACATGAATTTCCAGACTGATCACTCTCCTGCATTCCAATTGGAGGTAGTACGGTATACACAGAGTCTCATGAATGGATTTCTGTAGTGCAGTGTGGCCATCATATGAGCGGTTTGTAAAGCCTCCATGATAAAATACAAAAAAGTATGGGATGAGCATAAACTCCAGATGGATTCTGTGCTATTGTTTGGTTGGTGGTCAGTGCATCGGTGAACACAGAGATAATAGTCCAGGGCCTGTGTAAGACAGCCTTGTGCATGCCAACCTAAATGTCAAACTGCATCCCTGAGCGCTGGGCCAGGCTTAAATCCCAGCAAATAATCCTGCCTTGGGTGTAATCAGCGTGAAACAACAAACTCACCACTGCCTGACAGAAAAGGCTGTTAAAAATACCCACTTCAGACATTCGACAGTGAAAAGTGGGTAGGAAGATATCATGCGAGGTTCCCTTACCCCAGATTTCTAAGTACTTTCAAAGAGCCAAACGGAGCACAAACTTCACACAGCACAGCAGAATTACAGAAATCCATTCATGTGCTTTACTGGTTTGTGAAAGAAGAGCAGAGAACTAAGGAGAAAATGCCATTGTTGTCTTAATGTTTTGCTGATATTTTTCATCTTATGGAACGAAGTAAAGGAATATTCCAGCCGTCCATTCCATAATTCCCTAATGGCCAAAAGCAGTTGTGCGTATATATAAATAAATGTATTTTAAGGTATGAGATCCTTTTAAGTTATCGGGCTGGATGCCAAAAAGGAAAAAGCACATTGGGGATTCATTCTTAAGCTCTTTTATGCTGGTGTTAGAGAAACAGTGTTTTATTGAGTTTAAATCTCAAGTGGCAAATTAATTGTGTCTAAGCAACAACCTCCAGAGGGCTAAAAAATCAGTTCATTGACCCTTTGAACAAAATGTTAAATGCACAGCAAATCTTTAAAAGATAATAGAGGGCCATGGCCTCTAAACTGTCTGGACTGTTTTTTTAGTGGAACTTGTTTCAAGCATACCTCCTGTGGTTTCCAGGACATATTCACTGAATGAATACCAAACCTGTAGAAACCTAAAATGCAGCAGACAACAAATGATGTTTAGTATGTGTCGAATTTTGTAGCCAGAAAGGGAAGTTGCACCCCAGGCTCAAGCGTTTTGAAGGTCCTCCCCACCCTTCTTGGAAGACTGCTGTGAATTTGAGTCCATCCATCTATTTATCAATTATTCCCATTTCCATAACCTTATGGAAGAACAACTACACATTTTATTTGCAATGATTAGCAAAAACTGTTTAACAAATAAAAATATTTAGCTGGTATTCATGTGAGCTTTGGGACTCTTTAGAAATTAGAATCTCAAAATGAGTTTTGTTGTTGTTTTCATTAATACTTATAGACTACAGCATCTGTTGATAACAGCATTGATGTGTAATGGCTGGTACCAGGAGACATGGTGTCAGTATATCTACAGTCAGATGTAGCTTTTAAAAGGATGGGGTCATGCAATGAGAACCTAGGGTGCTGTTTTGAAGTAGAAGCTTTTAAAACTGAAGTGTTTGCAGTACTTGCACAAGCAAGGGCTGCTTGGGTATTTTTCAGGCTTAGATACAGGCAAATGCAAACTTTGTGTTAATCTAGAACCAAGATTATCCATCAGCATGTGCATAGTCATGGATGTGGGTTAATCACAATGGTGACTGACTGGGAAACCATGAGCTTAGACAAAAGGGCTTAACCTATCACAACAATTTTATAACTATGGTGGTCTCCAAACAGTGACTGCCACAGTTGATTTTGGGAAACAAACCAAAGCAAAAACATGTTATAAAGCAGTTAGCACCTACATTTTTATAAACAGTATCCTCTTAGGTTTACTCCTTGGCTAGTGAGCAGAAGCAACAGGTGAGCGGCTGATATGTCTGACTACTGCCTTTTGAAAGTCCAGTAAATTATCAGTTTTTTACTGTGGCAATGTATGGAATTGAATAAAGAAACACCCTTTTCACATTTAAAGCTCTAAAAACCCAAGTTTCATCTTATTTTGGAGATTGTTCATTATCTTCCTTACCGAGTACTTTACTCTCAATCTGCAGGTTTACAAGAATTTCTAAAATTAGAATTGAAGGCAGATCTTTTAGTTATAAGGCTCCTCTCTGGTGGAACCAATTACAAGTTTTAGTTTGTGACACCCTGTCAACTTTTAAGGCAAGGCTTAAAACTTTTCTTTTGGATAAAGTTTATAGTTAGAATGGCTCTGGTTATCCCTATAGTTATGCTGCTAGGGGCATAGACTGCTGGAGGACATAAGGACAGTTTTTCTTCTTTCTGCTTCATCATATTTCTGTTCTC
>NW_015150495.1:877050-881812 GCF_000732505.1 Cyprinodon variegatus | reverse complement strand
CTGCTATAAGAGGTCAGTCCACAACTGACTGAGGTAAGTCTATCACAAAAACTAGAGAATGCTCCAGTGGGGAGGCACAGAGGGTCGGAAGGCTTTGAGCATTTTTTGTGCAAACGCCCATCATGTGCAGGTATGCCATTCCAGCGTCTAATATCTAGAGGACTTGGTTTTGACATCTCTCTCCTTGAGGAGGAGCCAGTTGATCACGCAGTTCAGAAGTTTACCTGTCACTAGTTCCACCATCACCTCACTGTAGATACTGTAATGCTTTCATCATCTAGTTCGCATTAGAGTCACACATGTCAGAGCCTTCCGGAGAGTCTGTCCCATCTCATTTTTATAGTGAAATGCTAGAGATTTTCTACAGGTTCTGCCTCCACTACGTGACTGAAGCTTCCAAAATCAATTGGCTAATAAATTGTCACTTGTTACAGTATTGGTTTTCCAAAGTTGGATAGTTCTCAGTTTGAAAAAACGGCATTGAATAATATCTAATTATCCTATTTTAGGAGTAAAAATACTCCTTCCATTGGCAGATCATCTTGTTTACCTACTCAAATTAAGGGTAAAATACATTTATTTTAAGAAATTTTTAGTCATTTTTAGAACTTTTTGCAGTGCTGACACTAAAGAATTAGAAAGCTTAGAATAATGAAAATAAATGTATCAGCAAAATGTATGATGTAAAGTTTAAAATGCATTGAAATACTTTTTCTACAGTATGCAAGATATGTTGGGTGACATGATTAATCAAGCCAATTTAAGTTTTTTTTTTAAGGAAATTTGGATGCCAGGATAACTTTGCTCTTCCTTTTAGTGCAATGGGACCTCTTTGTTCACCACAATCCTCCTTTGGCTTCCGCTCAAAATAGAATTGAATTAAATTTTTCCTGCTTACCATCAGCTTGCCACTGCCTTGCACAGGCTTTGTAAATGCTCTTATTGAATATAATATACAATATAACAGTTGTGTTGCAGAGTTCACTGCAGAGAACAGTGTAAATTGGTCACAAGTAACTCTAATCTAGACGTTTCACAACATTTGTGGGCAGCAACATACGTAAGCTTTGCTGCAGTCGGCATCTAAAGAATGCCCCTTCAATCAAAAAGTCTCACTTGTCCTGCAGCATAAACTAAAATTAGTGTATATATTTTAACTCACAGCTGTATATTAAGTGCCAGTAATAGAAGCTACTAAAAAAATCACAGCATAATTACTAAAGATGCACTGATCCAGTTTTTTCCAATCCAATCAGATACTGATAACTGGGCTGGGCGTACCAATCAACATCCGATACAATTCACCCGATGACTGAATGAACCATATATCTTGTAATGTGAGGGAAGGCTTTAGTATTGATAAAAACATTGCTAAATTAAAAAAAAAAAGTAAAAGACTATCACAGGTAAAAATGTAATTTCTATAATTCATTGACAGATAAGCACCAAAAAGAAATAAACAACAGTTCCATGTAAAGTGCAGTGGACTGGACCTTCGATATCTGATATCAAATCACTAATATCTGATCCAGCTTATTAGTCAATATCGTAGCTAATATCCAGGTATCAGATTGGTGCGTCAATAAAAATGTATCTACTTAGTTACTAAGTATTTACTTTAATACGTGAATTTTTCTGATAAGTGACACGTAAGTAAAACTATTTGCTTTTTTAAAGGAGTGCACTTGACAATGGATAAAACATTTTGTCATGCAATGTTGCCATGTAAGGGCTACACAGTGCAGTGGCGCAGTGGGTAGCACTGCTGCCTTGCAGCAAGAAGGTTCTGGGTTAATTCCGCCCCTGTGTCTTTCTGCATGGTGCCTGCATTTTCTCCCTGTGTATGCTTGGATTCTCTCTTGGTACTCTGGCTTCATCCCACAGTCTAAAAACGTGACTGTTAGATTAATTGGTTTTCTAAATTCTCCTTAAGTGTGAGTGTGTGCATGAATGGTTGTTTTTCCTGTTTGTCTTTGTGTTGCCCTGCGTTAGACTGGCGACCTGTCCAGGGTGTACCCCACCTCTCACCCATTAACAGCTGGAGATAGGCACCAGCATCCCTCGCAACCCCAGCAGAGATAAGTGTGATGGACAATGGATGGATGGATGTTGCCATGCTATGTTAGGCTCCACTAATAGATTAAGAATTGTTAAAAAAATCAATAATAACAAAAAAAACATATTACCTTCAAGTATCAGTGTAACAAAATCAATCTTTAAGATTTTCTGATGTTCTGTTCACACAGTTTTCTCCTGTCGATTTTTATCTGTTATAATAATTAACTGTTTGTGTATTGAAATTGCTATGATTATATGCAGGCTTGGATCCAGACATAATATTACTTGAATTGCAAAGTTTTGTCAGGTAAAAATACATTAAAAGTATCTATTAGAATAAATCCGGGGAGCTGGGTAAGAAATGCAAGCATATAATATTGTATTTTGAAACCTTGAGTAAATGGGTAAACAGAAAAGAAACTATGAAAATGCTCTGCTGAGGAAAGATAAGGGTCATGCAAGAACAGCCTGCAAGACAACAGGTAAGGAATTAGCGAGTCTGTTGAAAAGCGAGAAAAAAATGTTTCAAAGTACGCAAGCTGTTGGTTAAATAACAATAATACCGCGCCAGGACTGTGTTCATAATATTTACCAGTCCACTGTGTTTTTGGAGTAGGGTAACAAGACTGAACTTTCTTTTCAGTCTTTTCTCAGCTAGAATATGCTTTATATATACTTCAAAAGAAGATATAGCTTCACTACATTATCTTCAAAGGCGAAAGAAGCTGATGATGAAAAGAACTGTTCCCAGGACCAAATCAATAATTTTTTTAAATCTAAACATTGAACATTGAATTGTGGAACAGCTGGTTTCCAATGTTAGTTTCAAAACCTTAAGATCATTAGGGTGAGATGGAGATGGAAAGGATGGGAGGATTAAGATGTGCCTGTTTAACAGATTATTTGTCAGAAATTTATGTAAAAATTCGAAATTAAAAGTCTTCTTTAAGGTGTTTCAAAATTGCTATTTAGATGTGATTTTGTAATAGTGCAACCTTTATGTTATAGGCACTGTTTTAACTATGTTACATGGTGTTCCCATCACACACATCAGTGGTGTTAAGCTTCTTTTTTGCCCTTTCTGCATGTCTCCCTTCTCATAATGTGTCCATTACTGTCAGAGAGAAACAGAAGGATGAAGGAAAAAAACAGTGAAGCAGAAAAGGACACACAGTTCCTCTTTTGCCTACCTCCCCCCTGTTTGGTATATTGATTAAATGAGCAAACCTTACAGGAGGTGATTTTGCAGAGAAAACAAGCGCAAATATATTCATGTGTGGCAACTGACTCGAAGCATAGATCAAAAACAAGAGAAGGTAACTTTTTTTAACCAAAAGTTTGCTGCACACTGTGTTATATTTCCTTTTTCTTTCGAGCTGAACAGGAATCATGTATTACTGTTTGTATAATGAGTTTATGCACATAAATTATTTAGCTGCATGGTTTTGCAGCAAGATACACTTTTTAGTACACATTTCCAAAGCAAGGTGCATTTAGATTGGTGTAGAGAAAGCTGTAATAAGTAGTTCAGACTTGATGTAGCTGTGCAACAACTTTTTTTTATTCTTCTTTTTACAACACCTTTTTAAAAAGCCGTTTCCAAGACTTACTGGTATTTGAGCAAATATCAGAAAATCAGTTTAACCTTCCAGTATTTTGAATTGCAATCTTATCTGGGTGTTCTAATGTTTATTGTATTTTTTAATGATGTGGTTATCTTTGTGCAGCTGCCAGTTCATCGTGACATAAATGTGCTGTTTTTCCAATTCCAGCAGAACTACTCCCACTACAAGTCCACTACTTGTAAAACATAACAGGCAAAACTTATTCAAATTGACATTTAATCTAGTGATATAAATGTGAAATAGACACAATGAGTAATTCTCAAATAGCGGTACATGTACTGCGGCGCAAGGCATTTTTTAACAAGTGTTAAATATGGGAACTCTAGAATTGTGTTTAATTCATAAGATTTGATGTATGATGGCCTAATGAACCTTTTTATTCATTCTAATTTGATCTATTTATTCTTTTGCACCTTTACCTCTTAACTCATTTGTCATCAGCCAATTAAAGCACAGGCACTGTTGGCAACTTAAGAACTGTGTTGATATATTTAGCAACTCTTCAGAACCCCTTAAGTAAAAAGAAAAGACTGGAGACAAATAAAGCAGCTTTCTTCTGTGTTCTTGGAAACTTTGGTGACAAGCATCAGGCACACATTGCTGTTTACAGCCAGGGACTTCAAATGATGTAAGCGAGAGCTACTCCCCTCGACATCACATCCCTGTGACAGAGATTATAGGGGAATGGGAGCCATCTCCCATTCTTCTTCCTCTTTATCCTGTGGCCTCCAGGTCTAATAGGGAGAGGAAAAACTCCCTTCCAACAGGAAGAAACCTCCAGCAGCACCAAGCTCAGTGTGAGTAGCCATCTGCCCAGGCCTATTGGGGTTCAAGGAGACAGAAGAAGACATACAGAAAGAAGCAGCTTTTATAGTTGCCAAAGGCAACTCGAAAAGACAGCCCCATCCAGGAAACATACAGCCAGGCAGACTGAGCCTTAGCCTGACGTAGTCCTACCCAATTCTAGTCAGAATATGAGTCTGATACTGCTCCATAGAGCTGTGATTATGGGGCGTGTTTCGAAAGAACCAGGAAAAAAAAATGCCTCTGCACTCAATTGGATAGACCTACAACCAATA
>NW_015150495.1:868281-876025 GCF_000732505.1 Cyprinodon variegatus | reverse complement strand
CCTGACGGGAATAAAGGTGCTATATAAGTACATGCCATTTACCATTTACCATTATGGATTCACCAGATTTAACCTAAACACCAATGTCTAAATGAGGTCTAGTGTTTGGGGGGAGCAACCTCTCACTGGGGGGAGCATAAAAAAAGGGGGAGGAGGCAGGCCCTACTCATATTTAGGCCTAGGATGTTCAGTGTGTGCGGCGGGATGTTCAGTGTGTGCGGCGGGGGATGCAAACACCCAACCTTGCAAGTGGACAGAAACAATTTCACATTCATCCAGTAGCAATCACACAATCCCACCTTTACAATCATGTCTCAACCATGTCCCTCACAACCTTTGTGTCTCTCTTCCTCTTCACCCTTTATATCTCGGACTTCACCTACAACACTGACAGCTGCCATCTCCAGAAGTTCTCAGATGATGTTGCCATTGTAGGCTGTGTTTATGAGGGGAACGAGCTGGAGTATAGATTATCATGAACTTTGTGGACTGGTGTGAGAAGAACCACCTGTGTCTTAACACCAGTAAGACCAAAGAGATGGTGATCGACTTCAGGAGAAGACCCCCTCCTCACTCCCCTGTGAACATCCAGGGGCAGGACATAGAAACTGTGGACAGTTTCAAGTACCTGGGTGTTTACATCAATACCAAACTGGACTGGGCTCATAACACCGACGCCCTGTATAAGAAGGGCCAGAGCCACCTCCTGAGGAGGCTGAGGTCCATTGGAGTGAGCAGGCCCCTGCTTAAAACCTTCTAAGACTCTATGGTGGCATCAGCCCTCCTCTACGCTGTTGTCTGCTGGGCCCCTGGCAGCACAGAGTGGGACAGAAAGAGATTGAACAAACTGGTGAGAAAGGCTGTTTCTGTCCAAGGCTGCACTTTGGACTTAGTGGACAAAGTGGCTGAGAGGGATGTGTTGTCCAAGCTTACATTCATCATGGACAACACCTTCCACCCTCTGCACTAGCCTTAAAGGAGCTACTTAGATCCTTTAAGGCTATTTTACACTCAGAAACCAGGTCGTCTGCATGTGTCACAGTGAAGGCAAATGTGCCCTACCGCAGAGGCCTCTGATTGGTCAAATCTACACCCGCTCTACAGTATGCATATTTCCTGTTTGGTACCTTACTGGCTTGTTTTGTTTGTATCACTTCCATTGTGGAAAACGACTCGTGAGGTTGGACCAGCTAAAAGAGCGAGGTGAGCGAGAATGCTGGGACCCTTTTTCCACCTGGATCCCCGCTCTTTTCCCTCATGTCCCTTCGTTGTCGCACAAACCTTCCCCAACTTCCTCATTGCCTCGGCCATATCTAGACCCAAAGGCAGCACGTGATTGTCACTCTTGCGTTGTGGCATGGAATACCATAACCAATAACATAACAAATTTCGATATTGGGCAATATTGCATTCTTCCAACATTTCCTTGACATCAAAAACAAAATCATTATTTGGCTTAGAAACGATCTATTGTAATTTGATTATTATATTCTTTCGAAAAAGATTAAACAATTAAACAATAAAAATAAACAAAATAACTAATAGCAATAATAAATAAAATCATCCGCAGATTTTAAGCCAAGTAAAGTAGGCATAAACAAAAACAGCAGGACTTTATATAGTACAGTATGGTATATGAACTTAATCTAAAAGGGCTGCAAGTAAATCACTGAATATTATATTTCAGTGATAGCTAATGGCTTTTGTAACACTGAAATAATTCTTAAATAAAGTCTTTAGTTCGTCTTTTGGTTTAGAGAACATTTTTTTTTTATTCTTTAGTGCTTTTTTTAAAAGCAGACAGCCAGTGCTTCTTTTGATGTTTGTTTTAGAATATGCTTCATCATTTTTAAAGCAAAGCAGCTGGCTAAACCTTTGTATGTATTAATTCAAAAATAGAAAAAGAACAAATCCAGAGTTTTCTTAATAAATATGAGCTCATATTGGGAGAAAAGTGAGCTTGTTGTTTCCACCTCCACTCATTGTCTGTGAAACTGCTCTGCTGCTGCTTATCTGCAGAGGTGGAGCACATGTATTGCCCAATTTTACATAAACAGTAAGTGGGAATTGATTTTTGGATATATTTCTTGAAACAAATAAACTTAGTGTTATTAATACATTGATAATAGAATATATGTATGGTAGGATTATTATGGCTAAAATCTGAGGGGCGATGTGTGCAGTTCACAGCTGCATTCTGTCCTGATAACAGACAAAGCTGTAAGCTTTCTGTTGTCTTTTAAATTGCTTATATCTACAAGAAAGGCTGCTTAAATTTCACTCTGATTAATTGTAAATACAGAAGGACCCTAGAACCAGAAGGTTATCTGAGACTGAAAATGTCCCCTACTCAGCTATCCACAAAACTATGTTCACAATGTCAAGCACACCCGTGTCATTAGCTTGTTATGAATATTCCTGTTGCAATCATTTGTGAAATGAAGGTTATACTGAGCTTTTATTATGTACTCTTAAAGTGCTTAATGACTCAGCCCAGTTTTTTTTTTATTATATTTTTTATCACAGTGCATTTCAGATTACTGCAATTACTAATATTCTGTTCATAAAACAAACTTCCCTAGGAGGAATTTAGATTATCTATAAAAGTCCATGTGTTTCTTTAAACAACAATTCAATTTTTTTGGTTCTCATGAATTGCTTTTATTTCATTAAAATTCTTAAAAAAAAATAATGCGTGTAGCTGTGGACAGACCAGCATAGTAAATTAAATTCAAACTATACATAATAAGCCTTTGTGTTGCCATTAGGCACTCAATCTGTAACAAAATACACTTATATAATGCAGCATTTCACTGTTTGACATTATGGTGGTGATTAAGATTCCATATAAGTTTGAGGTGGTAGTCAGAGAAAATGTCTGAGAAAACACAAGACTAGATTATAGTTAAATTCTATTTATTGTGGTTTTATTTAGGATAAAATGTTTTAGTTTTGTTTTATTTGGCCTTAAGATTTCTTAAGATGACTCAAAACGATGCTGAACCATGGTGCATTTTAATCAGTAAGAACACCATCACAAGTATGGTTTAATTTCAGTAATTCAGTTAAAATGAAACTCATAAATAGATCTATATTTCATATAAAGTCATCTAATGAAGAATATTATGGTAAAACTAATTTGATAACTCAAGATTTTTATCATAACATTTGTATAAAAATAGCCTTTTCAGAAATAACACATCCACCGAGCATCTGGAGGTAAAAAATTATTTCACAAAAAGAAAAATATATAAATAATAGTTTTATGCATTTTGACAGGTCCAAAATAAATTGGTAACTTCTGCTATGCTATAGACATGAAGGGATTTTTCACCACTTTGTTTTTAGAGTCCTTTAAGATGGACCTAAGGCATTTGCAAATGCTAGTAGCTCAGTGATTGCTCTTAAAAATGGAGTCTTTGAAAAAAAGGAAAGATGATGGACATCGGAGAAGCTTTTAAGCTAACTTAAGTAGGCAAAGGAGGTCAAAAATTAAGCAGAGGTTATAGCTTGTCTTCTGAACTGGTCAGTTAAATGCTTGGTTTAGTTAGCATTAGCATGAGTGGATCCAGAAAACTGGCTGGCAAACAGGACAGATTGAAAAGGTTGGGTGAGCATGAATGCATCACTTACTGGCCATCAAGAGTTAAACTTGTTGCCATCACCTTTGTCTAGGTTAAATAGATTGATTATAAGCTATGACAACATAGCATTTGAAATAAGAATATCTTACTGGTCAAAAACAAACATATTTAAGGATAAATGTGGGAAAATGTATACGCTATGACCTTTATTTACATTTCTTGGGGATATCCAAATTTGTTAAGATACTTATGGTCATCTCAGAGTTCATACAGCAATGTTAATTGTGTAAAAACAGCTCAGAGAGCTCTGTTGAATCAATGAATACGACCTAATTCATGGACTGCATCCTACAACTGCCCTTTTTGTGGGCTGATTACGCCACAGCCGTGCAACAAAGGCTTTGCTCATACATGAATCCTTCACAGGCCCATTCAAATATGGCTGACACATGTTTCATTTTTTCCCATTCATTTCTGCTTCTCATGATTAATTTCAGTTTCCTTAAGGTGCCTGGTTCTCTACACGTCGACTGAATCTACCACATAGTTTAACCACTTGGTGAAAGTTGAACACATATATATTGAACTTTATATATATACATATATATTCATATATATATGTGTATATATTACTTATATATATATACATATATATTCATATAATCTCAAAAGGATATTAAAAAGAAAATGGATCTGGCTCCTTTGGCTTTGCAGGTCAATGCTTTATGGTGTCATGGTTGCTAGGCAACCAAAATTATGCTGCGACAATGGGAGGGACGAGTTGTGAACGCTAGATGATTAACTAACATCAGATTTTGTTTGCAGTTTTTAAGATCTTGCATGCAGAGGATGCAGCCCCTGAACTGGGACACTTCCAATGTGTTATGCTATTTTTTTTTTTTTTTTTGTATAAAGTGCAACAGGATTTTTTTGCAATATCCATGTGCTCCAGTGTTACACACAGTTCTCTAAAGGAAACACAAACTCTACACAGGAACTACAGCAAAGCTCACCCTCACACCTCCACTGACACATACTGTATCTAAAGCAGGATAGACATCACATCAACACTGAGGTGGTAAATTTTCCCTTCAGAATCTTTCCTCAAGAGAGTCAGCAGTTCAGCATCCATTGAACCACTATCTGATCGCTAAAAGGCTGTCTTTGGTAACAAATGAATGCGCAGCATATGTGTGGTGTAGGTAACATTAAGGCCTTGGTGGCATAAGCCATTATACACAGGTGTGAATTGGTTTAGACCAGTGCAGTTTCAGACTGCAGCTGCCTCTTGCCAATCGGTTCATTAAGGTTACTTATTATAGTGACAGGAAGTGATAAGTACATTGAGAAAAGATGGAATAGATTAGTTAATCCACAAGCTCTGGACTAAGATGGCTTAAAAGGACTACTGCTAATAAAGAGCTGCTGTTTAAAGTTTAAGCCTGAAAGATAGAGTTATATCAACATTTTTTAATAAGTCTCATGGATACTCATGGACTTTTTCTTTTTATATTATTTTAATTTCTTGGTTTTAAGATTGCCCCCATTTTTCTTTGATTGCATTCCCTATAGATCCTAGTAAATATGAATTCTGAAGATATTTATGTCCTTGGTTTTCTGTTGTTTTAAGTTCATGTTTTCCTTGTTTTTTCTTTTCTTGTGACCTTTTGGTTTTTAATCATTGATTTTGGTTTATTAACTTCCCTGGTTCCCTGTATGCTCACTCAGCCATTTCTCAGAAAGGTTCCTCTGCTTAACCTGAACCAAATGCCCCCCTCTTGCATCATCTCTTAGACCAGCTTCAGACTCACCTTGATTTGTGTCGTCTCCATCGTCCCTCGCAGTGCTGTGTACGTTGAGCACAAATGATATAGCAAAGAGATAAAATAACGAGCACATACCGGTTGCCAAATCAAGAGAGACATAGAATTGGTGCAACTAAATTAACAATGACGAATGTGGAGGATTCAGCCACAGGAGGTTGTTTTGCAAATACATCTGAAGGATCTGGAGGCTTCAGCATCATTCAAAAGCCATTAAGACATTGTTGAGATTAGTTTCCACAAAGATAATTGGAAATAATTTATAAATTAAGCTTTAATCCTGGGGAAAAGTTTATTGTACAGTTCATTTGTAAATATTTTAGTGTTATAACCCATTCCCAAGACTGTACATCTGATTGCTGCTGAGCTTATGACCTCTAATCAAAAAAATTACAAATATCACAACCAAAGGAATGGCCTGGCTGCAAAAAGTTTAGCATTGTAAAACAACTTTAAAGAATTGAAGCGGTAGTTTAGAAAAACACAGTTTACACCGAGGACATTTCACCAGTTCATCATAGGACAACACAGACAGAGGACAAACCACCATGGTCATCGGGTCTGATAATGCCTGCTTTTGAACTACAGGAGGAAGCCAGAGTCCTTGGAAAGAACTTCTTAATGTACAAGAAGCACATTGATTGATTGGCTGATTTAAACTAAATTAGTCTCACAAAGGGGGAGTTTCATCATAACATTAAACGATAGCAAAACAAAAACATTCACAAAAACCAAATGTAATGGATAAATGAAAACCATAGTTATCTAGATCACACAGTTCTGGAGGCTGCATAAAGATTATAAAGTTTGACAGCCACAGGCAGTAAAGACCACACAGTTGGAGGATAGTGAACTGCTGAAATGACCTAAGAGCAAGAAAATCCTTGATTTTAATGTTTGTTTTACATTTGTGTTTTTACAGGTAGATCCTGATCTAATCCAATACCAGAACCTTGGCTGAGTGTATCGACTGGCACCCGACATCGGTCCAAATGAAGTATATACCTTGCCATGTGATTGAAGGGATCGGGCTTGACTTAGACAATAAGAGGTTAAAAGGTAATAAGCAGTTACCATCTTGCCAACACTAGAAAACACTCTGGTGTTTTTATTGGGTGGGTGCCATGATAAACAAAGAAAAATCTTCTAGCCAACCACCTAGTCATTAAAAAGAAAAGTGCCAAATCAAAAAAAGTATTCTGATTAAATCTTCCCCTTGTAGTCCTTTAAAATGCTATGACATGGTTGTGATTACCATTGTTTTATAATGGTAGAAATCCAATTTGGAAGACGATCCTTTATTACTTGTTTTTACCTTTAGCCTCAGAGCAATCGTCTGGATTTATTTTGAATAAAGAAGACAAGAGAGGTATCTACTGCTTGCTGGGCATTGAGACTACCTCCATCTGCCTCAGCCTCCCTAGAGAACTTGTTTTTATTAGGCCTGAAACCACATGCAGTGATATTTTGTTGATTAATTAAAAGCATCCTTTATTCATCATGGAACATTGGGTTGTAGTTGTTATTTTGTGCAGAGTTGGAGACAAAAAGCATGTTCACACATTACATGCTGTTGAGAGAAGAAGAAATCAATGCTTGGTTTTTATGGTGGTGGAGGGGGGGGGGGTTCTTAACAAAGCATGCTTTTATACAATACTGTGGAATGAGCCCTGACCACAATTGTAGCAAAACAAAAACTAATTACACTGAGAAGAGAGCCAGGCACTCTTCTCAGTGTCACAGAGACGGAGGATGTCAAATTTCCCAAAGGCGTGGCCCTACGGGGACAGCTGACAAATACTCTGATTTTTCTTCTCTGAGAAGAGCTTAGGAGGTGGTCGACGGACGGTGAGCGCCAGACAAATTGCCTCTGATGTCTTGATTGGACAAATTATGAATGTCTCGCAAGCTGGCAAAATTGGATTCAGTTGACTGATACAGTCACCTGCTCAGGAAACGCTCTGATGTCTGGCTATGGACTCATGTAATTAATGAACAGCTCTGCTAATTACTTTACAGCAGACACTGAGATAAAGAAAACAACTTAGGGGGTCAGCTGGTGTAATAACAGGGTTTCTGAAGATGAAAAGAAATGCAGTGAATCAGATCTTATATGCTGCTCAGTGAAATGCTTCACTCACTCCCTTAATTGAATATATCAACAACAGAAATATTAATATATATGAACAATTATCTCAAACTCATTATGTATTCAGAGCCTGCTGTAATAGGATGACCATGTTTTCTCAGGAAAAGATGATGTTCCCCACTGACACGGATGAACATCCAGGGAACGGACATTGAGATAGTGGAGTCTTATAAGTACCTGGGTGTTCA
>NW_015150495.1:863591-866201 GCF_000732505.1 Cyprinodon variegatus | reverse complement strand
TTTAAAGGGCCCGGTGGTGCCTGTGTATGGCAGCCTTGCTTCTCTCAGTGAGCCCAGTGGCAGATGTGGCTACATTGTAGGTTGCCATCATTGGTGTGAGAGTGAATGGGTGAATGACTGAATGTAGTGTAAAGCACTTTGGTCAAGTCTCCTGACTTAAAAAAACCCACTATATAAGTACAGGGCATTTACCATTGCAAAGCTGTTGCAGAACTGGAGAGCTCCCTCAGTGACAGACTGCTGCACCCAAAATGCAGGGAGCGTTATCACTGATCCTTCCTCCTAGCAGCTGTAAGACTCCATAACACACACCGTTCCCAACAATCTAAAGAAATTTTTAATTCATGCTGATTTTTGCACAGTTTCTGTCTTAGTCAGTTAAATAACATGCTGCTGTCATTTTTTGCACCTCGTTTGGTGTTGCTGCTATTTTCCACATATTACTTATTGTCCAGATACAGAGTATTTATATTGTAAAACACTGTACAGTTCAGTACTTTATTTGTTTATTTTCTCATCTGTTATTTTTATACACTTCTCTAAGGCCCACATCCTGTTAACACATCTGCTATAACCTTTTGCTGCTGCCTGACTTTGACACAGGATTGACCATTAGGATCAGAGTTTCTAGACTTTGTTTACATCAAATTACATGATCAAANCTAAAGAAATTTTTAATTCATGCTGATTTTTGCACAGTTTCTGTCTTAGTCAGTTAAATAACATGCTGCTGTCATTTTTTGCACCTCGTTTGGTGTTGTTGCTATTTTCCACATATTACTTATTGTCCAGATACAGAGCATTTATATTGTAAAACACTGTACAGTACAGTACTTTATTTGTTTATTTTCTTATCTGTTATTTTTATACACTTCTCTAAGGCCCACATCCTATTAACACATTTGCTATAACCTTTTGCTGCTGCCTGACTTTGACACAGGATTGACCATTAGGATCAGAGTTTCTAGACTTTGTTTACATCAAATTACATGATCAAATTTTCAGGATTCTTTTAAAGTGTAAATAACAGTTGGAGCCAAAGGCAAAATAGCAGGATGGATAGATGGGTGGATAAATATAAAGGTCAAATGAATGAATAATGGATTAATAAACAGACGCGTACATAAGAAGATAAAATCAATGAAAGGATAATTGATGGACACACTGATGGTAAGATGAACTCCATGAGGGTGTGAGGATGTAGCGCAGCTGTAGAGGCAAACATCAGTTAAGAGTTAGGGAACCAGCGGGAGAAAATAATGACAACTGTTGAAACGTGACTAATAGATTCCTTCCCTTTTTATGTTCAACTGCAACATTGATCTAGGAGGACAAATACTGGTAAGAGTTAGAAG
Organism: Cyprinodon variegatus; assembly: GCF_000732505.1. Taxonomy (NCBI): domain Eukaryota; kingdom Metazoa; phylum Chordata; class Actinopteri; order Cyprinodontiformes; family Cyprinodontidae; genus Cyprinodon; species Cyprinodon variegatus. The sequence continues at coordinate 864,846 of NW_015150495.1, read as the reverse complement.
GGTTTGATTCCATCAGAGCCGACCTGTTGAGGCTGTTACCTAAAAATGAGACAACAATAACCTTAGATCCAGCTCTGGGTCTGCTGCATACATACCAAATATGGTCATGTCACAAACTTTCAGACAAGAGGATTTGAGATTTAATATAAATAATTTTAGTTGTCTATTCTAATCTAGACATACAGTAATTCTACATCAAATATCATTCATTTTTATTTGGTCTTGGAACCAAATCTAAAATGAAAGCCCTTAAAAATGTAAATATAAATGGAAGAAGTGAAAAAGTGTAAAACACTGCTGTAAAAGTCATGTCTACTTACAAATAGTTCTGTTTCTGGGCAAAAACTTCCTCTCTCTTGAAAAATTAATATATTTTGAGGAAGCAACATTTTTACTCAAGCAGATATATTGGAGCCTTTTTACGAGAGAAGTCTTTAATTATTTAGTCACCTAGTGGCAGAAACTTGGGTGTGAACTGATGAAAATCTAATATCTTTATCACATCCATCAAGCCTCTGGGTGAAGTTATTCAAACAGAGAATTTCTTCCCTGAGGAGAGGCACACTTACAGAAAATGGTAAAATGTAATTTGAAAATGGCCAGCTGGATTATTCCTATTATCTCACTTTTAAGCACTAAATTTAAAATGACAGGCAGAAATATGCAAGTGGCTGTAATCATGTGTGTTTCGAACTTTAAAAGGCTGAACATGTTCCACTCTTTTATTCTCTTGGTTTTCAAAGGCTACTATATAGTATAATAACAATAATGCTTTGCTGGAATTTCCAAAAAAACATAAATTCAACCTACAGGGTAGCTTTAGGACCTGAGCTATATGATCAGGGAGCGTTTACATTCTGAAAGTTAAAGGTTAGTATCCTAAGGTAATTTTCTTAGAGCGTAACAATGAAGATGAAACAACAGAGATTTGTTTATGAAGTTATGGTTGGCTTATAAAACAAGGATGTTACTTTGGGGAACTTCTTAAAATAAGAAAAAGCTCTTTACTTAAATAATGTTTCACAGGTAAGAGGAATTTGCTTTGGTGATAAGATGCTAAATTCAAACAAAGGTAAAGTTGTAACAAATATTATTGGAAATTTATAATGTGGAATAACGAAAATCGAGAAGTTTTTGAGAATAGAAGCAAATAATGCAACTTTTTCCTGAAAAGAGGCACCACAGCATACATTAAAAATATCTAATAACCACTAACAATGTATGAAATGCTATTTACATGTGTATTAATTGTAAG
>NW_015150495.1:840472-862577 GCF_000732505.1 Cyprinodon variegatus | reverse complement strand
TTTTTGGTTGTATCGGAAATGTTATATTTCAAAAAGCTGCATTGGAAACACTATTTTCGCCTTACAGGAGTCATTTTATATCCAGCTGGATCTCACTACCTTGTTAAACGACAAAGAAGAAAAGGTATTTGGAGGATGATGGCACCCACCAGAGCTGTGGCTGAAATATGGATAGATCTCATGTGTTTTTATCTGCTACTGCCATGTTGTATTCAGAGGATTAATGTGAACAAATATATTCACATACAATTTTAATTATATTCTTTATTTAATGGAAATACCAAAATTGCATAACTTCGCCTTTTTCGTGTTTAACCAAAAATCAACATATTTTTGCGCACTTTTATAATCTGACTCACAGCTAGTGGAGGACCTGGGGCTTCTTGATGTGGCTGGCAGCAGAAGTAAAAATAAAGATGTTTTTCTGGAGAGATATTTTGGTCCTGATGCGATTTGGTACCATTCTTTATGAGGGGGGCGATTTTCAGCTCCCACTTTGGGTCCTGATTGATGATGGTTCCCAGCGAAAAAAAAAAATATGAAGGAACCATTGGTGAATGGAGAGTCACTCAGGATTAGGGAGAAGGCTGGCTCTTTGCTCTATTTAAAGTTCAGGACCATCTCCTATGTTTTCACAGGACTAAGCTCCAGACTGTTCTGGTTGCACCAACCCACCACCAGATGGTCAATCTCCCACCTCTTGGCAGGCTCATTTCCCTCTGAGTTGAGCCCAAAACCTCAGGAGCTTGATGGAGATGTGACTGGAGCTGTTAGAGTATCAGGAGAAGAATAAGGAGAAAAGAACACAGCCTTTAGGGAAACTTATGCTCCTCGAATCAATGATCTATTTGCCCAACAAACTTACTTTTTTCCACTTGTGGGATGCTCCACTGCGAAAACAACAGAGTGAGCTGTTCACTTAAATGTCCAATAGTTCCATGCAATTGATGATGCGACAAAAGGGGAAATTAATTTGCTAGAGTTGTTCCCCTGATGTTAATCGGATCTTCTCCGGTGTAAAAGCTCTGGGAATCACAGGAGAAAACGGCAAAACTAAACAAAAGTAAAACAAAACAAAGGACATGGAACGGGGTAGACCTACGACCCTGTGCTTTCCTTTAACAGCAGTTAGTAAAGTAACATATGACTCTCTGATATCTGATTTGATCTTATTCTCTAAAAAAACTAACCTTTGCTTTGTGGTAAAGTAACCAAAGCTTCTCCAGATCCAAGTTACAGGTCATCTCACGATACACTTCAGTATCTTAAAACCAAGACTGTGTTAGTTTGTGTCAAATCCTGATAGAAAGAAAAGCACATGTATTCAAAGAGCAGATTTCAGGCGAGGCAGAATCCATTAATCTACTGGTTAAGAACTTCTTATAAAGTAAACCGCAATAAATAGCTTGCTGCCCATTTCTGTTTTTAAAAAAAAACTATAATTGGATGGGATTAAACGGTTGATAACTCAGTTTCAATCTAAATGTGAGTGGTCTGAACTGAAACTGAATTAACTGGATCAAAATCGTTTGGTTTTTACTGGAATAAGCATAACTGGATTTGATTTTTTTCAGTAAAGTGCCTTGGGAGGAGTTTCATTGTAAATTTGCACAACAGAAATGAAACAGGATTTAATTTAGTTTAAAAACTCAGATATTCACAATGTTTCTCATTTGCTTCTCTGCCTTTTTAGATTGGATTACAAACTATTATCCTTTGATTTTATAGCTTAAATAAAGCCTTTTTTTCCTATTAAAATTTTAATCAGGTGGCAAGAAAAACACTGAATATTTTATTGAGAAATAATATTTCAAACAAAAAAACAACATGTACTGTAACAACAAACTAGATAGGTCATTTTCTATTTTTCTGTTGGTGTTCTAGTGTAGAGCTTACTGTAGTTGTATAGAGGCAATGTGTCATCCTTTAGCAGAATCATATACTGTATAAGTCCTAATAACAGGTCTTGCCCACCTTTGACAATAACTTGCTGTCTCTTTCTACACTAAGCCATATTGTCAAAGCAAGAGAAAAAACTCTGAGATGCTATACCAACAACCTCCAACTGTCTTATTATATTCTAGCCGCCCTGCTGTGGAATACGTACCTGTGGGAACTAGGGAAAAAAATGGATTCTCACAGTAAGCCGATTTATTATCAAGTAAAATCACTGCATGCAATTTGGTGAGCTCAAAATGTCAAAACGGAGTCTGCAGGTGACATAAATGATTCAAGAGAGACACTGCATGGATGTTGCATGACATGTTGATGGGATCACTGTGAGGTAAGGCAGCATGGGAGCAGGTCCATGTGTGTTAGAATCCATCACCAAATGCAAACCTAGAATACTAAAAGGGAAAGTTTTTTAAGCGGAGGAAAGTAACAGTGTTTATGTCACGTATTTTAGAAAAATATCTCACCAACTACATACTGGTTTTATATTTACATCAGATATATCAGATATAGTAAGGACATATATCACAGAAAATGTACTTTGTCAAGCTTTTAATGATCATGTAGATCTAATTCATCATAAAGCTCTTGTCCAAATTAGTATTTCACTTAATTTCTGCATCTCTGTGTCATTCTCATTATCAGCAGCCCCTCCCTGTCCTCAAAAAGTAAGTGGCCATCAGCTTCCTATGCAAAGCAGGGTTATCCTTTTCTCTACAGGAAGCACCTTCACCATGCTGCGCCTGCCCTTAAACAAACATGCACACTTTATCAGATTAGTGAATGATGATGTGAAGTAGAGCACAATTTCTGCTTAAAGAATAACCTCAATGAAAGAGGTTGCAATGAAATGGCAAAATAAGTGGCACCCACAAAGGGAGAGGCAGCATCCCCACTCAGTGGCAAGTGTGCTTCTTTGAGGTTGTAAGAAACCAGACATTTCATAAAAACTGTTTCTCTGTATGCATATGAGCCTATATTTCATTTCAAGCATCCATCCATCCATCCATCCATCCATCCATCCATCCATCCATCCATCCATCCATCCATCCATCCATCCATCCATCCATCCATCCATCCTTGACGTGAGAACTAGTGCAGAGGTCAGAGGTTTTCCTTGAATTTTCAGTCGGCAGATAGCTGCTCATACTGAGCCTGGCTCTGCTGGAGTTCTCTTCCTGTTAAAAGGGAGTTTTTCCACTCAACTGTCACTGTTCGCATGCTTGGTGTGAGGAATTTCTGTAGAGCCAATGATACAATGTAAGTGAATGTCTACTGTCCCCACATGTTCATTCAGGAGGAGCAAATCCTGCAAAGTCAATGACTCCATGCGATCAGCTGGATTTTCTTAGAAAAGTTTTATTCAATTCATTCAAGCGATTTTATTCTCTGTAAAGTGTATTGAAATGACATGTGTGGTGAATTTTTGCTGTATAAAGAAATAAACTGAACTGAAAAGCATGAAAACCCATTTTAGTTTCCTGTTTTCACTTTCAGAGCTTGGGATTTATTTCCTCACTAACAAAACATATTTTTGATGATTTGTTTTGAAGACCTTCAAGACATTGATTGTTAGAGAATAAAACCTAAATTCCTTGCATTGGGATTTAAGGCAGCAAAACAAACTTTTCGGGTCAGTCACTTGGCATAGATTTTAACCAGGCTCTCACTAATAATGTAAAGATGCTTGGGGTTGTTTCCTTTTACAAGACCATGCAATGGAATTCCCATATTAAACAGATTCCTTAGACTTTTTCTAATTAAGGATGTTTCAAACATGATATTCTTTCAGTACTGATACAAAATCTTGTCCATTCATTTGCCACTTAAAGGCTACGCTATCATAATTCTTTCTTATCAGGAAGTATGGAAAACTCAGCCTTCAGCTGATTCAAAACACTGCTGCAAAAGCTCTGATCATATTTCTGCTAAACTCAAAATACATTTTAAAATATAAAGCCATTAATAATCAAACTCAGTCATACATCAGAGATCTGATTGTCTCATATGTTCCCATTAAAGGACTTAGTTTTCTGAATGCAGGTTTGTTGTTGTTTCTAAGAATTTGTTGAATCAACAAAAAGCGGATCGTTTACTTATCAGGCTCCTCTTGTAGTTAAATAAACAGGGAATATGTTCTCAAATAAAGTTTATTTGAGAGCAGATCACAAAACTAGCTTTCTTTATTCAGAATTTATTGAAGATTGAAATTTGTTTGCACAAGGACTCTCTCTATTCAACTCACTGCTCAAAATTAAATTCATAAAATATCCCCAAAGAAGAGCAAGTATGAATCACTGAATACATGTCTTTTGCAATAGATGACATGAAACAAAAGACAAACACTGGTGACAGATTTAGATTTTTGACCCTTTTTTATAAAGATTAAACCTCCCTTTGTTTTTGCCTCATGTTAGCCTTAATCCATTCTGCTGCTGTGTGTCTGTGTGTTATCAGACAGATTGTTGATGCACTGCTCTCAAAGCCTACGGCCTTGAGGATGACCTTTGCAGCAAGTGCCTCTGCCTATCAGTCTGTTTCAAAGGGGCCGTCTCGCATAATGAAATTTTTGGCCTCAAAAATGTTTATACACCCTCCTCTTAAAAAAGAAAACTTATTTTTTTAACATTTTCCTCTGAAATCCAGTTTTACTCTGTGAGATAAACACCTTGTTTGCTTTTAAGATCAGGCTCAAAACTTAATTTTACAAAGCTTATAGTGAGAGTGAGCTAGATTACCCTCAAGTATATCTGTAGTTATGCTGCTATAATCTTTTTATATACATTAATTATAGGTGGTTACCCTAAACTGTTATAAAAAAAAAACATTTAAGAGGAGGGATCTTTATCACTTGATTTCCTTAGAGAGAAAAACTTTTACCATTGAGCCTAATAAACTGCAGTTGACTGCACTGCGTCAAAATCCCCAGAATTGTATGACTTTTTCTTTTTGGCATCTGTTTTCCCCTCTGTCATTATTCCATTAATACCACAACAGATTTTCTCACTCCAGTATTGGATCTTATTTATGCTCTACTTGTCAGGCTTTTCATTTTAGGGTAATTGACTGGTTCTGCTAGGGATCCAGTTGGCTTTACTTTACTTTACTTTTTCCATTTTCAGATTATAGTCCATTACATCCAGATAGTGTCTATTTATTAATTATGTGAATAATAAAGGCAGCTAAGTGTATAAATGTAAGCAAGGAGCATTAAAGTAAAGGGGCCACAATATAAATGGTTCTCATCAAATTTACAAAACGTTTGGTCAAAGTGACAGGGAGACATGCATATAGAAGTACATTCATTAGCTAATACCTGCTCATTGATCATTATTAACATTCAAGCAATAGAATGTCTCAAAATCAAACACAGTTTTATTATTAATGCCAGCCACAAAAATACAAGAGGGAGTTACAAAACATGTTAAAGCTGTTTAGCTGCAGAAACAAAGGTTCTGTTTCCCAATGCCTTTTTGTGCGCCTTTTTACCCGTCTACAGAAAGCTCTCTTGCCATATTGCCAACAGAATTTAGCCCTTATCATGCCGTCTCTCCAAGCAGAAGCAGTGTAATACCTCCCCAGTGTGTGCTTTCAAGCACTATGCCATCATTGGGAAATAAATGACAACAGAGCAGGTGCCTCAAGTGTCTTGTTTTGCTGTACGGTTCTCACCCATTCACACAAACATATCAATTTGGCGTAGTAACTTCCAGCGGTGACGGCTAAGGGGAACATCAACTTTGACCGACCACGTGCAATAAATGAGCAAGGGTCCCACCTTCAACAACCTCTGGAAATTGGGACTTCCCTGTCTGAAACCAAAAAAATCAGTTTTGGGAGCAGTTTAAGAGCTGTGATGTAAAGTAGATATGCATCATCTTCACATTTGTCACTAAAGGTTCATTATCTGATGGGAAAATACCCAGAGTGTCTGGATTCATTCAGGGTTACATGAATGAGCTTCAGCTGTATTGGGGGCCACAACCTCTCTTAAGCCAGTAGACCATCCATTTGATCTATGGTTCGGAGAGTCAAAGGCTAAGCACTAACCTTTCACAATGACAGCACAGCGGGAAGAACTGTGACACAAACAGAGGGTCATTATTTGGAGTAGCTCCTGGTTAGAGACACAAATCAATGACTTGGACATCCTCAGTACTTCTCAAGCCCAAGTTAACTGTGGTGGCTAATTTTCTTTTTAAAACACAGGAGATATTGATGCTGCACTACAAGACCCCAATGATTGTTTTTCTCTTTCATTAGGAGTTTAGAAATAAATGTTTTTAAAGAAAGGTTTTAGTATTTTATGTCTATAAAAACAAAAAAATGTGTTTCCAAAACTTTTGTTTCTTTAACGGCTAATTTACACTGCATCCATCTTAGTTATGGTAAAATAATTATTCAACAGTAGTTTTACACCTGTTGTAACGGCTGGCGAAATGCAGGCAGCCATCTGCCAAAATTCAACCTAAGCATAATTTTGCCAGTTGCAAGATTTAGTTTGGAGTCAATCTTCACATTTCCTTCTGCACCAATAGTAAAACTAAAGGAGCAAATTGTCTTCATTTAAAAAAAACCCTGTAATTCAGTAAATAAAAACTATATCTACTTGAAGGGCCTACTATATTGTAATATCAACCTATATTTGCAAGAATCAATTGACTAAGTCTGTGTAAACAAATGAAGAATTGTACTTTAGTGTTCTCCTGCTCCCATTGTAAACAATAGTACAAACAAAAACAGCATCTTCAGTTAGAGGCTTCCTCAGATCCCCTATAAGACAAACTTCTACAGGAGATTCTTTCTGCCTACAGCCATCAACATCTGCAGCAACTGTTGAAGAAACCCTTAAAGGGGCCTAACCTGGTTAAGATTCTCAGTCATCCAGGTCATAGTCATACCACAAAACTTAAGAAAACAATCCACCGTTCTTTGTTTCCAAGTTTGAAGATGTTTCGCTTCCCATCCAGGAAGCTTTTTCAATTCAAAATGTCAGAAATAGCGTTAAGTTCTAAGCTTTATAGAGTAGCCCAAAACAAAGCCTTGTTTTGGCTTAGAAAACATGCAAGTTGAACCGAAAGAACGGGTCCGCCCCTTGGGAATGGGAAGTCATTTGGGTTTTTTTTTCTACTGATTTATGCCTCTGAAAGGGGGATCTTAGATGACATTTACCCCCATCTAGTTGTGCATCCCCACCAAGAATGGAAGAGTGATATTTTGCTCTTTCCGAATAGAAAAAAACACATCAGCCTTCCTCACTCTTGTCAAACCAGCTAAAATAGAACATGAAACACATGACACATTTCTCTGAAAACAGGACTGAAATAAGCCTAAAATAAGCCTAAGCTGGTATGACTTCTGTGATACATAACAGCAGCTGATAACTGTTGCATTAGAGTTTGTCCAGTGTGGGCTAATAAACAAACTAGCCGTCTCTTGACCCACCCTTGATCCATCCACCCATCCATTTTCTAACACTCTTACTCCCAAGTGGGGTCGCGAGGGGTGCAGGTGCCTATCTCCAGCTGTCTACAGGTGAGAGCCGGGGTGCACCCTGGACAGATCACCAGTCTATCGCAGGGTAACACAGAGACAAACAACCATTCACACACACACTCACACCTAAGGAGAATTTAGAGAGGCCAATTAACCTAGCAGTCATGTTTTGGGACTGCAGGAGGAAGCCGGAGTACCTGGAGAGAACCCACGCATGATCAGGGAGAACATGCAAACTCAATGCAAAAAGACCCCGGGCCGGGAATTGAACCCAGAATGTCATCCTTGGTATATCAGCTAAATATATATCATAAAACATGGAAAATCTGACTGAAAACAGCTGCAAGAAGGTTATGGTCAGCTGCTTGTATGTGTAGAATTACAGCAGAGGCTAATTATTACATCGTAGCTCATCCTGTGTATGATAACAAACAAACTGGTTGTGGTGGAATAGGCTAGTTGCTCGACTACACTGCTCTGATTACAGATCAATTAAATTAAGTTTTATATTAAATCAGCTCAAGCCTTAGTCCTTGACGTCTGTGTTGAAATTGTTCACCTGGTAAAAGATGTGCTGATGTAGACTCTCTTTTTTCTCATTGGTTTTACTTCTCTTTCTTTTTTTGGTTTCTTCCTCTTGTGTTATCCTGTACAAAGACTACAGACCTTCCTCCATTACTACAAGAAGTGGGAGGTAGAATGATCTAGTGTCTTTTTTGCTTGTTTTAAAATCCCTGCATGCTTTTAGATACAGGTAAATGGAGTAAGGCTGACAAGCACCACCCCTTTTCTATACAAACTATAGTTGAGCTGTGAGAATTCTCAGTAATCCAGGTCATGGTAAAGCTTGAAAGGTTCCATTTAGGCAACTGGACGTGAAGTTTTCCAAAAGGCTTCTTCATAGTCTTCTAGAAAACTTCACGTCCAGTTGCCTAAACTGAGCCTTTCAAGCTATTGTTTCTGTTTTAAATTTGATGCTATTGGACGTTTGGCAAAATATGTATCAATTTAAGCAATAATTTAAAACAGTAATTCTGTTAGAAACAGTTCCTCAAAGGTATGAGTTAAACATTTTATTCTACCTTGGGATTAATAACGTATTTTTGCAGTAAACTGGATTGGAATGTACTTTAAATTCACCCAAATGAACAAAAACAATCTTATCTCTGCTCAAACAATCTATGCTAAGTTTACACATCCAGAAATCCAGAAGTTTTAATTGGTATTTTATGCCAATCTCAAAATTAATGATCTAACTTCCACATTTGTCCCTGGCTTTAATTCGGGTATGCTTGTTGGATCACCTCTGGGCTTGGCAGAGGGAAAGATTACAGGGCTTCAAATGTAAGTAGAACAAAAAAAAGTATTGTTTTACCTAAAAAACGTGTGCACTGAGGTTATTCTTCTCAATTGTAATAAAGGGCTGTCATTCTACAGGGGCATCAGGGAGAAAGGTTTACCTGTCAAGTTGTTTTTTTTTAACAAAAACTTTCATTAGTATCATCTTCAGTTGTTAAAATACATGCCACCGCTCATTGAAATTCTCTCACTGTTCTTGTTTTCAGCAGGATCAAGTCCATTCCAAATGTTTTATCTATGAATATCACTCTAATCTTTGACTGAGATAATATCAAATAAGCTTTGTGTACAAAGTAACAAAATAAATGCAATGGAGAGCCGCAAAAGCTTTAGAGATAATTTAGTCCCGAGCCGTGAAGGTCATGAAATCTTGTAATTAAATGCACAACACGATGTTTGGTGATTTATTTTTTCCTCTAGTGTCTGCGGATAAAAAAACAACAACCCAGACTGGAAGAAAATGATCAACTCTGTTTATTTGAAGAACAAACTGAACAACAAATACATATGATCTGTTGAATAATGGTTTTATAGATGCATTAAACCCACGATAGAAATACAGATATTTCAGATATTCCCTTACAGGTTTCAACCCTTTTATTTCTGTGACTCTTATATTAGTTTCTGATCAAACTAATTCCAATATCTGGAAATATATAAGTAACTTAACATCTAGTTTTCAGATTATGTAATGATATAAATTCATATAATAAAGAACTCTGAACCAACTAGGCTCTTTATGAAAAGATAGCTGTCCCATAAATCAGGTGTCTTAAACCTGGTGCTCAGGACCTATTGTCCTGTGCCCTTTAGTTGTCACCTACCTACACATATGACTTAAATCAATGGGTACATAAAGGTATAGTGGAGGGAGGATGTTCTTTTTCCTGGTGGATCATCAAAATAAGTGGTCCTCCTAATTGTCAGTCACAGTGATATGTTTATATTAGGCCATTCACATTTTCACTTTTCCCTGTTGAGTGTCAAATAGTGGAAAAATTGTAAATCTTATTTTGGAAAGTAAGCTTGTATCACCAATGCAAACAACAACTTTTAAACAGTATGCACAAAAAGAAATGGGCTTGTGAATGCTTTCGCATGCGTTTAATACTGTAGGTGTTCCCTCTCAGAAGCGGGTACAGAGTTCTGCATGTGTATTTTGTAAAAATAGTTGCCAACATCCTTCACTATACCTTTGATATGCCACTCCAATCCTTGATGGATGTTCAAAATCAACATCCTTCTTGCATAGCCCAAATGTGCCTTAAGAATTGACGTAATTTAATTTAATTTAATTTTTTTGTGGGGAGGGCAGGGGACATGTCCCCTGCACTTTTTGCTGTCCAAAAACAATGTTTAGGCTACAATATGCAAACTATAGACAAGCACTAGGACCAAACGGAAAACCGCAGCTCAGTCTAAAGCCCGTTTCTCTGAGGTTAGACCGTCCACAAGCTCCTAATTGGAAGTCTGTCTTTTCTTGTGTACTGCTGAAGTCCTACGTCTCCATGTCCTTACGGTCTTGGAGAAGAACGTGGGTCAGCAAAAAGCTACTTTAAAATGGGGCATTTATTCTTCACTTTGGTCATGTAATTAAGAAGGGTTGTAATATCAGATGTCTTCATTTACGCAAATCTTTGAATCAGTGTCATTTCCATGCGTGTGTTTGTGTGTGTTTTCCTTACTTGCAGCCAGGATGTCTGAAAAATGAAAGAGAAACATAATAGACTTATTTAAAAGTGTAAGTTACATTCAAAGAACTGTGCAACATCCCTCCTAAATGAGCTTCACTGGCTCCAGAAAGCAGTATATCCACTTCAAGATCCTCCAACGAATTATAAAGTTTTAAATAACCTTGTAAAGTGTATTTGTCTTATTAAAAGTGCTGATAAATAATATGTATTTTTGTTATATATAGTATTATTATAATTATCAAAAAGAGAAAAAAAAAATACATTCTTTGAATGCATTTATGCATTTATATAGCCAAGCTCATAATAATTGTACAGCAATTTGTTCATGTCATGCATCCATGCATATCCATAGATGTATATATTGTCAGGAAAGGGACTTTTAGCTTGTATATAATAGCTATTTATAGTTGTGTCCCCCCACTTCTGAAATCAAAATTTCTTCCATGGTTGTAAGGAGACAGACTAAGAGCAAGGAAATGATTTTAGGATTTTCTGGTACAGAAAAAAAAAAAAAAAGATGTAACCACCAATTATAGCACATTCTCACATTGCTGAAATAACAGAACAGCCCTTCTTTTATGTTTTTAATCCAACATGCTGTGTTAGTTTCATATCAGATTCAATACACGCTGCACCTTCTGAGTCCGTCTTCTTCATCACTTGGAAAAAATATTGTCCTAAATTTCTAGACTATATATTTTTTCTGCAAATAAAACTGCAAACCCTGATCTTAACTGAGATGCAGTAACTTTGTTTCATTTCTATTTGGCAGTCAAAAAGAAACTTGAACCTGAACACCTCGGAAAGTCAGAGTTATGACTTGGAAAGACAGGCTATATTTGAGTGCTGCGTTCAAGACGGCATCAACAGAAGTGAAATATTGTGTTTTTACAGCTTTTAGCATTTTTTGATATTCAGTGTAACATGTAGTCCAGGCATGTTCAAAGTCGGTCCTCGAGGGCCGCTGTCCTGTAGGCTTTATTAGGTTCCCTGCTTTAGCCCAGCTTATTCTCATAATTACAGTTCAGCAAAAGCCTGTTCATAGGCAATCAATAAAAATAAGCTGAGCACAGATGAATGTAATAATCAAATTAAATTTTTATCAGATGTGTCCCTCATGCCAAGGAACAATCTTTCATGATCCAAATCATAATCTGGATACAGGAAACTTTTAAAAAATTCTCTAACATTGCAAGATGGGGATATTTGGCAGAACATGCAGTTCCCCACTAAACCAGAGGGTGGCAGCGGTGACTATTGATAGCCTCAGATTCAGCGCAGAAAGGGGTATTTTACTGAAGACAAAAACACAAGAAAATGGAACATTGCTGGTTTGTAAGCAGAATCAATTGCAAAGTAATTTTTTATTTTATTTTTTTTACCAGAGGTGTGCCTCATGCCAAGAAACAATTCATTCAAATTTGGTAGAGATCCAGATTATGTGTCTTAGTGATAGGTGTAAGTCACAATTTGGGGAAAATCTGTTGCTTGCCGGGGTCTGTGCTCTCACAATGCTTTTCTAGTTGTTAATCTTCTAACAGTATATTTTTACCACCCATATACTGTACAATATGAGCAGCAAGGAAAGTACTCTACTTCTTACACCATCAGATTACACTGCACCTTCTTATTTCGTTAGAATACAACATAAGTAAGGCTTGCAGTGCTTTCTTACCTCCTGGATCAAACCTCAATGGATTTCTGCAGGCCAGCCGCTCCTCGTAAAGTAAAACACTTGCCATATTGTCTTCAGATGTGAATGAAAACTCACCACTATGGATCACTGAAGTCATACAGCTTCTGCCTAATCCTGACAAAGTGACTTTTGAAGGTAGTTTGTTGCACTAGATTTCATTTAAAGGTATCAGAGCTTATGACAGTATTTCTGCCTAATATTGAGCAAACCATGCAGCCACTTTTATAAATGATCTACTGCTTTGTGTGTTGGTCTTTAGGGTCCTGTCTTCTGGTTGGTCAGCGTCTGTTGCTTGATCTGACAGCACCCAATATAGATATATAGAATTTAATTTCATACAAGCTTTAATTAAAGTGCTGCCTCAGAAAAATGTTTGTATTTGAAAACTCGACAAGCCAACAACAAGCAGAAGGATTAATTAAGCCTCGCTCAATAAGCCATGGGGATAATTCCCATGAACCGCTTTACTGGTCTCCACATGAACTCTGCCAAGCAGGATGTATTGAAGAGGAGTTAGTCAACTTTTAATGCTCACGCTCTTCTATTCTCTATCTTTCATTGTTGTTGGGATCTGGCATACGCTATGAATACAAAAATAAAACAGCAAATAAAAAAATGCTTGCATGTTTTCTTCATCCTAGTAAATCAGTCATGCATTTTCCAATTACAGTTCTACAGTCAGCAGCTCTTTCACAATCACCAGAGCAGGGAAAACAGGAAGATTACAACAAAGTGATACGACACACAATCACATCTCTAACCAGACCATGACAGAACTAACCGATATACTCCGACTCTTAATAAAAGATGAGGAAAATGGAAATTGTTTTTCTTTAAAAAAGCTTAGAGTAAAGAGAGGAGAAAAAAGCTACATTTCTGATGGCGATAGTAGCCGTTGCTGCTGATTATAAGCAATGCAGAGCAATTAGAAAAAATTAACAATTTGCATTTTAATAACATTATTATCATTAGTTAAATGAATTCATTAGTCTTGATTAGTTTGGTATCAGTATGACAAGAGCAGCTCAGTAGAGCGTGAGGACACTAATAGGAGCCTGAGGACGGTAGTATAGCAGAGGAAGATGGAGGGATAAGGTGGAGAGGTGCATGTTTGTTCAGTAGGTACAAGAGACGATAAGTGTCATGATAAAGTAAATACGCTAAGTACAAAGATTGGAGATGTAACATCAAGGGGATTAAAATGGAATAAATTCAGGATAGTTTTTTTTTTTATGCCTGAAGGAAAAAGGAAGGTTAGATTCCTTCCAGTGTCATTAGAATAAGATATGACATCACAATTTATTTTAAGTTAAATGCAACTGGGTTTAGAAAAAAGTGGGAGAGAACACCATTTGTCTCAATTTATTATTTTGTTATTTTCTTGTTTGCTTGATTTAACCATCTCTTTATTCTGTAGCTTGCCCTCATATACTATCCCGGGTTTGTTTATGTTTGCATTTTTACAGATTATTTAGTATAACATTTTGGTTTAAATCAGGTTATAGCTTTTCTAGGTTTTGTTTGATTCTTTAACTTTTGTGTTTTATTTTGGTGAACTTACCTTACCTGTCTTTCAGGAGGAAGTGTGACCTTACTTCCTGCAATTAGACCCTCCTGTGTAGAGCTGTGGTCACAGGAAGGTTCCAGAGGAAGAGGGGGGGATGGAAAACCCTGGATGTTATCAAATTGAGAACTTGCCCATGCTAATTTTATGTAGTTTTAATTTTATGGTGTTTATTTTAAAGATGTTGCCTAAGGTTATTGTATGTAACACAAGCTAGTTAATGGGTAAATGGATTAGCCAAATCTGCTAATGGAAGAGTCTATTGGAGGCCATTTTGTATTACAGGCCAAATAAAGGTATAATAGAGAAGTGTGAGGTTCAGAAGAGAAAGAACCAGGTCAGTGTAGCTAGGTGCAGTTGATGTTAATTATTGTTTATTTAGGTTCATTTAATGTTCTGTTGAGCCACGTTAAACCTCTAAGTTACAGTATTTCTTTGGGAAATTTCTCCTGTAAATTTTTTTTTTTTTTTTTTTTGCACTTTTTTTGCAATGTAAATAAACCACCTGCTACAATGGACATCTGCCTACTGCTTTCTTCAGTCACTTGGACAGGCTATCTCACATGGGTGATCAGGCAAAAACAACATGAGAAAATATAAATATTTTATAAAATCATGAGCTGACTTTAACTAGCCTAGGCCTGACCCGGTTGCTGCAGGATCAAGAAATTAGTTTTAGCGTATCATTCCAAAAAGGCCAAGTGGGGTATAAGATTTTAAGCAGGAACACAATGTAATGTCCCAGATCTGATTGACAAACTCAAAGTAGGCTGTATGAGCTCCAACAGCAACTCCTCACATCCCAATGAAAGGAACAACCTTTGACAACTTCCACCACGTTATTAATCTGTTTCTTCTGTGTTCTGCATTTCGGAAAGCATTCCAAAATTCCAGACACTCTTCTATTTTGTCGGTCACCTCACTTGCTCCATGTCAGTCTGAAGGAAGTCAGTTGATAAAAATCAAAGTGGATCCAGTTGATTTTACAAGTAGTAGAGCAAGCATTTGAATTGCATTTTATGGACTTTTATATAGTAACCAGTTCTGATTAATTAATAAACAACCATATTACAAATAAGCCTTGAATCAAAAATAACTGTGAACTCTCTTACCCTACCTGATCTGACAAAAACAAAGTGAGGTAATTGGATAAAGGCAAAAGAGACAAAGGTAATACTTGCACAATTGACGACTTTTTGTTCTCTTCAAAGCTTACAAGTACACTACTATGGCACTATGATACAAACCTCCCATGATCGGAGTCCAACCACTCAGAAGTGCTCTCTCTCCGTCCGTCCGTCCGTCCGTCCGTCCCTCCGTCCGTCCGTCCGTCCATCCGTCCGTCCGTCCGTCCGTCCATCCATCCAAGCATCCTTTGCAGGTGAAAGTTTTAAATAATAAACATTTATAACCTGACCATTATAAATAACTGTAAAACATCATCTTAATACTTTGCAAATGTAACAACACAAGACTAAAAGTATAAGAAATTTAGGACTGGAATATTCAAATTGCATTAATGCAGGAACCTTAGCTAAATTAGCATACAATGTGGGGGGTCCACACTGAGTTTCTGAGGTAAATGGCAAAAAAATCTATAGTTGTAAAATGTCAAAAACAGTCATGATTGCTTTTGTTTCTTAAGACAGTTGAATGATTAAATATTCCTCTTACAGGTATGCATACTGCACATGTTTCCTAAGTGACCTATACAAATCATACTCTAGGCTAACTACGTTTTCAGATTATTGTCAATCTTACATGCTGAGATAAAGGCAGTAGTGGACATTGCACGGAGTAATAACTGTGGGACTCTCTGGCCCAACTCTGAACCAGCCACAAACACTATTCTTACTCATGGGAGCTCCATCAACAGTCCAATCTGTCTTGGCTGCAGCACAGTGTGTGGTGTCTGCATGAGCAATTACAAGTGTACAGGCCAACTTTTTGTGTAACACTGCAAGACAGCGTTGGAGGAGACACTCAAGTTGATAAAGTGATGCAATATATGAATGGCTTTCATTCCATTTGGCTCAAAATTGAATCATTTCATACTCAACAAAAAAATATGGGATGTTATTATGAATCCAGATGACACCTGCATTGAAGCTGGAGTTTTAATAGGATTTGATTTGGAGGGGGCTCTGTAATTCAGGGTTACATAGGGTGTGAGCTCATATGCAGCACATCATTTGTCAGACTTTTACTAAAACAATGATATTAAACCTTTTCATTAGTTCTAAACACAGATGGTAGCATTTCAAGGTTGAAGAAGTAAAATAGTTATGAAATACTTATGTTACATCATTTACACTTAAGAACAGAGCAATTCAAAAGGACAATACATAACCAAAACTAATCATTGTTATCAAATGCTTTAACACAATAAAAAACTTTCTCATAATGTCTATGTTCTTTAAAAATAAAAAAAAAATTGCATACATGAAGAGGTGGTTAAACCAAAGCAAAAAAATTCCTTCCTAGTGTTACTCAATTTTCTTCATTCAACCAGACTGCTCAACCAGTCTGTGTTGTGGATGTGGAAATGCAAATAGTTGGAACTAATCTAGGTACAGCATTTTTACTTTCTGGACCTGGACTAGCCACCTCTGCATTCAAATCTGGTTCATTTTAGTATAAAATCGATTACTTTGCATTTTGAAGGAGTGTTGCCCAGTTTAAATGTTAAACAGCTAGTTCTTTGAAGATGTGGTGCTAAAAAAAATGCAAAAAGTGCAATGTAGACAATGTGGATAGTAAAAAGTCTGGCCTTCCAAGGAAGTGTAACCTGAGAGCAGCCAAAGAAGTCAGAAAAAGTCTACAAATATCCTGTGATATCATGAAGAGTCTTGCTCTGTTGACATGAAAGTGAATAAGAAAGTACATTCGGGAAGACACTTCAAATGATTTCATGGAAACTGTGTTATCAATCCACATTCTTTTCCTTGGAAAAAAAATTAAAATTAGACATCAACTATCTTTTTTTTTTATTGATTGCATATTCCATCCACTTACATCATCAACGATGAAGATTTAATCAGAACAATTCTGCTTCCCCAATGTTACCGAGAGTATTGAAGGCAGACTTATAATTTTAATTATCAAGCCTATTTTGTTGTAGAACTGTGACACTGCTTCCAAGTCCATCACAACGGTTCTAGTTAAAGGTAACATTTACAGCCATTTTTTCAAAACTAGAAACTTGTTCATAGATAAAGCTGCTCTATGCATTCTGTATCAAGCCTAGCTCTTCCTTGACCCTTCCGGGACCTTTGTTATACCTCCTCTAAAATAGGTAGGTCACTCTGAGCTATTTTCTGTATTTGTATTGCAATATATTTGGGCTGCTGGGGGACCACTTTTCCTCATTCTGTTTCATTATATCTCTATTCTCCCACTCTGCATTATTTGTCAAGTTCCACTTTATGTTCTCTCTGCTGCTTCATAGTAGCTTTATCTGGTCCGTTCTTTTTTCGGTTGTGACTCCATCCTGGATTGAAATATCAGCTGTGCTGCTGCCATCAACATATCTGTTTATAGATATTGGAGCTGGGCCTGTTTACACTTTAGTCCTGTTTCTTTTTCTGTGACTATTCTCGGCGCTCCTCTCCCTGGTTGTGTCTTTCCTGGACGGGGCCAGCTTTGGAGCTAGTTAACATTTACCTTTTGTATCTCTGCTTCTTTCTCAGTCTCTGCTTCTATCTCCTTGAACCCCAGTTGGTCTCGGCAGATGGCCGCTCACACTTAGGTTCTGCTGGAGGTTTCTTCCTGTTAAAAGGGAGTTTTCCTCTCGACTGTCACTACAAGCATGCTTGGTGTGAGGGATTGCTGAACAGTCGAAGAAAAACTGTAAGGTCATCGCCACAAGGCTCATCCAGGAGCAGCATGTCTTGCAAGTCATGACTGGATGCAACCAACTGCATTTCCTAACCAGTCTGACAGTGTTGTCTATGTCAAATGCCTTGAGATGACATGTGTTGTGAATTGGGAATATTTAGATAAACTAAATTTAATTGAAGCTGAGAGGATCCTCCACCATGTAAAGTTCATGGCCTGTATTGACAAAGAATCCTGAGACTAAAAGCAGCTGTTCATTGTGTAATTTTACTAAAAAAAAATTTGAATTTCCTAAATTCTCGTGAAGAGGAAGCCCACCATCAGACACTTGCTGCCAAACACCAACCCTAGGCCTGGCTCCAGGGTGAGGTCATGGCTTCTCTGCACCGGTTGACGTTCTGAACCACTCCTGGTCTTAAACCACCAAAAGCCGTTTTACTTTGGGAGACTCTACTGTGGGCATTTAGTTATCTCAACAATGTAGCCTTTAGGATCATCCAAGCACTGAAACCCGTCCACCATGTTAATATGATGATCTCTTTATTAACCATTAACAGTAGTGGGCACCATCATTCTCCACCAACATCCAATCTCCATTGTTTTAAAAGGCAGTCAAATCCACTTGCAGACCATGTGACTCATTCAATGTAAAAAAAAAAGTTTATATTGCAGTTTTGTGAAATATAAATTTTTTTGAATGCAACCGAAAATCCACCCCATCAAGTGTAAAAATGTTTGAAAGTTTTTTCTAAAACTTTTGCAGAGTTTCAATTTTACAAATTTATATTTATAATTACAATTTACGTGACTTTATGGGAGACTCATATAGCCAATGTGAAAAAATGCATTGGAGCATGAAGAATTGAATGTAAGGAGTTAAGTGTGTTCCAGCATTTAAGCACTCATTGGCATGATATTTAGACAAATAAGTAGCTCTCTTAGAGGATTTCAAAAAAAAAAAAAAATGTGATTAATGGCCAAGATTTTTAACCCCATCTGGGCTGGATTTTTGCCTTGGCTGACTACAAGTATTTATTTTGCTGCATTTCTAAAGTAAAAAAAAAAAAAAAAAAAAGACACAAATGTGTAAATACTCAGAAATGATCAATATCAGAAAAACTTTAACTTAAGAATACAATATAAAAGTTGCCTTTTACAATTTTTATTAAACATCAATCCTGCTGCCTCTAGCTAAAGCTGAATCTTACTGCTGGAAGGAAGCGGGGTCAAAATCAGGATTTATCTGGTGATAATAGTCTCTGAGATCCATTTCTTGGCACTGAAGTGTGTCCTCTCAAAATGTCTCTCTGTTGGTTTCCAGCTGCAAACTGTGGTTGACAGCAGCTGTGGATGGGTACGTGATGTGTATCGGTACTGACTGTGCTGCAAGAGCTTCCCTTCAAATGTCTGGCTGTACAAGCCTGGAAATACCTCTTCTAAGATCAATAAACAGCTTAACCAAGTATTTCACAACGTGCTCCAGGGGGAGCAGTTGCCATTGCACACTTTCAGAGATCTGCACCGGCATTGGATCCTCTTAAAAATATCCCCCAACTTTCTTTTCAGTAGGAGAATTGATACATAGCAGCAACATTTCCATTTATTTGTGGGGCCATTTATAACATTATTGCCTTTGTGAGGCACTTGGAAAAGGTTCCTATGAAGTAAATGGATTTAACAGAGAGGAGGAAATTGAATGGATATATTTAGTGAAGTGTGTGAAGAAAAAGATGGTGAAAGTCTCCAAAGGCCTTTTGTGTGTTGGGATTTTCTGCACCAAATAGCTGTATGACAAGCAGTGAATATATCCAGGCAATGATGCATTCAGGTTAGCTAATCCTGCAGTACAACACCATGCATTTGATTGACAAGTTCACCCTTGTAACTAGCAGGTTAGAATCTGGATGAGCAAAATATAACCAAGAGGCGACAGGTGCTACTTAAAGCACTACTAATGATGACACAGACTCCCAGACTTCTCCTTCTAGACCGATGACTACACCCACCCCCCATCTGAGTGTCCTCAGGTAGCTGAATGATGATTCACGTTCATATGTGTATATATTTTTGGTATGGTTGTAGGAGGGCTAGGCTTCTGTGGAGATGTTTGATTTAATACTCTCTGTCTAAATGCAGCTCTAATGAGATGCTGCCCTTTTTTTCACCTGTAATAAAAAGGTTATTTCAAACAGGTCCCAAGGCGCCTGTACACCATTTGTACCTTCTGCTGCTTTCAGTTAGCTGGCATATCTTTGTACAAAGACAAAGGTTTAGGAACATAGCATTTTATTATAATTGGTGATTAGTCTCAAGTAGATACAATAAGATTTTTGAAGTGAATGATATTAAATAATGTGAGAATTTATTTATCTTAAATATTATTTGAGGGGAGTAAGTCTAATAAGACTCAAATCATTGGAAATATTAACAGACCTCTAAAGTCTGTCTGTCTTTTTTAGCAAGAGTTGTCCACTGTTGACCACTTCTGGTTCTTGGGAACAATCCTTCCTCAGGACCTGAACAAGTCCCAGTGGTACATACTGAACATGAACGACCTAACCTGAGCAAGTAATGCACATGCTATCCCTGTGCGGAGGCTCTTTCATGAGCAAAGCAATGAGAAGGTTGCAATTATATTTTTATATTGTGAAGGCTACAATTAGGAGGAATAGAGGAGAGCAGGAGTGAACTCTCAAGGTATGTGGAACAGATTTAGCTGTTTTCTCTCAGTTTTCTTTGAGTCAATCAATCAAGGACTAGATGATGTCAGGTAGGGTGAAGGAGCGAAACAGGGATGAAGCTCTATTCAATCAAAATTGAACACACAAACTGTAAAGTCCTCTAGAAGGAGGAAAGATAAAAAAAAAAAAGTAGTGATAACAGTTTTGGGTCTTGGTTAGATAGAAGTACAGAAGGAAGCTTAGCTCCCCTAATTTGAAAAAAAATCTGTAGAATCTTTTAGACCCAGAGGAGCTGGTTCTGTTTTTTAGCTGGCTGCATTAAACGCAGCTCTGTTTAGTAAAACCCAGCTTTGCCATGCTGAGTTGATAGCAAGCGGATAGAAGCTTCTATTTGATTACCTTCCGCAGAGTTGCTGGTCATATTTCAAACTGAAATCATCAGTCTTTTTCCATATTTTTCCATCAGCGTGGCTTGTCCATAGGACAGCTCTAAGCAACACCCCCAACCTACACATATAAGTCTACAGAGAAGATCATCAGTGTGGACTTTTCTCCATTCAGAATATGTACAAGTCTATGGTCAGAAAATGGGCAGATTGCATACATCTAAAGACAGGTTGGAGCTACTAGTTAAAACCAACCACCAGAAAGGTTTACTTCCCCAGGCTATCTGATCAACACTTTCTGCATGGAGTTTGCATGTTCTCCCTGAGCATGCGTGCGTTCTCACCGGGTACTCAGGCTTCCTCCCACAATCCCAAAACATGACTGTTAGGTTAATTGGCTTCTTTAAAATCTCCTTAGATGTGAGTGTGTGTATGCATGGTTGTTTTTCCTGTTTTTCTCTGTGTTGCCCTGCGATAGACTGGTGACCTGTCCAGGGTGTACCCAGCCTCTCGCCCATTGACAGCTGCACCCCTCGCGACCCCAGTAGGGATAAGCGTGTCAGAAAATGGATGGATACATTACATTGCAGTGTCCATATAAACTGTAAAACTCCCTGCATAATTATAATATAGCAATTTATATGCATGAAACAAGTGTAGCAGTATGGCAATTGCCATACTGCTATACTTGTGAAAGTAAAATCTTTTGGGCTCTTTTTGGCTTCAAGACAATTATTCTTATTGCCACATTGCCAGACAGGACACTGTAAAAAAAAGAAAAAAAAGAAAATGGATGGATGGACACAATGAAGACAGATTTCCCAATGATAACCTCCTTCGAATAACAGAAGAATAATACAGATTATACATTAAAAAGCAACAAAAAATAAATAATCCCATGTTCAGCCTTTACAATCACACAAAAAAAAAACTGAGGACAGGAAGCAATATCAGATGCAAATGATGGATCACTTCATGTTTTTTTGTTTTCTTATTTTAATCTCTCTTGAAATCTATTGACTGTGTTAATTTTCTTCAAAGATTGCTAAAGTACAGTCATCTTGTGTGGTAATATTTGCACTATAATTGTTATTGCAAAATTTGCCTAATTATTTTATTTCTCTTATTTTTTTGCATCTGTTTAAAAAAGAAATTAACATTGAAAGGTATTTTTAAAATAAAGATAAAAACTGACATATACTGTTTATTGTTCATTTCCATGTAAGGGGGAGTATTTCTGCTTATGCCCCCAAATGGCTAGGACTAAAGGAATATGTAAAAAATAAGATATTCCTGTTTTCCTGAAATTAGGTCACAAGGGATTTTGTATCGTCTGGTTCCACCTTAATTTCCTTGTGTAGTGAAGGACTCCTCAGAGTGCTGCTGCAATCATTCAGTTACTTTAAAGCTACAGTGTGTAATAATTACAGGGATATAAA
>NW_015150495.1:836309-839832 GCF_000732505.1 Cyprinodon variegatus | reverse complement strand
TATGTGCTTTATGCAGAACTCCTCATCTCCTCATTGAGGAGATGATGAAAGAGTGGCTGATGGAGGGGTATGTAAGGAAACCAGGTGTTTTTTTTTCCACGCATCACCATCGCTGTTAATCTGTGACTCCATGCGTGCCCATCTCACAGCCGATGTGAAAAACATGGTGAAACAAATGAACGCTGTGCTTGCTGTTATTCCGGGAGGTCTGACAAAGGAACTTCAACCGCTCGACATTGTTGTGAAAGTAATGCTACCTTCACGCGTCTGCTGCTTCATTTTTGCTGCTTGTACTAGTTAGTTTTGACGCACGGCTGATAAAGCTTTGCTGCTCTGGCTGCGCAGTGCAAAAGTGTGTCTGACACGCGTTGGGCAGAGCTACTCTATCCTTTCTTTGCCTTGCAGCTATATTTGCTGTGTTCAGTGGGAATGAAGTAGTTTTAATATGTTTAATAAGTGAGAAAGTCCACCTGAAAACTTAATCATTGCAGTCAGTTCATCCAGATTACGATCCTGCCTTCTAATATTTGTTCTGTCGGATCCGCTCAGACCCCACATACCGTCGGCAGCCTCTGACCGGGTCGCCTCCTCACGGTTCACCGCGGCAGCTGGTAGGTGTTTTTCATCTAAATAATCTAAACTGCAGGCACCAGGATAATAAAAGCGTACATATTCTGCCGGCAGATTTGGTTTGATTATTACTTTGTAATATTATATATTACTTTGTAATAAGTACATGAATAAAGCACAATCATACTCAGTTTTGCTCCCGATCTATTTTCAAATACACAGTAGAGGTATTTAAACGTAGTAGAGGACATGTACCTGTATATAAAACCAGCAGCCTATAGTCCGGTGCGAATATTTGTGTGTGTTAAATATACTAATGGCACACATAACTGAGACTGCGCCTTTCAGTACGGTGCGCTTTTAAGAGGTCCAGCAATGGCCTTCTGACATCTTTAGCAGAAAGTAAGCATATCAGATAGCAATTCAGACCAAGTGCAATGTCAAAAGACTTGAAGAAAAAGTTGATGAAGAAAGAACTTAAGAAATTGTCAAAGCAAGTTCTTGTTTCTAATTTATAAATGACCAGGTTCGCCAATTAAAAGGTGATTGAAAGAGTAGTCCTCTTGACCCTGAAAGCCTTTCCTAATCACTGTAAAAATCTCTTAAGTGTGTGTGAAGCAAATGAATAGCTAGCAACTCCGATTCCTCTCTCATTACACTGAGTCTAATCTCCAGCATCCGGCTCGCTTCAGAGGCTTTGGAGGCCGAGAGCGACTTTGAGTGAACACTCAACAAAGCCATTGCCTTTACATGCAGGGGAGCGCGCATTCGGTTGTGAACCAAAAGCACAATTTATAATCTATCTGACAACTTCCCCCAAGCCGCCGCAAAAAAAGCATCACTCATAGCAGCCTCACTTTGCATTCTGGAAGTCAAAAGCGTTTAATGGTGAGATGTAACTTTCCTCTCTTCTCATTGATCATGTGGCAGGCAGCGACTCCCATGAGCTGTGTGCATTAAGGCCAGTGACAAGCGGAAAACATTACAAATGAGCTTTAGCAAATTTGCAAGGCAGTGTCGCCTCTTTGATGTATAGATAAGTGAACAGTTTTTTTTTTTTCTCTCGTCTTAGCTATAGTCCGAGTTGCTCTCTCTGGTAAGTCCTCCTCATTCCCATCTATCTCCGCCTCCCTGTCTGCCACCCTTCCTCTTCTTCCACTCTCCCGCTTTTGGATTAAACAAAACTGATGCCTGGAAAAAGTTGCAGTGATGAACGCATCGCCGTTCTGATTAGGCTGGGGGAGAGCCCTTCATAAATCAAGCCCTTGAGAGCGAGACAGTGGGGGGAAATTGTACTATGATAAATATTGAGGGATGGAATGAACAATAGTTTTGTCACACCCACATTTCCCCCCACAACACCTTTCTATGAAATGTGGCTTTGAGATTGAGCCTGGGTGGGGGAGAACAGCACAGCGCTGTAAATCAGGCAGCCAGGGCGAGGACACTTTTTGAAGTAAATGTGAATCTGAGATAACACAAAAATGAGTGACAAATCATTATTCATGCTACGCAACTCCTCTTTTCCACTGCTCTGTCAGACTTGGAAGACATGTAATTGAGAGGGAACATGCAAAACAAAAGCTAATGATTTTCCTTCTACTTTGCAAGTCTCTCCCTCAGGCTTCGTGTCTGCCACACCGTGCTTATGTATCTTTCACTATAAGCACATGTCATTGTCTCCTGAACCCTCACACACTATGAAGCAGGGTGAATTGGTTCCCCCATTCCCTCACCGATAAGAACATACATCCACACTTGCATCTGATGATGATATGGTAACTATTTCTAAATGTATTGAGCGACCATGCAACATTTAGGAAGGAAACATAGCTACATTTCCAAAAGTGATCTTTTGACATATGCAGTGCAGAGTATCATCTTCAGGTCAGCAAGTCTCCATAGCAACCATTCAACAATATCTACTTGACAAAACGTCTGTCTACTTTTGCAAAAAGTTATTAATGATCCTTAAATACATTTCTGTGTAAGTAGATGGTCCAAAAGTCCAGAAAAGTTGAGTTTAGTTCCTTTCGGTCTTGGGTTGATATGTTTAGATGCTATTTGGGCCAAATGTTTTAGTTTGTTCAGCCTTTTTGGTTCTTTGTTACATTTTCTATTACATCACAATGTTTGCTGTGAAACTACTAAACAAGGTAATGAATTCCTAGCTAACCAATCCAGTTAATCTTCTATATTTTTCTCAGTGTTTTTGTAGTTCACATTAAATAATCCTAAAGCAATCATTTAATATATTTAAATTAATTTAATTAATGTTAGATCGTTTAGTGTATAAGCCCACAAAGGTCATTACACCATGCCTCAGCATTTGACCCTAGTCGAATGTCGTCTTTTTTAGGGTACCTCAGGGAACAACACACAAAGCATAGTAGGAACAATCCCACGATACGCTCACAATACGCCCCCCCCCAAAAAAAATAAAAACAATCCACTGGACTTTGTTTCCAAGTTTGAAGACATTTAGCTTCCCATCCAGGTTTTATGCACAACCTCAACGCTACTCAACTTTATTCCTGACATTTTTTTTTGAAAAAGCTTCCTGGATGGGAAGCGAAATGTCTTCAAAGTCAAGTGGATTGGTTTTAACTTTCTTTTTATGGGAATGACTATGACCTGGATGACTGAGAATCTTCACCAGCATAAAACCCCTCTATAATTTAGTGGGTGTTTTCAAAACTCATCATTAGGCCTTTGGTTTGTGTTAGCACTGTCTTTAGCTCATTAAGGACATAAGCTTTGTGTAATGAATAACAATAT
Source organism: Cyprinodon variegatus (assembly GCF_000732505.1). NCBI lineage: Eukaryota > Metazoa > Chordata > Actinopteri > Cyprinodontiformes > Cyprinodontidae > Cyprinodon > Cyprinodon variegatus. The sequence continues at coordinate 836,484 of NW_015150495.1, read as the reverse complement.
ATAACACAAACAGTTTTGCACTCTAGTCAGCAATCATTTCTGTTTAGCGAAACATCTGATCTAAATGCATCCACTGATGTTTTAGCGCTAACATTGCATGCTTATGTTGGGGTCTTGTATGAAACACATGTTTATGATAAAGGATCTAATGTCATTATGATCCATGATAAGAATT
>NW_015150495.1:808086-833939 GCF_000732505.1 Cyprinodon variegatus | reverse complement strand
ATCATCCAAAACGTTATGGAACACATTAATTAACTGAAAAATGTTGCATAGTGTGCCTTTAAGCCAACACCAACACTCGAAAGTTTGGTTGATCTTTAATCTTATTTTCCCTCTTTTTTTGGACCTTTTTCGGTTTGCTTAAATCTGAGAATTGAAACCGCAAATGGAAGCTCTAATGGAGCTACAGTACTGAGGTCTGCTGACTTCCGGCTCAGACTTCAACCTACTATTCCTATTATTCAGCAGTCCTTTCAACTCAAACTTTGGCATAAACCCAGAAATAAATATCTGGATATTTTGGCTGTGTCAAAATGTTTAAAAAAAATATTTTATTTATTTTTTTTCTGTAAAATTAATACTTTTATTCTGTATTATTACAGTCGTTCTGTGCACAATGACACGATACGTATTCTTTAGCTGAACTTCAAACATACCAGAAATGTGTGCTTAGATAAGATTATAAGTGAGCTTTTCAGAAACAAAGCTTGAAAATGGGTTTAGTTTTAAAGCGAGTGATAAATGTGTGTGGAAAGACCTCAGGGTTAGTTATGTTTCTTTTCCAAAGAGCCCAGGAACCTTATTAGACTGGAAGGAGTGCATCATAAGCGCTTTGATGTACCAGAATATTTCAAATAAAAATATGGATGCCTTTGCCAGTACTTTGAAAACAGTTCTTGTAGCATCATTTAGTGCCAGATAAACACAGCAATTGAAACAGAAATAAAAACTGTAATGGCAAAGTAAAAGTTACTGAGTTGGCAATGCTGCACCATCTAACTGATTATACAGTGAGTCCAATTTATGTTTGGTGATAGTGATGCAATTGTTATAATAATAAACTTTTTTAACTCTGTGAACAGTGTGGATCTAAATCTAAAATAATATTGAAACCTTATCAATAAAGAATATTTCTTTTATTGGTGAAGTGACATCTTAAGTAACAGAATGCTGACTCTGATTCCGTAATTTTCAATCTGCAGACGTAACAATGTTGTGAAGATTATGGGTACAGATTCTCTGCTGGCCATAAGAAAGAAAAGCCTGTCCCAAATTTGTCAAAAATCATCTTGATGATTCTCTACTTTTTTGGTGGAGTTACTACAGTACTCTACATCTGCAGAAAAGCTAACATTTTAGGAAAAGAACATCGTACTGTCAAAAAGTGTGGTGACAGTTTGATGCCTTGGGGCTGCTTGGCTTCCACAGGAACTGGATGACTTTTCCACATATTGGCAGGTTGGTAATGATAGTTTTTTTTCTCTCATGCATTCAAATATTCTTAAAATATGATTCAATTTATTATTATTAATACACTTTTTTTTTTATCTCAGAAACATCTAAAATCTAAAAATAAGCATTTCTTCACAGCTCTGTATCCAGAATAATATTATACTGAGTGTCAAATCCATCAGCACATGGTCACACTCTCACATTTAATCTTCCCTCCAGCTGACAAAACCAGAAAGAACTCTACTTTTCAGACTTTTTTCATCATATTTCAAACTCAGATGTGCACAAGACTTTTCTTGCTTTTCCATTAGGATGGGGTTACAAGCCACGGGGTTTCAATCTGTGAACAAGCTGTTTTGTCAGCAGGTTTTAGTCAACAACTGGCAGAAGTCAAAAATGAGCGTTTCAGCTGACACAGAGTTAAATGAAAGGGAACATTTGAAATGTAAAATCAGCTGTTGGACTGGAATTAAATCAAGGAGGAATTGTAGGAGGAAACAATAATTATTATTTATTTTTTAAGCATATTTATTTAAAAGTACGAGGTATTGCTAGTTACATCTAAATATTACCCATTCATAAAAATAAAAAAAAACATGTCCTTTCATATCTACATTGAAATGTGACTATAGTAGTGGTCTATATCAAATGTTGGGTGTGATCATTTTAATCATGAACATCCAACAAACCTTCACCCCTATTTCTCATGAAAAGGTTGTAAAGAGAAAAGTAGTGCAAGTAATAATTAGATTGTGGTTGGGGTTTCATCTACTAAAACTGTTATTTTCCATAACCAACATACCCTGGGATTCAAATATTTAATTGGTTCAAATGATGTCTAATTATGCCTAATTCAGCTTAATTTAAAATCCATCGTATGTCCTGTGTGTATATCCTCTCAAATCAATAAAGCCTTTGTGAGCATATTGTTACTGTTTTATATCCCTGAACACAAGATTGAAATAAATAAAATCTAAATAAAATAAGATAAAATGAAAATAGACTAAAATGTCCTGTAATCATGATGTATTCATACCTAATATAGCTATACGAAAAAAGGCAATTAGTAGTTATCAGCTTGCAACAAAAATTTGTAAAATAAAGAAGTATTAATACTGTGATTTTTTTATACCCTACATGTACAGGTTAAACTGAAAAACTGCACACGATTAATAATTTAGGAAGCAGCCAGACTGTGAGCCAAAAAAAAATACCAGAACGTTTTAATCCCTTATGGTTTGTCAAGTGGAGAATCTGGGATTACATGGCTTACACTCATTTTGAAATAAAACTAATTGCTACTGGGGGGCTTCCAACTTTAGCAGGCCTCCTGGAGTAAGACTTTTACAATCCATGTGATTCCCGAAATAGGAAGCCTACTGTACATGCAAATCAGCTTTTTGTTGTTTTCTAAGTATAAAACAAGCCATTTTTATCTTAATACACAAGATAGATGTATTTAATATTAAGCAAATTGCAGGTTTCATGGAAAACAGTTTAAGCTATTTTCTTGAAATTGCCAGGATCCAAAGAGGACCGGAAGTGGTTAAGCTGCAGATAAAATACTGATTATACGTTCAGGAATATTCAAATGTGATGTGTTATTGTTCAAGACAGTTTTACTTCAGAGTGGACAGAGAAGATGCAGGAAATGCTCTAAAACTGTTACCTTGAATGCAATAGCAATTTGCAGCTACCTTCAAAGACAAACGACTGCCTTCTGCAAAGATCTTCTATTACCAGAAACAATAAGGTTTGAGCTATTTGGTGTGGTGGAGACTTTCAAACCTAAAGATGTACCAATTTTAAGAATGTGGGTAACATAAATTTGTTTAAATATTCACAACCCAGGAGTCACTAAAGCCAAAAACTTAACTTGATATGGAAACTGTGCCTCAACTGTGGACTGAGTCAATACTGGCCAAGAGCAAAAAACCCACCAGATTGACTTATGCTAGGTTGGCTGCTGCCCATTTGGCTGAACGGAAAGCTTCTGGCGAAAAAGGTGTTTAGGCAGAACAATACTGAGGTGCTTTGCCACAATAACAACTGTTGCTAGAGGAGACCTCCAAGAATGTTGCTCTACCTACCATGCATGCTAAATACACAATCTGGATAAGGGGTTGTATGCTGCCAGTGACACAGTTGGGCTGGAAAATGTAGAAAAAGTGCCTCCAGATGTTTAACGTGCTCAGCATCTACAAACAGCAGTTAGATGTACTACAGTAATCTTTTAAACAAAATGCAGGAGTTGTTTTCTTTTTTTTTTTTTTTTTGCAGTGTACTTTTTACTTGAGTTTTACTATTAGGATATTTTGTTGCTCTTTCTTGAGTTAAATTTCTGGCTACATTACCCCATGTGAGACACCAGAGTCTCACAGATAAATATACAGTATAATCTATCATAAAGTGAGACTTCTTTTACTACAGCTTTTTATGGGGGGTGCTGCATGTGGATAATGTTTAGTTTTGAAAAAACTTGACATGCCCATCTAAAGTTATGGGCTTAAACCTAATGATACACCTCCAGGTTCAAGTATAGTTTGATGATTGAATTATATATATATTTTTTATATCTAATTATGAATCCCTGCATAAACCTTGAGGTAAATGTTTACAGTATAGTTGAAAGTTGCTCTTGCTGTGAGTGAGGATCCACAAGCAAATTTGACCCCATGGATGAACAACGTGAGATTAACAGATTTATATGCATGTATAAAAAGACGACCAAATAATTTTGGCTCTCTTTGCTCTATTGATTTCATTAATTTTATGCTAAAAAATAAAAATTTAGAACAGAGAGTTTCTTATAAGTGAATTTCCCTTACTTTATCATTCCTTTAAGATACCAGAAATTGTAAATAATTGTGTATTTTTCCCAGTTTTATCGTATTAGTTTCAAACATAGTCATATTTGTTACTAAGTACTTGAGTAGCTTTTTTTTCCCAGTTTTTTTTTTTCTTTCACTTGAATAATTATTTGCTTGTATAAGTTGCATGTTCACTTAAACATATTAGTGCTGCTCTTGCATAACTCTGTATGGTGTACAGTCAATTGCTGAACTTTGGTATCTTTAGCCAATCAAATAATAATATGGCTGATTTAAAAACATTTAGGTTCTTATAAAATTTCACAAATGCAAAAAAACAAAAAACAAAAAAACAAAAACTAATTATTTAAAAGAATTTGAACAATATTTCTGTGCTTTTTATACATTTTGGGTCGGTTAGTTGTCATTACCCAACAAATAAAGAACTAGACTGTTTCTTTATGATCTCTGTTTGAACAGTGGCACCAGGTTGATAATTCCTAATGCCCTGCATGTTTTATGCTCCCCTGTATTCTCTCAAATGTCATCAAAGTCTACAGAAACTTGCTTATGATTCATTAACGTGTTGAAGACGAAAAACCAAGGTAAACAATCAATGTGATTTATTTTTTAATTGAGATTAGGTTGGATTCCAACTCTTTAAAAAGTTACAGCTCCTCTGCAGGGCAGTGACTTGACAGCCCGGTTATTAAAACTGTGGAGCAGCTTAGTTCAGATTCCTGATTTAAAGTAGGTTTCAATAAGACTGCTCCTCGTCCCTCTTTCCAAACTGCCTTGGCTCATTCTGCTCCATCTGCTGCTTTTATCTGAGTTTCTTCTCACTAAAAACATCTTTAAAATCAATTGAAATGAGCAGTTAGTCTAAAACCTTTGCTAAGCACTTCTAATGTATAACTGAACAATTGTGAGAAAGCCAATCTCAACTTAACTCAAAAAACATTCCGTAAATCTGCAGTTAAATTGTTAAAAAGAGCCAAAATAAGTAATTGTTACATTCATTAAAAGACAAACTATTATCTAAATGTTGTTAAGTATTAACATTCTGAGCTGAAATGTAATGTGAAATCTCACAAACTGGTTAATTGAATTATGTATACGTTGCCTAACTGTTTCAGGGGAGGTTAATTTCACAGCTGTAAAAATGTAATAGGCTAAAATGTAAGTCATAGTTTTCCTGGCTATAGGAGGCGACAGGTTTATGAAATGTTGGGGTTGTATCCTTTATTTCATGTGTTTTGTTTCAACAGATGTAGTTTACTGACATCCAAACAGCCGCTCGTTATCTCCGGCCCTGCTCATTCTTCCATAGCCTCATAAATGTGGGCTTGTGCAACGTGTCCATTCTCTTTGCATCAGTGCACAGAGCCAAAGCACAGCAGCTGAGCGCATTCAACCACTAAGCATCCACACATGCCCTCCAACGTTTCTTTCTTTCAACAATTAAATGCATGTGTGATGTTGTATTATTCTCTGTTTATTTGAGGCTTTAAAGTTACTGAAGGATGGGCAAAACACAATCTTATTGTAAATATTTAACCCTCTATTCAAAAACATGGAAAACTGGATTTTTTTTCTAATAAGCATAGAGACAAATGAGGCTTTCCCATATAAGACTGAATGACTTGTTTTAACTGCAATAAGCATATTTAGACCACTAGAATAACTTTGTGTTTGTACTTAGGAGCAGAGATGGTTGGACAATTCCTCCAAGTGTCACTGTGTCTCCTAAGCAAAGCCCTTGCACCTGCATTTTACTCACCAATAGAGCAATCAGCGCAACATAAGGGTTGCTTTTCCTGACAAAGGAGTCTTATTACCCTTGTGTAATTGGAAAGCTTCGCAAGGCGGGTATGCCACATCATGATTCCATTTACAATATTTACAACTCAATAAACAGTTTGTTTCATCCTCCGCCCTTCATGCCTGCAAATTCAAGATAACAGAGGTCAGAGAGAACACTATATCTAAATTGCCTTAAAGCAGAGCATATGTATGGCGAAGGAGGGAAGCATCCCCTCGAGACTGGTACTACTTTACCTTCGTGTTATTGCAGAATGATATTGGCTGTGAGGGTTGAATTAGCACTGAAATCAGGCATGGGATCCAATCACGTATTCGAGGGTCTATGCTGGGAGCTCAAGCAGAGTTCTTGGAACATCGGGGGGATTGCTGACTTTGCTGACACAGGACGTGGGCTTAATGGATTTTATCCTACAAGGACCGGCGCCACCGACTCGTCTCTGATGCATCTGAAGCATGCTGTGCCGTGGGGGCTGAGAAAATGTGCAAGTGGGAAAAATGGAGTTGAAACACGCGTCAAGAGCAACTGGAGATTCCTTGGAGGTTGTGGTTGCAGCATCGCCATTGGTTGGACTGTGATCATGCAATCAAGTGTTTCAACAAGGTCACACTAAAAATAGATATTAGATCAATCTGCTGTTAATTTAGTTATATTTGGTTATTTTCCTATATTTGTCAATGGCTACAGCTCAGCACTCTCAGCCAACTAAAAAGCAAAAACATCTGTGCTGTTCCAACCAGCCTTTCGTTGCTTCCCCTGAGAGGAGGGCCTTTTCACAGGTAAGGAGCTTTTTTCACTTTACAAAGAAAGTGGACTCCAGAAGTAGCAAGCCATTTCCTGTCAGAGCTCTATCTTGTATAAGTCCTCTCTTTTACAGCTTTCATAAGTTAATTACATTTCTATTTTTGAAAGCATTAGATAAAAAAAACTGCCTTCCTAACAAGCCTTTAAAGTTTAGTCAATGGATATGATGGATCTTATTGATTTAGGGGGTTTACATTATTCAATATCCGACAAAAACAAAACAATTTTGCCTTTTTTAATTAACCTATAGCAGGTAGAAATTAGTAAAAATAACAATCTCTTATCTAAGTAATCATATTAGAGGTTTAGATTAAATATCTAAAAGGAATTTTTCAGATTCTGCCTCTATAAAAAAGGTAACCTTTGCTTCAGCATACTAAGTTCAGTCTCCTGCTAAGCAGGATGCCCCATATTTTTCGGAGCTATCAGAACATTTTACAGCATTAAATTCACAGTTCTGAGAGTCCAGTATACTGCACGTGTGCTGCTGCTAGATAATTTACATAAATGCTGCTGCAATGTCACAGCACTGACCCAAAATATAGAATTACTGAGACCAAGTCACACCTAAACACAGCAGCATGAGAGGAGAGAGAGGTACATATTTATAGATATAGATCGATCTATGATGTGAAATTTTATGAAAAATAGTGGCTTGTAAATACACATGAAATCTAAAAACCAAATTTTATTTTTTCACACAATAGGACCCAGTTTAAAACATGATTGTTTCTGGTCTAACAAAACAGAAACAAACTCCTACTAAATGACATATTACCTTTGTGGATGCAGTTAATCCATAATCCACAATCTCTTGCTATGCTGTGCAGTGGTTCAGTCTGCCCTGAAGAAAATTTCAAACACTTTAGGATGCCAACTGATTGGATCTCCTCCAACTGACCCCAATTTAACCTATTTTCAGACCTAAACACCTGGCTGTAGTCATGAACATAAAATATTGGGTGATGTTGTGATGAATATTGCACCCTATCCTTATGCAGTAGGACAATAAATCCCCACCTTTCATCACAAAACACAAACAAGTAGTGCCTGTTATTATGTATGATGAACAATGAAACTTTATTTCTTTCGGTTTAAAGTAATATAAGTTGAATGTAAGTACATATTGAGTTTTACATATGTAGCACCAATAGAAACATTATGCAAACAGGTTATAGAGGGGTTAGGACAAACCTATGGTGTTTCTGAATCAACAGTTTTCTAAGGTATTAGTTTATCCAATGTTATTTCTCTACTATTGTGCATTCCGTGAGGAAATTTATCATAAATCAATCTCTCCTTCCTGCTGGTCCGGAAAATGACGCTGCCTGTTAACAGGCAAATAACCTACTAGTCAGAGTTAACTTGCTTTCTTTTAACCGGCTGGCCGTTTGAATGCTGTTGGTGGTTCCTAGGACTTAGCTGGTGTAAAAGGAGTCTTTTTAGCCGCAGCCTAAGAAAATTCCCCAAGGAAATTTTGGAGGTGCCTGCCACTTGTTGCACATTGGTGTGTTTGTATTTGGACTGTCACCAAAGGCTTAATAGGGTAAGTTAGGTTCAACTTACATTGACACATATCACCCTACCAGGCGGCAAATTGCTTGTTCATTGTTGATGGTGACTGGCATCACCATAGCGAGTGGTGACTTGCTTTGTCTCACCTACTGGGGACTGGCTTCACAACACCTGTTGGCGACTAACGTGGCCACACCTAGTGCCAACCCACCCACTGATGTTGCGGGTTGGCATCGCCACACCTACTGGTGAATGGCGTCGCCAGACCGTGTCGCGGCTGGGGTAATGATAAAGATCCCTATAGTGCAATAAATTGATGAGTATCTTATATAGGCCTTTATTTTGTATAGGACATGTGTTACTTTGAAGTTCTAGCAGGGCTGTGTCTTTAGCATAAAATCAGCCTCTGGAGAGATATGTAATCCATGTACCATTGTTTAATATCTCTTTTTTGTTATTATTAGATTAGTCTATGCTTTATTACAGAGAAAATGGGAGCGCATTATTTAGAAAGCTGCATTCCAGTGTTTTCTCTAACTGTATAACATTATGCTTACCATTTTATATTTTATAGTTTTTTTCATTGTAATTCTTTACAGGTTTTCATTTAGATTTTTTCTGCATTTCTTACCTTCTGTACAGCCCTATTGTTTGTACTCTATAAAATTTGTTTTATTGTTGATTGATTTAAAAGGTGCTTACCTGCTACCAATCTCTCATCATGGGCCACACTTAAAGCCTATAGGCACAGCTTTTGGGTCTTCCTTTAGGACTGCTCCAGGTTGGAGGGAATCTTGCTTTTCTACTGAACTGCAACACTTTCTCTGCACCTCCAACACCTTCATACCGCTGGTTTCCCGGCGGGCCTCCTCAATCTACAGCCTCAATTTCACCACCAGTGTCAGACTCTTGTGGAAGAGGTCTCTAACAAAGAGCTACAGAACAGTTACATTTTGCACACGCATCTTCTACTAAGCACCAATGATTTTAATTTACTAATTTAATTAAACATTGTAATTGTAGCTACTTTTCCATGTGAGTCCAGATTAAACAACTTACTTTGGACTCCATGTTAAAGGTATTGTGGAGGATTTTCATGAATTTTTGAAAAGACCTGCCCTTCACACTTTAAAAAAAATTCCAGTGTACAACCCTGGACCCGCTCCCAAGAGGGAACACCTATTAAATCTGTGCGAGAGCATGAACGAGCCTAACTTCTCCCCGTGCAAGCTCTCTTTAAAAGTTGCTGTTCTCATAGCTCATATAAGCTTACTGTGTCCAAACGTCGACCTTAACCCTATATATAGTCTACTAGTCTAGTCTACTTTATAGCTAACTCAGTTGGCTGACTGATCAGACAGATGATCACTGTTTTTTCCCCCGTTGGTCACGTTACTCCTTCTCCACTGCGCGGTGCCAGAGCCATCTTTGTTATTAGTCGCTGCTGTTGGCGGCGACAGCCGGCCGCTGTGACAGTTTCCAATATATCTGCTTCTTCTGATGCCTTTCTTTTTTTCTAATACACTTTGTAGACACTTTTTCGACCTTTGGTCATTTTCAAAAAAAATATGGTGAAAAAGGTGAGCTTCAATGATTGGCTGAAACTGTTGCTCACCACAGATATATGCCTGAAAGTGTGCATGCACAGAAAAAAGATAGCTAATGGGAAGAGCACGTAGGACGGCCTTACGTAAACATATCACCAGAATGATTGGCAATTAGGGGGACCACTTATTTAGATGATCCACCCGGAAATAAAAGATCGTCCTCTATAATTTTAACTTCAGCCTCCAGTACAATTTATCTCAGATTTAGACAAAATGAACTGTCCTAAAGAGTTACAGTAGTAGCCATTCAAAAATTCCACACTTTCTCTGATGGGCCCTTGGCTGATCGTTGGCTGGTCCCCTACGATTCCTTTTTAAACATCAGCCTTTGTACTAAAATATTCTCTCTGTCATGATTTGTGGACATTAAGATCTAAAAGAGAACTGTCATCTCCTGGTCAGACCCTGTAATTCAGGGAAAAAGTGGAGTCAGAGTAAAAAAAATATGCAAGAGGGGGTCACTCCAGTGGTTGGAAGTTGGAGGGGATTTTGCTGGGAGTTGCAGCGAAGTGGGCTGCCATTCAGCTGGAAAGGGCCATTTTGAATGGCTGCTACTGTATGTACTGTACATAAAATTGACTCATTCTGAAAATCTGCACCATCCTTACACTTTGGCATCAGCTTAAGATCTAACAGAAGAAGTCTAATGATTTCTTGCAGCTCTGGAATGCCTGGATCCACACCTTTGACTCTCAACTCTCTGTTGTTGACCTGGTTGGACCACCATCATGATTTAGTTCCTATTAGGGGTTCAAGGTTGGGCTTCCTCATTAAATATGGAAAGCAAAAAAAGTGTTTCTCAATGAGAAGCCACTTAGAGTAGAGCACAGACAAACAAAAACTGAAACAGGCTGTAACGAGCTGGTACTTCTTGGTACTCTTCAGCCTGCTTTTACACTTTCAATTCGCTGTTGATTAATTCAGACAACAAAAAAGGAGAAAAATGTGCATAATAAGATGACTGAGTTGCTCTAATGCTTATGAAAATAACCATCTGCTACCGAGGCTCAGCCAGATAAGCCAGCACTCTCTCACACATAAATTCCTCTCCCGTTGTAATCCTGGCTCTAAAGTGAACTCCCATTGAGGGCTTTGCAGGGATACAAACAGAACTTCTGCTTGGATCTGCAATGTATTAGCCCAGATGAGGAGGCAGCGGTGTGTGGAGACGAGAGGCTTCTGCCGTGGAGGTTGTTCACTGCATCAGCATCTGCCATGCCATACGATTAGAGATAAATCTGGAAAAGGCATAATGCATCTTCATTAGAGCCACCACTTAACCACCTTGCAGAAAAACTGGCAAACCGTCTCTGTGGCCAGATGCTAACTTAAAGCTTTGTTGACTGTGATGTTTAAGTTAAAACAAAAATAATAGAGCTATGACATAGAAGAGTGAGAAAGACTTCAGAGAGTTGTGTGCTGATACAGACATCAATCTTCTTTAAATAATAACAGCTTAAGATAACTTACTTAGCACTTAATACTGAGGGCGAACTACACAGGAAACACCTACCTTTTCTGCATCTGTGATACATTAGCAACATGTTTGATCAATGCAACTTTACTAACTAGTGGTTGTTACTGGGGAGAAATGATCAGCTTTGGGGTTAAAGACTGATTTAGGCACAGATGACACTTTTTAAAAATGCATTTTTAAGAGAAAAGGATTAATGCTTGGTTTAAACGTTGCCATGAAGAACAAAAAAGCATACAATTTATTAAAATTTGTTACAACCTTTTTTATGCTATCAAAAAACTGACTGGGCTATGATCTTAAAAGTGTGGTTTGCCTTTGTTTCTGTAAGGTTCCTCAATCATGAGACTAACATTTGTGCCCATTGTTTTTTTGCAAATCAGTTTCAGTTCTGGCAGACTACATGAAATAGTTTCTCAACAGTTTCTCAGTTTAATGCAAGTCTGGAATTTGACATGAGTTTTAAAGCAACAACATGCTTTGATTTTAAGTTCTAAACCAAATCAACAGCAAAATGTTTCAAAACAAAATCTTAAAATGTAATCATACTGCAATTTTCTTTAGCTCCATTTTTTTCATTAATCCTGTCCACATTTGTTGTTACTGTTCTGCTACATCATGGTATTACTACCACCATGCTTATGTTACGAATAGTACATTTAGGTATATGAAGTGTATTTGTTTTAGCTTTTCCCTAAATAGTGTTTTGCATCAAGGCCACAGAAGTAAAATTTTGGACTCATACTGACCTTGGCCATGGATGTCTGAGGTTCCTGCAGAATTACAATGGGCCTCTTGACAGCTTCTCTGATTACTGTTCACCATAAATGTTTAGTTAATTTGTTTGAAAAAAAAATACATCCTGATTTATCTACAATTGAGTCATCTTATTTTATTTATTTAAAGATGAATGATTGATTGGAGCTGTGTGAAAGGCCCAAAGCTTGGGATATTGCTTTAGACCCTAACCTTATTTAAAATGCTCAACTTTACTTGTAATCTGTTTTCTTTTATTTCTACAATGCTGTTTGCCCTACAATAAAAAACTCAACATTTCAAACCTCTGAGACCTTCTCAGAAGAGTTACATTTATGTTAAAAAAAAAATAATAATTTCACTTTGAGTTTGAATCTGTTTGCAGATTAAGTGAATAGGACAGCTACTAGCAAGTAGCTCTCAGTGACAACCATTATTTGACCACAAGTCTGATAATACTTATCTGTTTTTTGTTTTTTTACCATGAGCAAACATTGTGAACTTCACAATATTTGCATTATTTTATGATGGCCCATCATATAAGATTTACCTGAAATAGATTTGACATTCTGAGTAGTTAGAAACTTTTTTACATGGAAAATGGAAAGTGAATGCGATAAAAAAGGTGCTGTACTATCAATCATTTTTTCTTGAAACAAGTCTATTTTCTCTTGTTTTGAGCAGATTAAACAATCTCCTAATCCTCTATTATCTTATCTGAAGTGCATAATATCCAATTTCCAGGGCAAAACAGTTATTGCATTGGCAGATCATCCCTCTTACTGACCATAAATTAAGTGCAATTAGACTTGTTTGAAGAGGTTTTTACTTATTAGAACAGTTTAAGCAGTTGTAAGATGTAATGTTTTAACACAGTTTATAATCACAAAATACCATATAGCAGAGATTTTTATTGTCATTGATAATTGTAACAGGGGTCATAGTGAACATGTAAGTTAATTAAGAATTCAGGTGTTCAAAAGCAGTAAACTGGAATGTTAAAGCTACATTACTCTAACTTCCCAGTTCTGAATATGGAACCTTTTCAATCACACTAAAAACTCAAAGTGCTTTGCAATACAAACACATTCATCTGGTTAGGACTCTCAAATGCAAACATGCAGATCTATATTCAACTTTGAGTTATCTGCCTTGCATAGAGGCACCTCAGCATGTGGTAGGAGGAAGTAAAACCTACAACTCTCATTGACTAGACCACTTCTCCTCCCACTAAGTCACAGAAAGCCACACATTCTATTTGTAAGATAGTATTTAAAGCTACATTATCTTTTAATAATTAGTTTATGCGAGTTACTTTTAAAGCTTATCAATTAACCATTGTATTGTAGACGGTGATAGAATTATAAAAGGAGGATATGATGGATGTAACTGGAGACATGAAGGCAGATGCATATATGTTTCTATAATTAAGTAAGACTGTTAAATGAAGTTTGAGGTAAAAGAGAACAAATGAGTCTTTAGATGATTTCAAAATGTCAACAGAGGGTAAATTTAAACGACAGTTAAAAGGATCTGAACAGCTTTGAAGTAGAAAAGGTACTTGACTAACTGACTGGAAAACAGCTTGAAGCAGTTTTCACAAGATCCAAGGTGTCTGAAGTAGAAGTCCAAAATGTTCTTCTCTTTAATGGTTGCCTGTCAAACACAGAACAAAAAAAAAAAAAATCTTAAAAAAAAAACTCTTTATGAATTTCATAAAATGAGGGGGTTCCATATTAGGTTATGGAATTTATTTCACTGAATGGAAAGCAGGGTTTTTCCTTATCTGTCAAACCAGATCCCAGTTTTTTTCTACTAGTATTCAATTCGTATTTCGGATTATTCCCTACCCTTTTTTTTTTGTGAATAGCTTATAGTTAGTGGTTTCCCTTTCACTTTTTTCTTAACTTACAGTAATATCCTGTCTATAAATGGTACGATACAAATAAATCAATGAATAAACCACCAGGCTTGCTCTTGGTGTGTAATTGTGGAAAAAAAAAAAGAAAAAAAAGAAAATAAACCAGGAATCGAAAGCTTAATTGCATATTATGATTAACCGAATCTGGCTCTATCATTTAGCAATTGGGTTCAATTTAGCTATAGATTATGATCAGGGTTTGAAATTGTATTATTAAATTGAACAGATTTAATGTCATCCTTCTGAATCTTCAACATTAGCTTTCATTTAGCTCAGTTAGTTTTATACCACTTCATAACAAATACCCTCTCAAATCTATAGTTGTGCTTGAAAGTTTACATACCCTCCCATTAAAGAAAATGTTGAATTCCCACTAATTCAAATAACACAAGACTGAAAAGTAATAATACATAAAAACATAACTAAATTATAATCTAGTAAAATCTTGACAATTTACTCACAAATAAAGGCAACTACAGGAAAAGTCTCAGATTAATCTTGTGTTCTTTAATTCCCCTTTAAAATAATTCAGACTAATAATTGAGGACAGAGGCATTATGAAAATGCTCAAATGGTATAATATATAAAAATATAAAATATCTTTATGCTTAGTAAAATGTTGCTTATAGCTTATCTGTTGCTCTTGAGGGACCCTAAGGAAAAGTAAATGAGAATCAAATGAATAAGATGCTCAAAATGATGTCAAGAGACAAGATTGAACCGATGAGAACATTTTTTTTTTCTGAGGTAAAGCACAATAGAAAACATTAAAAAAGTTTATGATATATTCTGCATATATGCATCCTGAGATTGTCTTCTTTCCTTTAAATCAGAAACATGTCAGTGGAGGATCTTGTTAATGAGGTTAGCAGCAGATGGAAAGAAATGTTTTTTATGGTGGGAAGTTCTGGACCTAATGGACTGCAGCCTTCTGCCAGAGGGGATAGTCTGAAGCTATTTGTGTCCAGGGTAAGAGGTGGTCATCTGCAATTTTAACTGCCTGCCTCTGGGTTCTGGAGAGGCCTTAACTGCAACACCACCTCTCCCTATGTGGATGCTGCCCATTTCATGATGTTTCTATATCCCACCGCCTTTTTTTGGTGGGCTTGCCAAGTCTCAGAACTGTTGTAGCCAAACAACAACACATTTTTAAACATTATCTAAAACGATAAGGGTGTAACTGTGTAGATTACGTGCTAAAAGAGCCAGTTGTGTAATGAGCTCAGAGGTTAGGAACCAGAATTCGAGGCGAGACAGATAGTTGGAAGATTCAAAGCATTTATTAGAAAAATCAGAACAAAACAAAGATCTGCAGCGGCAGCGGGGGGAGGCAGGGGAACCCTCCAGAGTGTCCCCGATGCAGCAGCCCCAGTGAGTGGGCAGGAGTCTGAGCCAGGCCAGGGAAACAGTTCAGAACAGGAATCTTTTGAGATCCAGGGATCTTTAACCCGGTAAGGGGTTCCATTCAGAACAGGAACAGGCAGGTCTAGGGTTCCATGAATCCTGGACCTGCCTGTTCCATGAGAGTTCAAGCAGAGCATTCAGATGGGAACAGGCAAACCCAGTAGTTGAGAAGCAGAACAAGGCATGAAAACAGGAAAACTACACTACTTTAAAAACTTGACTATGTTCAGGAACACTCTCTCACCACTCACCTCCAAGAAATGGAACATGGAACAAAAAATTTTAGCTATGAACTCAATTTCAAACTTAAAACAAAGTCAGAAACAGCAACAGTGATCAGGCCCAAATAGCTGGGCTGAGCCTTATGTAAAGCAGCGAGAGCAGGTGGATAAGAGGGTGATAATTAGTTATCGGGCAGTTAGGCAAGTGAGTGAAATGAACAATGAGGTCAGCTATCAGGATAGTTATCATGACAACTTGGTTTTAACATTGAACAGAAATGATCATATTAAACTTCACATTACGTCTTACTGGTTGGAGAAAGTGGGTGTATATTTTACTGGGCAGGCTTGCTGTGGCCAAGGTTGGGGCTTCCTGGAGGGTGCAGGTAATCACTGCCCTATAAAACACAGTGATGGCCACTAATTTTTCAGGATAGTTATGGACTACTGCTCAAAGAATGAAATTCATTAGGATTACAAGGGCATGCATGAATCAAGTGAATAGCCACTTCCAGGGATTATTTTCATGAAGGAATAGCATGATGTAATGGTTGAATGTTCAGAAAACCTAATTTTGCATGATATAAGCCATTTAATAAAAAAATCCTTCGCAAACTGGAGAAAGCTGGAAGCTAAGTGAAAAAATATAGTGGAAAAATGGGAAACAAAAATGGATACTAGAAAAAAGGTAATGGAAAAGATAGGTAAAATAAATAAACACAATAGCAAAAAAATCTTACTGGTGTTGATTATTTTGGTTAAGCTAAAGCTAATAGAAGGGGCTTTACCGAACTGCTAAAGGTTTTTTGTTTTTTATTGATGAGACTGTGGACTTAAATTGAATGGGTATGAGTTGGACATCTAGCTGCAGAAGCGGTGGCGGTATCAGGGGAGAAACAGGAAGTGCTGTAACTACCTCTTGGAAACTCCAAGACCCCTTAGCACCCCAAAGAAAAATTTAGATTAACAAGTTTTCATCAAATTAATATTCTTAAACATGGGGTTACTGTCAAGTTTTCCTAACAAAACACAACTAGTTGGATTTAAAAATGTTTAATTGAGATTCAGTTCAGCTTCTTTTATACAATAGCAATTCACAATACATGCCAGCTCAAGTTACTTTAGAGATACTTTAGTTCAACAAGATGATACAGTCAAATTGGTGAAAAGTTTAAATCTAAGGCAAACCAGTTAATAATATTGAGTCATTGGATTGCAAGACATGCTGCTCTTTTAGGAATAAGATATGTCATATAAATAGTACCTCATCTATTGATGAACTCACTATAAATAAATAAAAAAATACTAATGTGTATGCTTTTCAATTATTTAAATTGTCAGGTGTTATCATGTGGTTTGATGTGACGTATAGCCTCAAATACAACATAAACGTCATAGCATGACTTTAAATGTATTCATTTGGATTTTCTGCCTTTTTTTGGCCATATGTTATACATGATTTTCAGTTTCATAATTTCAGAGTATTTTTTCTATCTCTATCATTATATTTACAATAGGCTGTCTTTTCTCCCATTACTGAAATCTTCTGCTTAGCTTCTAAATGATAAAAGAGAAAATAAAGGTAAAAAATTTTTTGCCGCATTAAATTTAACAAAGTAATTAAAGGTAATCCTACATTTATTATTTGTTTCTTTACTTATATCCTTATATCTACTTAGGCAGATGTTGATTCAGAATTTATTTGTTGTATTCAGATTCCCTGATCTGGAAAATAAAATTAAGTTAATTGATTGTATCCGTTTATATAATACACTATACCTTACGTATATGCATGTTATTTATGTTTTAATTCCATAGCATTTATCCACCGTATTGTTGACTCTTGCAGATTTAAGAGTAGTGAACAAACCACTGTTTTTGTTTGCATCAGACTGTAGCACCCTCAGCTCAATACTTCGCCACACTTTAGCATCTGTAAAGAAGAAGCCTCTGGAGTTTTCAATGTAGAAAAGCGTGAACTAACTCCAGATGGGACACTATAGGATTGTTCTGTCAAATCTGAGGTCAACAGAGATTCCGTCAGATCGGTAAAATGGGCCTGGAAATTGAAAGTCCAGATTACCAGCTGGCCTGATTGTCTTTTGCTCTCCATGAACCTTAGTTATCAGTAATTTTGTTCCAGAAATTTCTGGTTCTGGGAAAACTGGAAGACTTGGTCCAGTTTTGTTAGGGATACTATCCATTTAAATGTCTTGCTATCATTTATCCCCAAAAAGCTTTCAGGGTGGCCTCAGAACTCAAATATCAATAACAAAGAGAATTTCAATGTTGTCTTATTTCAAATAGGAAAATCAGCACGTTTTATAAAACTCTATCAGAAATCAACGTGTATTCATATTTTGGGGCATAGCCAGAAATTTTTTTCTTCTACTTCTCTCTTTATTAAATAATTGATTTCACTGTTGTTTTCAACTGTCTGTTTTTATTGCTCTGTACTTCTGCAATGTACCTCTTCCTGTTTTCTTTTGGAAATAAAGCATTTTGAACCGTGCCATTACTGAAATGAGATATACATATAAACTTGCCTTGCTTTGAAAGAAATTGAAACTAAATTAGATTCCACAGAAAATACACAAGAGAATGGCAATGTTGAAAAAAAAAGATTCTCTGTAATATGAAATTTTAATCACAAGAAAAAAGGTGCCCTAAATGCAATGCTCGTTACATTATACAACGTTAAAAGTGGTTTCCTATTTTGGAAAACTGCATTCCCTCTCTTGAGTGGAAATGTGAGCTTGGTCAATACAATTATTTTGATGTATTTCTTTTTTTTTAACATTTGATTGGGAGGTTGGGTTATCGTCTGAATAAGACAACACAAAGCATTTCTATTAGTAGGCATAAATAATTTTAATTGACTTAGTACCACTGACACGCTGAGTGTTAGTGATAGGAAACATGTTATAGTAATTAATTTTCCTCTCTGGCCTGATATCATTCAGTATACTCAAGGACATGTGGTATTGCATCAACTGTGTCACATGCCAATGGAAGCTCACAATGCGACTGCAGCCTTTGACCAGGCACATGCCAAAAGCCAATTTTTTTATTGCTTTTGACAAATATGTGTAAAGTTTTAAGGCCTGAAGGTTTTTACTGACATATTCAGAAAGATCATGATTCTGTAAAAGGATAATCAGGATTAAGTGACTCTGACACAAGAGAAGGAATTAACTGCTGTTAGTAAATTTACTGCTGAAAAAGATGCACTGTAGAATGTTTAATTTCACCTGCATTAATTCAACAAACCATGTATGTAAACCGGCAAACAAGTGGCAGTTGGTAAAACAAAGAGCCCATCCTTTTTAAATCAGAGATTATATGGCGTTGGCAGCACAATTACTAGATGAAAGATGAAAAAAAAAGAAAACCCAGATATTTCCCTCAGGTTTCCTTCTAATACACATACAAACTTGATGGAACTTTGAGTGGCTGATTGCAGTATATATCTCTTTTCTTTACTATGGAGATCTGTTATGTGACCTTTCAGGACAGCATAGAACAGAAGATCCTAAACTACGCCCTCAGGTTCACCACTAATCACACCCTGAAGTTTGCAGAAAACGCCATGGTGGTGGGCATCATCAGAGGCGACAATGACCAGGGCTACAGAGAGGAGGTGGAGCAGCTGGTTGGACTGGTGCAGAGTTAACACCCTGATGCTGAATGTGGAGAAGACAAAGGGGATCATCGTTCTTCAGGAAGAATTGGCCTAACGACGCTCCACTGGTCATCAACAGCTCAGCTATAGAGGTGATCAGCAGCACCAAATTCTTGGGGGTGCGCATCATAGTCAACCTCACCTGGACTGTAAACACCACCTCACTGGTAAAAGAAAAGAGCATAGAAGTGCTTGTACTTCCTGCGGAGGATGAGGAGAGCCCATCTGCCCCCACCCATCCTCACCACCTTCTACAGAAGCACCGTAGAGAGCGTTCTGACTAGCTGTCTCACTGTGTGGTGTGGAGGCTGCAGCGTCTCAGACTGGAAGAAGGTGAGAAGATTGGCGAGAACAGCAGAGAAGATCATCGGTACTCCTCTTCCCTCCATGAATGACATTTTCTCCCAGCGCTTGGTGTCCTGAGCCCGTAGTATTATCAGTGACCCCTCACACCCCAACAATGGACTGTTCTCCCTGCTGCCCTCTGGGAAGAGACTTCTCAGGATTTGATGCAGGACCAGCAGGTTCTACAACAGCTTCTTTTTCCTGTTGTCATAAGACTATTGAACGGTTGACAACTCTTATCAAGTCACAAATATGAGTCAAATAGGTATTTCCACACTGTAAACATCATACTTCCACTACATACTAAATCTTTAAAATAGAACTCAACTCAGTCTTTCTACTGCATTTTGCACCCTATATATATTTATTTATTTTTGCACTGGTTTCAGCCTTCCAGATCAATGCCTTTTTTCCCCATGTCTCTCCTACACTATTTACCACCTGATTACTGCTGCACTTTATAAATGGAAATGTTCATTTAATTGCTGTATGTTGCTCATTCATTGTCAAAAAGCTGTATCGAAATGTAATTTTGTATACACTGTGTATACAAAATTACAATAAAGTTAGTCTAAGTCTAAGTCATTCATGCTCTCATTTACCCACCTGCTGCAGATATCCCTGTGATGTTTTTTAGGGTCGAGAGAAAGGATGTGGGGCTAAAATAAGTATATGTGATCAAAGACAATCACACTAACAATAGTACACAGATTACATACCCAGGACTCATCGGATGAGACCGGCAGGGAGCTGGACTGATCGAAGAATGATCCCTTTCATCAAATTATGCCTCTGTATCTCACAGCTTCTATATCTTCTGTTGAATGACTGATGCACCTTGGCATTCATCTCATGCGAAAGGGAAGGTCACTGGTATTTGAATCTGGGCTCAAAGATTAGCTGGCAATGATACAAAATAAAAAGCAGGTGACATTTGCAGGACAAATGATCCAAAACTGTATCCTAGGTTGTGTCTTCAGCTTAGTAAAGGATTTAGATATAATTATTATATATTTAGATGTAATAAACTGCATGACTGCATATTAGAGCTCAGTGGTTATCCTTGTATACACTGTTGAACGATTTTTTTTTATAGAAATGAGAAGCAGATTCCAGGAAAAGAATCTATCGTACCAGTCACATATGCAGTTTAGATAATAGTAAGAAATAGGTTATTACAATATCTATGAGTTTGCACTGAGTGTTAAGTTAAATTGTATTAAATTAAAATAAGAATACATTTAATTTCTGCATTTCAGTGTATTCTTATAATGCAAATTTACAACATATGTAAACTCAAAGCCCTTTGCAGATACAATGCAATCAAATCTTACAGACATATTGAGAAAGGTTTTCTGTACAGAAACCCAGCTGATTACATCTATTTGCAAGATCTGATCCACCTAGATGAGTGTGTAGCTAGTGAAGAGATTCACCAGGGTTGTGTCATTAACTCTAACACCAAGCATGCATGCAGCAGCAGTGGAGAGGAACATTCCCGTTTAAGATCAATAAACTTCCAGCAGAACCAAGCTCAGTGGGAGCCGCGTTTTTTTCCAAAGCCGACTGGGGATTCAAAAACGGTGTCCAGCCCTTCTACAATTCCACTAATTCAATTAAACTTCAAGATGGCAACAAGGGTCACCATTTCAGGAACAATGCAGTCAGAAGTTACATTCAGTTGATTTTGCCTCGGCCGCTGAATACACTTTAATGAACTCAAGGGATGATAAAATGATGGGTCCATTATGGTCCACCTGTCCTGTACTCAAGTTTGATTACAGAAGCACAAGCTGGAGGCAGGAGGATATTGTACTATTATAAAAATAAGTTTTTGGTTAAACAAAGTCCAAATCTCAAAAGAAAAAGACAGGCGGAAAAAAACTGACATGGTCATTTTTCAGTTGATTTCACTATGAATGTAACTAACATAGACTTCTCAACAATGTGTTGTTTTTGCTATATCCAAAAACGTCAACAAAATGAAGAAAAGGGGAATATGTTCTCCATCTGGATTAGATTTCATAAATTCACCAAATATTGCTTCATGTGACAGACGGAGCTGATGTACAACCCATGTGTCATGGTCGCAAACTCCCTCGGTCTATCTCAAATGTGCTTCAGACCCATCAAATTAAATTCAATAAAAGGCTTTGCAATTTAAGCCTTATTCTCAGATGAAGATCTGAGGGATCTGGGAGGAGAGGGCAAGTACAGTTCAAGTGCAAAGCCACAGGCTCATCTTTCATTTTGTGGCTCTGCGGGACAAGTTTGTTCTTTGCTGCCACAACGATCTTTCAGTGTTAATGAGTGATGAGTGGTGACTTCTTTTTACCACATAGCTGTTATACAAGTCGCTTCATATTCAATTCTTGTGATGTTATCTATTAGGATAAGTTTGCTTGTATGCAAGATGTTGGTTTTATTAGTAAGAGTAACAAATATTTTGATGTCTTGGAAGCAAAAAAACTTGTGAATATTTTCCTTATAACAAAGCTCTGATAACACAGGTCTTCGTTTTTTGTTTTTTTTTGTCATAGTAGTATTTAATTGGCATGGAGGCTTTGTTCTTCATCAACTCTGTAAATTCTTCTGCTAATTTGAAGCAGAGATGAAGGTAAGAAGGATTTAGCTAAAAAAAACATTTTTCACAATTTTATACTCCAGTCAATTAAAATAGTTTTTTTGTTATTGTTTACAAAATTATATTAAGGCAGGGTCTCCTTTTAATTCACCTGCTCCTGTTAAAACTTTTAACTGGTTTAAGAGCAGCAGTTACTCCAATGTTTGATGGGGCACTGTTGGTTTTGCATGACTGGTAATAGTTGTGTGTTCTAATGACAGTTGGGCACAATGTTTGTTTATTTAGTCATGTCTTTAGAGTTGTTTATTCACAGCTTACAATTATCTCTGTAACCACATGAAACATCAGTTTCTTTGCTTCAATGTCTATAATCTACAGTATGTGTTGTAGATCACCCAGTCGGCAGTTTCTAAGCTAAAATCAGTTGACTGTTGAGTAAGTTTTTCATGAATTCTGTTTATTGCAATCAGATTGTGTTCGTGCTAATCACCAGTGACAAAATAGTCAAAAAAAATTCTGAGAGCACAATAAAAACTTAGATTTACATGCTGTTAACTAAAGCCGGATAGAGTGTGCTATATGAGCAAATAATAATGATCTTTTTAAGCAACAGACTATTTGAAAGATTCCTCTAGCATTAATTAGAGATCCTCCAACATAAAATTTAATATGACCTGCTTGGAGAGATTTAATCAGGTTTCATAGCTCATCATGGCACTTAAATATCAACAGTGAAAGTCACTTAAGATATTCCCATAATGTTCAGATTTGTTTCTAGAAAAAAAAACATCACTATAGGTCTTGCTACCTAAAACGTCCAACATAGGTCATGGATACCTGCTGACCCAATGATGCCAATCTTAAATGCAATTCTTTATTGTCAAGTTTTTTATATCTACTCACATCATCCTTATCACCCCAACGAGATAAAAGTTGTGTCCCTGTGCAGCTTGTCTTGTGACAAGTCCTGTTTTTTTTTTTTACTTTTTCAGTTGTATTTTAGCTTAGTACCTAAGCCAGTGTCCAACCATACCCTGTTTTGCTAACTAGTGTGCACAATACCAAATTTTCTTTTCAATGTATGCACCATCTTAAAATGAACAACCTTTTCTTCACTGGTCATTTAATAAGTCAAACAGAAAGGAGTTAAAAGAAATATTTTAAGCTTTAGAACGTGGTTCATTTGCATTAGAAAACTTTCAAGAAATCTATGCAACTAAAAAGTGACTTGATTGTAAAATAGACATGGGTCCAGGAGTACTTCAACTGTGAAGAGTGATCTATGGTGTAGTAAATAAACAAAAGATTTAATAATAGTAATGGTATACTGAGAGGGTAACAGAACCAAACTATAATAAGACTACAGCAGTACCATATGCTTGAAATCTATTGTCTGTGGCTCAATAGGTCATAGTGTCATCCTTCCTGTTTGATCTGCGTGCTTTGAATACACAGTAATACACTTAAACTCCAGTCAGGGCTTTGTCTCTTATCTAGAGTTCCATACTGTCCTCGCTCAATGAAGTCCACAGTTTACAGCTTCATAAAGGCAGAGGACCTTTTAAAGATAACTATCCATGCAAGCATACTTCTGTTTTAGAACCAGCCTCGAATAATAGCTGCAGGGCATCACCTGATATCTTCTTCTCAGAGTTATACCTTGAATTTCTTATCTTTTGATACAGACATTAAGGTATCCAAAGCATGTATACAGGTGGAAGTGTTTCTATTGGCTTAAGCAGATATCAGTAGTCCACAGCACACACCTAAATGGAAGCTATGTATTGTATAGGCCTGAGGAGAGGACAGGGACAGAATGAATGACTGCCAGATGAATATAAAGGCTGCAACTGATCATTTCTCTTTTTTTCTTTCTAGTTTTTCATCTTCTGGGAGCAGGTCTGAAAACGTGTGACATGCTTGTGCCTTGGTGGATGTGAGCCAGTCTCGCTTAAACCAGTGATGTAATGAAGCCAAGTGGGAAAAGAACAAAACCATTTCCTGAGAGAGAGAAAAAACGGGAATGTGAATGTCAGGCAAAGTCACAGGAGAGGGCTCCATTTCATTCAATAGTGTTCTCAATCCACAAAGAAGGGAAAAAAACTAAGATCAGAGACAAGTTACACTCCAATGGCCATGAAACTATTGATTTCATAGAGAAAGTCTGTCAGAAAAGTGAGCGAAACATCTCCAGGTCTTGACAAATCGAAGGTTGGGTCATTGTTTTTTAGGACTTCAGCTCAATTCATCCTATTTTTTTTTTATATTTGTGTGACACCTTCCACTATAGTCTGTTGAAATTCATTCCAAATGCCACCTCTTTAGGAACACCCAAGTAAGAATGAGAACACTTACTCTTTTATTCCTTTTGAGGGCATATTCCCTACATCATGCTTCATCTGTTATGGTGCTATAGGGCTGGTGTCCTTCACCTTTTAGATGTGCCCCTGCTTCAGCACATCTGAGTCAAATAAGGGAGTCATTAGCTAGACTCTGGAGAACTTGACTGCATGCTGAGGCGATAATTCAGCAATTTGATTCAGGTGTGGAAGCAGAGACACATCTAAAATGTGCAGAACACTCGTTCTTAAGGAACCAGAATTTATAAAGCCTGCCATACATAAGTGTTTCCCAACCTTTTTTGACTTGTGTACCCCTTTGGGCATTTAGTCTTACCATGAGTACCCCTCAGTCAAAAGTATTGATGGTTGTCCAAAAGTGTAACATACAATAACTGAAATAAACACTATTTTACTTAATCTTTTAAATAGAGCATTATTTTTTTTATAATTTTAAACACATAAATATGTTGCCTGGAATTCAGTAAGGAATCGACATAAATACAAAAAAAATAATCATATTATAAACCTGTATTTATAAAACAGGACCTCCCTTATAATCACATTTAAACTTGATGAATTGAGAACAAAATACAGAACAAAAATTATAGTCTGACTGACTCATTTAGTTGAACTATGTTTTTTTCATAAAGACACCTGAGCTGCTGTGATGAGCACTGATAGATCAATGTGAAAAACAGCTGATCCCAGGCTGTTCTCTACATCCAGTCTGTTCTTCTGCTTGGTTTTGATGTTTGTCTATCCTGAAGGTGAACTCAAACAGATAAGAAAACCATATTTCTTGGTCAATGAATTCTTTTTTAATTCTTCAAATTGGTCTTTACAAAGCAAAACGTCCTATTTTATTTTAGTACCAAGGAAATAACATATTTCCATGTATCCCTAGCAATGCCCTCGCAGACCACTAGGGGTACGCCTAACCCCGGTTGGGAATCACTGCCCTACACTATTGAGTGGTTGCAGATCGGTTGGCTGCACATTTAAGAATTCCACATCCCACCATCTCAAAGGCACTCTATTGAAGATCTGGTGACAGCGGAGGACATTTCGTGTAAAGCAAACTGTTGTGTTGAAGAAAGCCGTGAGAAAATATCTGAGCGTATCATGGTTTATTATTCTGCTGGACGTAGCCGATGGACAAAATTATGGTCATACATTGGACCAAGAAAAAATGATCTACAATAATATGCCACTAATGAATTATTAATAAAAGGCAGTATGGGTCAATGTTTTCAGGTTATTAACCCTATAATGCCAAATGTATCGTATTTGATACATACAGTTTCTGAAATCTTTTGCATAATTTAATGGTAAAAAC
>NW_015150495.1:781034-807939 GCF_000732505.1 Cyprinodon variegatus | reverse complement strand
AAAAAAAAAGTAATTTTCTATTTTGTTTTTTTCTTGGATCGGGCTTTAAAGGGTTAAGCTATTTTTGAGTGTCTGGTTTGTTAAGTCATGAAGAAAATACATAAAATGACTGGCTGTCTTTTGTTGTATTCCGGTTCACATAGCAATGTATTGCTGTATTTTCTATAATTTGAAACATTTGTCTTAGAAAAAAAACAAAAAACTGAAAATGGAGGAAGAAATTAGTATAAGAACCTAACATGTAAAAATGCTTCACTTATTACCGCTGATTTGATAGGTTATATTTGCAAAAAAGATTAACTTAACAAGCTTTGTCTAAAAAACAGCTCTGTTGCTTGTGTTTTGGGCAGAACAATGATAATATTTGCCAAAAATATTTCTCAAAGTAACTTAACTCACAGTTTCTTCCTCCTTCTGATGCTAAGTTTAAACTTCAGAGGGTCCTCCTTTCTGTGTCTCCATGCCTGAGTCCCATGAGATGCTGAGTTAAAATTGTCTGATTGGCCATGTTACTGTAACAATGATTTGATAGTTTTATGTAATAAAGTTTGTATCGCCACATGACGATCTGCAGCAAGCTGTCACAGCTTGTGTGCCAGAGAAGTTTACAGTAAAAATAATTTTATTAACTAAATGCCACTTTGTTTTAAAGCCCCAGTGAGAATCATCAATGGCACTGGCTATGAAGGGTCACCTCAGCCTTGTGTGCGCTGTGATTGATATGTAGATTGACTAGGAAGCGCTTCTCAAATGCTGCTATCAGATTTTGATTGATAGAATTGGTCGATCAAGGTTGAGACGGTAATAGTTGACCTCCCCTGTGAATGTGCCACAGAGTGAGATTAATGCACGTTAATAAACCAGTCAAAGCAACACTGTTATGGAGTGTGACACAAAAACGGCAGGGGTTAACACGCCTCTCTGCAACGCTTTGGCCCTTGCTGTTCTTCAAACAGCGCAGTCAGAGCTGGGCAGTGATAGTAAAAATATGCAGTGACAGAAATTCATGAACGTGCAAGGACAGGTTCATTTGAAAAGCCCTGCCCTCTAGTATTTTAAATGCCATAAAAATAAGTCACTGATTCCCCCATGATTCACAGTGTCGCCAGTGTCTCCTTAGCATGGAGAATATTGCCCTTTTCCAACGTGGTGTGACACACAGCGCCGCTCTACAAACTCCAGAATCAAGGAGGGATACAGAAAGGTCACCTGCTGACAGGCACAAGACATATTGCGCCCTGAGGAGGTCCTCTGAGGAGTGATCAACTTGCTGATTTCACCCTCTCTGGTTTGCACATTCTGGAAAATCAACGCCAGCATTCAAGGACAACAGTCCTGCTCCAGGAGTCCTTTAGATTGGATAAGATTTCTTTGTCTTTCAGGCATCATTAATGAAAATTGCCCCAGGCAATGGCATATTATGAGTTTATTACTTTATAGCATAAAACCGTGGACTGTGGGGTATTGTTGTGGTTCATTGATTGTTTTACAGGACAGAAAAATCAATATGATGGTGTGGAAAAAGAGATCAGTCACCTCTGTCAAGGAAATGTAGTGCTTCGCAATGACAGAAAGTTTTCCACAGTGGAAGACTAGTGAATTTAGATCATATATTTTAGGTATGAAAAAAATTAAAAGTTTTAAATTAAAACCCCTCAACTTCACTATATATTAAGCCCATAAGTTACAATGTATGATTTTCAACATATGATAAATACATATGAAAAAAAAAAGTGGTATGCATTTCTATAAAGCATCTTTAAGTCTAACATTTTTAGAACTATTTTTCACTACAATGATGGTTTGTTGTATGTATGTATGAAAATATTGGCATGGTTTTATTTATAAAATAGCTCAAATATGAAGTGTAGACAGCTATTTTCAAGACATATATTTCGCATTAGATTTAGAATAGAATAGGAAATCTTATTGTCTCACAATGGGGAAGTTGTGGTGTAACAGCAGCAAAGTGACTGGTTTTATAAAGGGTCACACAAGTGTAGACATTGGAAATGCATATAAAAAAATAACAGAATAAATGAAAAAAGTATAAAAATAAACATTCAAATACTGTACAGTAAGAGCAAAAAGACATCCTGAATCTACACGTAGTGCCATCACTAAAAAAGGATGGCGGGTAGAAAGGATATGCAATAATGCTCCTTTGTGCATTTAAGGAGCAACAGTCTGCCGCTGAAGGAGTTCTCCATTTGAGTAACAGCTTCATGCATGTGGTTGGAGACATTATCTAGCAACTAACTGGCTGATATGTTATTAGTTAACATCCTTTTGTTTACAACATCCTGCACCAGTCCAGGGGACATCCAAGCTAAGCCTCCTGATTAGCTAATATATAGCAAAAGTAGAAAGATGACTCTTTGTGAGGGATGAGCAAACAATTGCCGTTGCAGGATCTAACAACCAGTTCCAGAACTTCAAACTTCTGCTGGTTGGGTTGGTTGGTAGGAGGCTCTTATGGCCACCCACAATTGCACTTGCACTTAAGTTTGGAACAGTGCACTCTTGACTCTCTATATAAACATTCTATTGTGGGTCACAAAGAACAGTTATTTTGTGCAAGCCATTTTGGATCATCCTGTCTCTGCTTGACAAAATATAGAGAAAGTACTGCTTCATTATTTCTGTGTTTCTTTATTTCTGTGTTTCAATTTCTCAATACTGACAGGCCATCCACAAATTGTTGTCACTTATTCTCTGAATGCATCTTAAACATATGCTTCTATTTCAAAGCTAACACAGTTTCTGTCTCCTCTCTTCTTGAGTTGTTCAAAATCTTGTGCCTAGATGCTATTGACCTGCATCACAAAAATCATCTGTAGTATTCATTACACACAGATAAGCCACTGCTCAAACAGACAACACCATTGAAGATATCTGATGCCACAACAGAGAAACGTCGGTGTTGGGTCCAATCCTGTTTACTGTTTAGGTCAACATACTTTTAAGAATCCACAATCTTAAAGTCTGCTCGCTGGATGTTCGCTGGTGTCAGTGGGGTGGATCTTCAGCCACTGTCACTTCCTGTGATGAGGCCAACTATGGCAGAGTCATCTGTGAACTTCTGAAGTTGGCAGCGTGAGGAGTTGATTGAGAGGTCAGCAGTGTAGAAGGATCTTTGTTGTTATTATTTGTCATTAGAACCATCCATCTTCTCAGGAACTCTGACCAGCTTCCCTGTCCCTGCTTAAGTAAGTCATCCCACAGTATAATGCCGCTACTGCCTTGTTGGAAATGGGTTTTCAATAATATCTGCCACATTATTATCTTAACTCTGAGTATTTTGCATTTAGGCCAAACCACTAAACATGGTTTTCATCTCATGAGAGAAGCTTTTTACACATTTGCTGAATCTTTAAGATACTGTAGCTAATAGCTAACTGTAAGTGAGTTATCATGGGTCACTTGGCAGCAATGTCACAACACAACTGCATTTATAATGAAATTAAACTGCACAAAGGTTAACATGATGTTCTGACGAAGTTACTTTTAATTCAAAGATGTTTTTCTACCCAAAGTATTACAGAACAAACGTGCAAAGAAATGCACTGCAAACTTTTAATCTGGAAAAACTTGAAAATGTTTCAAAGGATAGAAATACTTTGCAAGGCATGTTTTGCCCTTTGTTAGGAGTAGCAGTATAAACAAAGCATTAATATAAAAGATAGTGTTGACTAAACTTTTGTTCACTCCTGGAAGAAATAAATAGGTTAGTAGGAGTTTCAGATGTTCGAAACTTTTCCCAAAAAAGTGTTAAATAAACAAGCTTGCTGAAGATATAAAAGAGGAGTCAGGGGCAGATTCACAGAGCTACTTTTGTTGGATATACGTACAAAGCGAGCTCTCATGTACCTCTAAAAAAGGGAGATAATATGTAAACTAGCTCAAACTACCAAGCAGGAAGTACCTGCTTTGAATTTGCTTGTCCAAATTTTAATAAGGGTGCATACTTATAACAAACGTTTTGTAATTAATGACAGGAAATAGCATTCTATTCTCACAGACTAGATCTGATCACACACATAGCATCTAAAATGTTTCTCCTGGTGTGGTCATTTTAATAAGGAAATAAAAGGGAATTTCAGAAAAATATATAATAAATGTGGAGTATATCCAAATATGCTACATCACAGTCTGAAGTTGATGAACAGAACTCTAAAGATATGCTCTCGTTCAAAGGAAAGTTATGGGGCAGTTGACAGGAAACTCAACAGGTTTGATGGATGTGAGAAGAAAGACCAGTAAGTAAAGAGCATGTATGTGTAGAAGTCTGTGTAATAGTAAAACCAATTTAGAAAAACCCATCAGAATGATTCCTTGCAAACTCTGTTAGATGTTCCTGTTAACCAGGGGTCTTCAACGTTTTCAAAGCCAAGGACCTCCAAACTGATGGCGAGATGGACCGGAGACCCCCTAATTATAAGTATTGTATGAAATTGTGTTCTATTAAACTGGTTCTATAGTCACTCTATTACACATGGATTAGTATAACAAGAGTAATTTCACCCCAGGATTATTAAAATATTTCTGATTCTGATCCCTCGTTGATAGGACAGGTGTTGTGAATGAAATGGTACCCAGCTTAAAAGAGCTCCTGTGTGTCACTGAATGTGTGAATTGATGACTGAAAGACATCTTCTGCACCCATGTATCTGTTTACTACAGTGTGTTGAATTCATGTTAATGTGGATTTAAAGACATTTCAATTAGAGGAAAAAATTGCAGGGCGGAATATAAAAACAAAACAAAAACCTAATCAACCAAAACTCGTAACCCCTATGCAGTAACTCGGTGGACCCCCTAGGGGTCGTGGACCACCTGTTGAAGACCTCCGCTCTAAAGGGCTTTGTTGGAAGACTTGATTTTTTGAGATTTTTGTTGGTTTTAGTTTTAATTGTTTGGTTACCCCTATGCTTGTAGATGTTATGTAACTTTGCTGCAGCCACTGAGAACTATGGATACGGCTTTTCTGTATAAAATTTCAGACAGTTTTCTTCACGCTGAGGTGAAGTTCTGTTTGTTTGAGTTGAGGATAGAGGAGATATCTCAGTCAAATTCTTGGTTCAGAAAAAAGAAAGATTCACATCAAGGATTGAACTGGGTGTTACTCAGGGGCAGAAATATACCTTTTTTGAATCATTTCTCTAACTGAGGTGGGTGTACCCTATTATGTTGAGGTCAAAGGAAGTGACAGTAGAAAATGGAAAAACATTTTGTATGTTCTGTCACAGGGAATCAGAGCAAAATTCTTTGAAATATATGTAGTAATTTGAGAGAGGTGAAAAAGTCTTTTAAAGACTCCAAGAGGTTGTGAAGTATTTGCCTTGGGCTCTTTTCTGTGCTCGGTAAAATGGTAAAAACCTGAAGGTTGAGCCCTAAATCAGTGCAGCAGAGAAGACATAAACTGTATGAACAAATATGGTAAACCTAACAACATACACACCTTCAGGCTTAAGACTTGTGGCTGAATCTCAACCATCACATTTGGTTTGGCGTAAATAAGAGAGAATGTTGGGGAGTTTGTCAATGGTGGCTTGAAGTGAAACAAACTAAAACTAAATCAAAGTAAAAACCTGCAAACATCTGATAATTATTGCTCATTAGATATACATTTTGTCTAATACAAAGTCAAAAAATACCAATTACTGACAGCATTTTAATGAACCCTACTAAACTATAAGGATATCTTTAAATATTCAGGAAAATGTTGCTTTTTCTTGTAAAGAAAGAAGCAGAACACCCTCATAGGTTTTCCCACCTAAAATGACTAAAATTCGAAACAGCTCAAGCTGTTTGCACAAGAGAAAAACATCTTTACTCAGCATTTTGTAGGAGATAAAACAACCTACAGTAAACAAACATCTAACTTGTTTTACCATTGCCTGGGAAAGTGAGAGTGAGCACCATGAAATCCAAAGAGCTGACTAATGCTGTCAGAAAAAAAGATAGAGGATGTAAATGATTTAAACAGGTTTAAAAAGGTCTTGAAATAATTTTAAATCACCCAATCCACAGTACAAAAAAAACATCTATAAGAGGGTCAACAAAGCTCACCCTGGAAGCAGGCTGCCGGATGCCAAAAGAAGTCTCCAAAAACTCTTAGATTTCATCATGGGACTTGCAGCAGGCTTTACATTAATTAAAAAAGGTAGTCTGGCCTTCCAGACTGAATTACACAGACCGTAATTAAGTCTTGTAAACTGCCGTTGACTTGAGCCAGATCTGGTGGTACCAATCACCACTCTCAGCGCCTTTCTGCTTTTCAACAAGATGGTGACCGCAACAGAGCAATGTTCTAATGATCTCCTTTCTGATATCCTAAGTGAAGTGAAGATAACTTAAAAAAAAAACAAAAAAAAAACTCAACAACAGACAGCTCTGATGTCATGTCATTTAAGTTTGCATTTGCTCTTCCCTGCTTGACATCTTGCACGGACTACAAAATAAAAAACAAACGAGTGCATCGCTTGGAGTTTTTGCATCACATCCTTAGTTATCGGATTTTTTTTTTCAACATGAAGTTAAAAGAGCATTCGAGGAAAATCAGATTTCAAATCTGATAAATGGGAATGGAAGTTTCATGTTTCGCATAGGTTTTGCCTTAGCAGACTCTGACATGCTCCCATCATACAACCCCCCCATAATTTATAAGGTGTATTTGTGGATATTGAAGAAAAAGCCCGTATAAAACAAAGAAAACCCACAAAAATCTAATATACCAGTATTTTACCAAGTATGGACCGAGAATTCTCTGAATGGAAAGTGTGACTTAGGGATCAGATTCCAAGCTCATACAGATGCAGTGGCAGGACTTTAAAGACTGGTTGATGGGTACAAAGTCTTGTTCCTTCAGGCAAGGAACGTAAAACAAGTTGTAAAGGGGAACCATGTCCCCATTGTTAAGTAGATATTGTATTAGTTGTAATTTAATGTCAACAGAAGACCATGGAGCGAGCGGTGAAGCAGAGCAGAAGAAATATGGTGGAGCGCAGAATGGTATTCAATTCAAAGGCCAGAGAGAGGATTTCGTTCCGCTCCAGTTTGCTCCGATTATATTTAAATGCATGTTAAACTTAAAACCAAGGCCAATGCCTATGCTGTAGTCTGTGCCTATAATCTGTTATAGTCTATATTTCAACTTTACCATGGAATCGACGTGACGAGGATTGCATATTGTGTTATAAAAAGTGGGATAAAATATCATAAAAACATACACAAACTATACTTTACTATACAGAGTGGGTTTACATAGAGTGATTGTTGTGGTAAAAGCCTTTTTTGGAAAATTGAGTGCATACATGCATTATGCACTATTATCTCATTTGCTATGAGATGCAAAGTGACCTTTTTTAATGTAGTCTAGTAAAATAAATTAATAATTAAATAGGAAACGCGGGGCAACATGAATGGAGGTTTTACTTTTACAGCTGGGAAACAGTGTGATAATTTAACAGCCAGTTAAATAAGACAAAACACATGTATCGGTCATATCATTACATCAAACGGCGTGTGTCCCAGGGCCTGGCATAATTACATGAAGGAAAAATTTCAAAAAATATCTTCTCCTGAAAATTTTAGCGACCATGAAGCGACTTCGGCGGAGCGGCAAGAAAATTAAGGTGAGTGCGGAGTGGAATTTTTAGCTGAGTGTCCTGGTGCAAATTTGAGTGGCGAATGGGCGAAAATCCTCCTGAGCGGGAATAATGCGGTGCGGTGCTCCGCTCATGCTCTTGTCAAGAGTCAGTGTATCTGAAAATAAAAATAATGAATTATTTTTATTTTCCAGATATAAATGAATAACATGTTTCAAATCTTAAAATAACATCTTTCAAATGAACAACATGATATTTTATTTAGTGTTCTACTAACTAATACGGCTGACAGAAATAAAGGAAGCTGTTTGGATGGAAGCATCTTTGAAAACATGAAAAGAAGTCCAGCTGTTAGCTGTTTAAACTCCTTAAAAAGGTAATCACTGCTTTAATCATTTGTTAAGTCTATGTAGTTGTAAACTCATAAAATGCTTCAAAGTACCAATCGGGAGCCTAATTTCTCAACAGATGCAACATCAAGACTTGAGAACGTAAATCAGTATTTAAGGATGTAGGTGCATACATTGCATTGTAACAGGGCTCAAGAGGAACAAATCATTTTGCAAGGACTTGAGTTTATAATTTGGGAAGTAAATATATTTTACAAGGGATCAATTTAATCAGCCGAATGTCTTCAGTGTAATTTATGTTCTTATTTCTCCAGTGCAAAGTTGGTCTGTTAACTCATCCATGGATGGTTCCATACTGTGTGGATGGAAACATATACACTGCCTTGAAACATTATCCAGTATATCCTAAAGATTTATAACAAACTCAGTCTCAAAGAGATAAAACACATGCTTCAGTGCTTCCTGAAAAAACACTCAGAAGAATTCCCATAGATTCTAACACTGCGTAATGATACAGTGATTCATGATGCACAATGCTGGCCAACAAAAAAGAACAAAAAATAGGTGGGTTCACAGAGCTGAGACTTATCAGCTCTTCTCCTCTCCCTTCTCCTCTGCTGTGTGAATGTTGTGTCCCACTGTGCCTGAGGGGGGAGCAAATGAGACAAGACTCAGGCACTGATGCTCGGCTCTGTGTGGGGCGCAAAGAGGGAGGAAAAAAAGGTGAGGCATAGAAAATGAAAAAGAAGATGAGAGAGGACAGAACGTGGGGAGAGAGAAACGGTGAGAGGAAGATGAGACGGCGCAGGAAAATGGGCTAAAAGGGAGAGACGAGATGTGGAGATGGGTGTGGGACATTGCTGTTTGCAGATAAATCGGTGCTAAGTGACAGAGCAATGTGTGCACTACCCTGCAGCAGACATGACATTTAGAGTTTAAATGAGGAGCAGCGGTGTGCTCAACCAAACAGGTTTTACAGAAAGTCTAATTTCAGGTTTGTGGTTTCTAGATGACAAAGGATGATGGTGGTTTATAGCTTTTGAAGAAGCTGGCTGATCATTATGTTAGAGTGACAGAAAGAAATGATATTAAAAGGTGTGGGAAAAGGTTATTGGAAAGGTATGAAAAAAAACTCAGAGTTTATGCTGGCAGCAAGCAAATGTTCAGCACCCTCCAAAATTATTTGGATCCTTTGTAAATATGGACTAAAAGCCTTAAATAAATTTATCTTTATTGCTTTATAAAACAATAAAATGACACGAAACACAATAATCTCCTATCCATTAATTATCCACTCAACAAGCCCCTACAGTTAAAATGTACATATAGGTATAATTTATAATTTACTTTATTAAGTTATTACTGCCAATGTATTTGCTAATTAATAATGTGGGGCTTTTTAAAAAAAAAACATTATATGACATTTGGGGGGGCGCATATATTTTAAGTACTCTTCAAAAAGTATAAATACAAGAAAATATGCCCTTCAAGCTCAGATATGGTGATGTTACTGAGTTTTTGAATTACTTCGAGAAATTAATTGAATAATTGACCAAAATCGCAGAATAATAATTAAAAACAAATAAAACTTTGACAAACACATATCTTTGAGGAGCCAGGCTTTTCTTGGACTCACACGAAAATCCCCAAAGTCTGAGTTTAGAAGACTGGAGAGAGTTGGGGGGGTCAAAGGATCTGCAAAGAAAGTATAAGACACTATCTTAATGACAACTAATGGGTAAGAAGATTGTTAAGTAAAACGCCCTTCTCATTGTTATCACAATAAAAACTTTGATTTCAAAGTTGTATGTTGAAAAACTTTTTCAATTTTGTAATTCTCTTTAACAGCATAGTAGGTTATGGTTTGTTCATCAAAATGACTCATTAAAAAAAGAAAATAATAATAATAAAAATCCACAGAACTTTTGGAGCGGTGCTGAAACAAAAATACCCAAAAACCACATTTTATCTAGATTACTGTTTTATAAACAATGACATGTCTAAAATATTTAACTATGGTTCCAATGTCAAAGGTCACCCAAAGGATTCTGTATGAATTAGAATAGTAAGTTAAAGTCACATGAAAATTGAGCTCAGGTATTACCAAATGTTTAAAAAATGTCTTCTGCTCCTTATAACATTTTATAGAGTCAAGCTGAAAAAGAAAAGCAAAAAAAGGGTGAACAGCGGTCATCCTCTTAAGTGTTAGTGCCAATAAAAAGAACTCAGAAGCCACTTGAAGGTTGCTGCTTTCTTCTGGGCAAGCTTTGGTGACCTGCAAGTGAGGAATGAGTGTGGTCGAGCACAGGTGTGCCACTAATGGCAGGAAGGAGTTAGAATTTTTAGATATAAAAAAAAAAAGATGTGAAGTTTAACAGGCAAATAAAAATAAGTAAAAGATATAAAAATATGTTGCTGATTTTAAAAGCAAATGCTAACCAAAAATTATTTCAAGACCACTGTTTGATAATCAAAGGATATTAAAGTGCATGACTCCGATTTAGAGTTTTGAAAAGAATAATCTTCGAAGGGAAAAAAAAAAGGGTAAAACAAACAGTATTTAGTTAAAACATCAAAATCAACTACAGTGACTGAAAAAAAGTCCAGATGTGGAGGCACATCTTCTTCAAATACTACTCAAATCCACAGTGGAGAACATTGAGAGGCATGAGGTCATCCTTTGCTAAGGCCTTCACACTACTTTGATCTTTTAGCCATTAAAGCACATTTGCCAAGAGCAACTCTTTCAACCCAGGAATCTCCTCAAACCAAGAGGAGTTCACAGAGGGTAGAGCCAAAGACCAGACATGAAATGGAAGTAAAAATCTCTCATGTTCATTAAGTAATCCTCATTTTTTTAAATCTCAACATTAGGAAAAAAAAGTCATATTTAAAATGTTAAAGAAATGCTATCATTGATTTGCATCATTTTTTTTAATTTATGATGACCTGTTTTTCGACAAAACATTTCACTTACAGAACCATGAAAGAGCTTAGAATGGAGTTAAAAAGACTTCATCTTCAAAGTACCACATCATCTCTTAATACAAATATTTCTCAACAGATAATAAACTGGGTCATTGTTGAGTACCAGTATTATAATGGATGAAAACGCTATTATAAACCCACAGTAAGAAAATATCAACAAATTGAGAAAACAAAGTGATTCCAAGAGCTTATTGATGATTCATCTATTTAAAGAGTAGCAGAATCTATTTGACTGAGGTAAGAACATTGTTCATGATTCAAAAATAAACTAGAAAACAACCAAAAACTGTTTCAATTTATAGCTTAAATCTCTGGAAACCCTACTGTTGTGATATTTTAGGACTCAGGTAGGGTTGGTAAATACCTTGATCAGAGGCTATTTGGACTGTCATATATTGTTTATGAACACATGGCTGTGTGTTAAAACAAGAAAAGAAAGTGTGAATCGAGCTCAAATCATGGTTAAACAGATAATTCTGCACATACATGGAATAAATTCACCACAAATTCAATTCAGAATATAAGAGTTTATTAACAAAAATCATTCAGCTCCAAGTCCTACATATTTTAGTTAGAAACTCTTGACAAGAACTACTGGAACTCAACTAAACTACTACTGTATGTACAAAGAGAAAGGGGTGAAAGGTTGAAAACCCTTTGCCTGTCTGGCATTCAGAACGTTGGACCCAGAATACAAGCAGACAGCACAGAGAATATCAGATCAAGCGTTTATTAAAAAGTCTGCATTAGAGCTCAACAGCAGGAGAAAGAGGAATAGAAACTCAAGTTGGTGACTTTTAAACTCAAATGGGCCACAAATATCAGCATTAGTCACTAACCTGGTTCTGAGTTCAGTGCAAGACCAGAGGAAGGAGTAGAATCCTGACTGGAGGATTTTTCATAGCTTTCCGAGTTTCAGATTTCCGTTTGATGAGCGTAGCAGACTAATGAGCAGAAGCCAGTCGCCGCCGAGGAGCAGACGTATCTGTATGGGGAAATCCAAAGCTGGAGTCTTTGCAGAACCAGGTTTCCAGGCCAGAAGATCAGAGAGCCGAAGAGGTACAAGAGGAGAATCGAATCCAAGGTCAGAAGACAGGTCCAAGTTCGGTTAAGCAGGCAGAATCCAGGAATCAGTCCAGAAGAGATCAGACAAGCAGAGCAAAAACAGGGGCAAAGCAAAACTTGGAAGTCCCTAAAGTCTCAAAAGCAGAAACAGGTCGGGATAAGGAAATCAGAATAGAACAGCTAGAGTTACTCTCACACACAGCTCGAATAATCTGGCGCCGATGGCAGGAAAACAGGTAAAATGTTTGTTTTTTCCCCACATGGCTCACACCAAAGGCTTCTTTAGGCCTTAGAGGGGCTGGCTGAGCTGGGCTGAGAGAAAGATTTGTAGGTTATAAAATAGTGCTTCTTTTAAGTTTGGAACAGGGGTTTAGGGTTTTCTCTATTTTCATTTTTTGTTTAAATATACAAGTTTAGAATAAGTTGCAGTTGTATGTCAACAATTTAGAGATTTCAAAAGATAACTATTTTTGCCATTCTTATAACAATACACAGCTATCTTTCAATATAATTTTCTTACATTGTTTTACAATGTCAAAAATATACTATACAGAATTTATATCAATAAGCTTTGAAGGCCCATTACCAGCTGCTTCAGAATATGGGATTTGTGTTTCTTAGTCTAGTTCAACAATTATGAGAAATGTATGAAAGTTAGCAACATCAGTCATATTAAGCCTATCATTGTCTTTATTAAGGAAGTACTCAGTTTATGTTGCAAATCAGAATGTTGCATATTACTTTAATATTGTTCCTATTTTCGTCCAGTATTCTTTTATAATATACATTTTTTTCTTTCTCTTAGAATGCTGATTAACTTGGTTTTATATTTCTATATTCTTTTTCTATCTTTTTAAGTTCGATGTTTATTGAAATCTCAACTCAGAAAATTTTTATGCCAATTATTAGCCATAATCAATCCATGGTCCTCATGTTTTATTATTATTATTATTATTATTATTATTATTATTATTATTATTATTATTATTATTATTATTATTAT
This sequence comes from Cyprinodon variegatus, assembly GCF_000732505.1. NCBI lineage: Eukaryota > Metazoa > Chordata > Actinopteri > Cyprinodontiformes > Cyprinodontidae > Cyprinodon > Cyprinodon variegatus. The sequence continues at coordinate 794,923 of NW_015150495.1, read as the reverse complement.
TATTATTTGTTATCATTTTGGTATGACTGGGTACGTTTGATAATACAGACATGTGGGTTTAGTCAAAAATATTTCCTATGCAACAATTTTTATTTTGTTTTGGGTCCAATGTTGTGCCTCTAAACCTTTTTTGAGCGCCTTAATGAATTCCTCTGTTTTTACTCTTCTAGGTTCATATGTGAGGGATATTAAATGCTGTAAATATTAAATGTTACAAAGGAGCTAAAAAAAGGAAATCTAGGAACTCTTCACAGTATTCTACTCCAAAAAACAGACTTTGTGCAAAAATAAATGAATATACTGTACTAATTGTGTAAGATAAAGTAATTGATCCACTTAATTTGAAAAATAATGTGCTTTATGTATTTAAATATGCCATAATAGGATGAGGAATTAAGTCCATTTTTCATTACAGCAACTGTATTCATTATCCCACCCAATAAGTCTAATGGGTCTCCAATATTTTTCCTTTTAAACTAGAGCATCCTTTGTAGTTTTTTCCCCCTTTATTTTTTGAATTGTCTTGTAATGGTGATATGGAGATGTTCAGAGCTTTCCAACGCTGACTATGCAGCCAAGCTGTGATGGATGTCATGTTTCCTCTGGAGGTTTTTCTGTTTATGACAGTCACTATCCATTTCAGTGCATATCGGTGTTGCACAGTGTGCTGTTATGCAATGGGCTTGTTGTCTTGCACAGAATTGATTTATGCACCTTTCTGTAATGGATTTTTTTCTGTGTGTTTTGTTTTGTTTGGAGCCCTTGCTCGTTCTCAGCTCTGACCCCAGGTTCTAATGTAGAACGAGATGCTATCCAGGAACATAATGAAGTGCCTGTAACAACTTGCGGACCCAAAACGTGTCTATGATGACATTTGTTGTAGATTTTTTCTCAGTCTGGTGCAAAAAAAAAAAAATAAAAATGCTGCAAGAAAAGACTCATGTGTGCCAATGTTTGAGGGCAACATTAAACGCATAAGTCACATTTTTCTTAAAGGAGCCTAAAATATTTATGTATAAAAACAGCAGAGGGAAGAAGCATATTGCCTACAGATCTCTGTACCAGGCACTACAATAATTTAAATCCGACTCAGTTTAAGGCACCAACTTTAATTAAATTGTAAAGATGTGTAGTTTCACAGAAAACGTGAGAAAGGTGTGTTAAATTATAGACATTTACTAAATTCTTTGGCAAAGCGATACAATTTCAAGAAATCAAGTTATTTTAAAGTTATTTCTTTAGGTAATGGAATGTTCTACCTTTCAGTAGTGTCTCTTATAAAAGCAAGTTAATTATGGTTTATTTTCTTTATTAAGACAATTCGCAAGCGAACTTACTAATGACTCTTATTTATACTTAGGATAAATACATCTAAAAGTCTTTAAAATTGTAATTGAAAGATTTAAAAAAAACTTTAACATTTTATATTGTTAGAGAGGGGATATTTTTTATTTCTTTAAATGAATTACACAAGAAGTGTAATTTCTTTAAAAAAGTAGGGTACACAAAGAGCAATCTAATTTCTATTTTCCACAATCTTTTGAAATCAGCCCTAAGATTTTCTAAGGATTTATATCCGTAAAGCTAACCACTGAAACAATTTTTGTAATTCTCTGCCTTTTTTCAGATTTTAATTTAAAATATCCTTTTTTTCCCCCTTATTTTACCTGCCCTCAAATCTAATAAAATTTTCCAACTGTTTGAAATAGATCAACCCCAAAGCATCAAAGATCCCCCAGTATACCTAAGGTAGTTAAATTGTTTTTTTCATTTTGTCAAAACAGTTAGTTGCAGAAAAGCTGTTTGTGTGAGACAGTTTCTTAAACAAATAATGCAGTTCCATTTAAAGGTATAGTGGAGGAATTTCCCAAATTTTTGAAAAAACCTTCCTCTCCACTTAAAAAAAAAAAAAATGCACATGCACAACCCTGTACCCACTCCCAATAGGGAGCGCCTATTAAACGTGTGAGAGCATGCACAAGTCCATTTCTCCTCGTGCTCGAACTATTTACAAGTTGCTGTTTGCATCGCTCATAAAAGCTTATTTTTTAAAAGATTTGCAATTTTTCCACTATGTCACACTTCCCAATGGTAAGTGAAAATTTAATAATTTCCAATGAACTGGGGTTAGAAAGGTCAGCTTCAAGGACATAAAAGAAAATCCTCCCCTATACCTTTAAGTCACATCAGTTTTTATAAGAACCTTACACAAGACATTTGAATATGTCTTTCTGGAGTGTTGCCTAGATACCCTACTGGTGAATTGCCAGATGCATGCTTTACAACTTTTCTTACATGCCTTACCATCCTACAGTTCTGTCTACAAATAGTCCTTCAAGGTCAAGGAATATCTGTTAGGGCAACATACTCTCTATAAATGCAATAAGTAAATTAGCAGCTGTTTAAATAAGGAAGATCAAAACCTGTTATAGCAATTGATTTAAGAATTATCTGGAACATTTCCTCAAATGTATTGCAAGTCACATTAAAGTAGGTAGGCAATGATCTTGTTGAAATCTAGCTGAATATTAAAAATAAAATTCTGACCAGGATAAAATAAATGTGGAACCAACACTGTGTATTCTATTTAAATGGGTATATTCCAGACACAAACTCAGACAAGCTGCTAATATTTAGAGTCTAGTGGCACAGAGAAACAGTTAGGGAACATGTCACCTGAGTATCAGTACTAGTTGGAATTAGTTCAGGAGCACAGCAGTGATGAAACTTATTCCCACTTCTCTCAAAACCCAAGACTCAACTATGTGCCATTAGTTTGGCCTGTGCAGCCATGAGCCTTTTTGTTGCATGTGAATCAGGAAAACCTATCTATCCCCTGAACACAAATATCCACAACAAGCCTCTACAGGCTCTCTGAGAATAGGTTGATGGAGATGTCAATCTGTTCAGCACTACACTTGATATGGGCTGAATGCAGATGAGCAAATGACAAATTGCTTTTAGTAAGAAGGTCCACCTGGAGATAAAAGACGCGAGTTCACTCCACAACAGCAGAGACTGATTTATTAAGAGGTAAGTATACGTCTTTGCATCGACAGGCACTTCATCAGGGTCCACACTGGCTTTCACGGTCAACCAAAAGGGTGAGGTGATTGGCAGCATTTGTGTTCAAGGTCTTTGCATTGTCTATGTTTGCAAGGTTACATTTGCCTGGCACACGGCAGACATTTAAAACATATAGATGAAGTCTTCCATGTTAAAAGGGTGATCCGGTAACAGTCATTAAAACTTTTAAAAAGTTAAAGTAAAACTCTACATACCACTTTCTGTGGTATCATCCTCACCACCCAAAAGCAAATGACAAAAAGACATGACAAATTCACCAGGATGTATTATTACAAAAATGCATTTCACACATTATAGAGTCATTGGAATTAAACAAAAAATTAAAAACAGATTGGTTAAAAAGTTCTCTATCAAAGAAATCTCATCAAATTGTCCTTGATTGCATCCTCCACTCCTCCATGATGAGCATGTTGCTAAAGTGCATTAGCTCCTTGCTCCATGGGTGTCTAAGGAGGAAACTATTAAACAGTTGAACTCTGAGCCATTCTTCAGGTCAAGAGGATAAAAGTTATGTAAATAAGCACAATTGTGCTTAGCGTAAATCATACGTATTTTATTTTGTCATTTTGATAATAGTTATAAAAGGTTCAGTGGGATTTTATGGCAGATTGAAAGGATGGTGGAAGAATTGGTGGATGTGCGGACAGACAGACAGATGGACGGACAAATAGTCTTTTCATGTTTCATATAGCATCTTTAACACAGAGCAAGGCCAACAAGCCAGTATACTGCCATTACCTAAAATCAAAAACAGTTTAAAAGCCCCCAGACCTTGCAATCGGGGCCTGTGGGAGTTTCTGTTCATCTGCTGAAGATAAACAGGAAGTTCTACTTTTACAACAACTTCAATTTGATACCTCAGATATCAGTTGCATCAGAGCATCATTCCAGTGGACATCTGTGTGTTGCAAAGAGATATTAGAGGCTTGTAATTATCTTTGCACGTTAATTCCTCATGGTATTTGTGAGTTAACACACAAGCAAGAATCAGTCTTGTCCCACTGCCATTAAAACTGTTTGAGGTTCGATCGATGACGTTAAAGTATCGTGGTAAAAGGAGGGACATACAGCTGTGAAAAAAAGCAAAGTGTCCAGAGGAGCCTACAGTTTATACAAAATAAAGTGTTACAAGCATAACTTGTGGTTTCTATTTGCTCCTGCTGCTTAAGACATTTTGCATTTGTTACCATGATTGGGCTAAGACTAAGCTTTTAGGCGCTGGGTGTCTGTTTGAAAAATTCTTGGGAATTTCTGCTCATTGTCCCTCTTTTTCCTGAAAGGGATCTGATCGGACTAAACCTAGGATGATAATTTATTTCAGTAAACTAAGGGTGCTACACATTGTTAGTCTGGTTTGCCAGGTTTAGAGGATTGAATATCAATATTAAAACTATACAGAGAGAATATATTTTATGATTTAAATAATAATTTTATGGATTCTTGGCTAAATGGTGAAAAGAGTATAATAATCAATCACTTTGGTTGGTAAGTATTTGTGGATCTACAGAAAAATAATAGACCAACCTTGATTTGTTTATTTTTATTGGGTTTCTTTAATTGTGCTCATGAATTCTTCAGGTACTCTACCTCTAGAACTAAACACTGAATACAATGAGGGCGGTGGCATATTTTTTTCCACCAGTCTGTGTAACAATGCTTTAAAAAAGTTATGTTTGATGAGTAATTCATTACTAATAATCTAAACACTAAATAACCCAAACCAAGCATTGTTTTGTAAGGCAAAATATTCATGAGAGCTTTCCATACAAGGCCTTTATTTATCACAATTATACCAGATGTGATGTTATTTCATTAGTTTTAATTGTTGGTTTGAAAAAAAGAAAAGACTAAATTGACCTTGCAGTTCCAGGTACTTTAAGTCGGCTTTCATTGATCTTGCTTTTAACATTTTCTCAATTCACCAGATATTTTCATTTCAAACAGCTTACTGTCTAATGCTTCAGAATGTTCCAGGTACTTTCCAGGTACCTCTGTGGGGACCTTCACACAGCTACTATGAAATCTGCTTTCTTAAATTAAAAAGAAAATTAATAGTGAGTTCCAATACTTATATGTGTCAGGAAATTAACCAACAAAATAATTCTAGTAATTACCAGACAAGTTTCAGAATGTTGCAATCTATGTAAGGGAAATGATTAGATACATTTTGTTAAATTAATGTTAAATTAATAAAATAATTGAAACACAGGTTGATTGGCACTTGGCACCTAAAGGATGATTTTTTTTTTGTCAAACTAAAACTGTCTTCCTCAGAAAATAAAAAGAAGCATAGAAGAGGTGCACAAAGGAAGAAAACCATGGTTTTTGAAGTAGTAAAACTGTATTTTCCTGCAGGTATTTTCCAGCTAATGATTGACTGGGATTTGAAATCAAAGAGGTTTCGAGATGGTGTGTAAAAAGATGATGACAGAGATGTGAGGGGTTTGATATCTAAGCTGACTTTTCTTCCATCATTTAATAAGTCTGCCTCCTGCTGTGAGTCTTGGGGAAACCTTGTGAAAAAAGAACACTTTCAAGTTACACCAAACTTATGTCTTCACATGCTGAAGGAGGGTATTAGTGTTCTGTTGTTAATGGAAGAATGTGGATCATGACGAACAGAGGGGAAATAACGATTATCATTAATGTGCTTTTGGGAGGGGGCCTAGTCAATGAGAATGCTTTTCACTCCCCTCTTTAGAGTCACTGAAGAGTGATGCATCTCTTAGTAGACTGTTATTAATGTTCCATCAGGGGCCTCTGTAAAGCTTCTGCAATGAATAATAAGTTTAATGATGTTTGTTCTGTGCAATGACATGTCTACAGTCTGAGGAACCACTTAGTATTAAAACCAGCACTCATCTGCCACCACCTAATCACTTACACTGAAGCCCCTAATTTTGTTATTCTCAATCGCCATTGGGAATATATAATGTTATAATATTTCTGTCAAAAATTTATTTTTCTGCCCTGCAAAATTATGGATGATTGTGACATTTTCTTCACTATTTTCATTCACCATAAAAGAGCATTATAATGTAATAATTTTTTTTATTATTTCTTTCAAAGTGTCTTGAATTTTAAGCAACACAACCTTTTTAATATGCCCTTCCACTCTACAGCTGCATGATGGTTCAGCAGGCTTTTGAAAGGTGCAATTGACAGGTGGGCAGTATTGAGGGGGATTTTTATTGAATTTGCTTTTTGAATGGCAATGAATCTGAGATCCCAACTGTCCCCTTTAATTTACTTCTCAGATACTCTGCTAAAATAACAACAGCTGTTTAATTTTAAAGATTTCCTTTCATTCTGTGTAACTTATTTATATTGACAATGTTGTGTATAAGTATTACTATCCCTCCGCAAATTAAAACATAGCATGTATTAGAGCAATATTTGGTTTTTATTGTTATTCTTTTATTTGTGTAAACATTTTGCAGTCATTCTAAGTCAATATGTGATAGAACGCCCTTAAAGAGTAACTAAACCACAAACTAACTTTCTTTGCCATTTTTGGCCTGGAAACTAAACCCATCATCTATGGAATGGAAGGTTACTACTGCACTTGAATCTACTTAATGGCTAAAAAGTTACATGTATCCACTTGGTACATATCTACCACCAAGAGCTTTGGAATAATAGTGTCTTCAATTTACATCTAAACACAAAATTTGGAAGTCAGAGTGACCTATGCTTTTAAGTACACCAGAATGCAGACACATGTATTCTACATTATTTGTATATGGTCACTATTACAACCATAACACATTTATAACACTGTTCTACATGGCATACTGACTTCTGAGTACAATGGAAGGCACGTAAAAATTTACTCACTCAATCATACGCCCCTATAGCTAGTCAGGTGTAGAATAACCTTTCGTTTTAAAGCATTAGACTTTTCAGTAATGTAAAACCCACCGGAACTTTCCCTCATCCTGACCTCACCAACACTCATTCTAACATTAGGCTGTTACACTCCCCCCTTTGGTTGTGTAGTTAAAATCCCTCACCTGATCCAAAATGCTGCAGCCAGAATTCTAATGAAAATTACAAAGAGAGATCATATCTCTCCTATCATAGCCTCTCTTCATTGGCTTCCTGTTAAATCCAGAATAGAATTTAAAATCCTCCTTCTGACACATAAAGCCTTACATGGTCAAGCGCCATCTTATATCAGAGATATGATTGTTCCTTATGTGCCTAAAAGAACACTTCTCTCTCAATCTAGAGGTTTACTAGTGGTTCCTAGAATTTCTAAAAATAGAATGGGAGGCAGATCTTTAAGTTATCAGGCTCCTCTCCTGTGGAACCAACTACCAGTTTTAGTCCGTGAGGCAGACACCCTGTCTACTCCTAAGGCAATGAACCTTCCATTTTACTAAAGCTTAAAGTTAGAGTGGCTCAGGTTATCCTGAGCTATTTCTATAGTTATGCTGCTATAGGCTTAGATTGCTGGATGACATAGGGACCCCTTTTTCATCATTCTGCTTTATTTTATTTTTATTATCTCCATCTGGAGGATTTGTTAGTTCAATTTCTAAAGCTATGCTCTCTCTGCTTTTTCCCATAGTAGCTTCATCTGGTCTGGTCCTGTTTGGCTGTGACACCATCCTGGAGAGAAATATCAGCTGTGCTGCTGCCATCAATACCATTGTTAATAGATGTTTGAGATCACCCTGTTGTTTAGTGTAGTCCTGTTTCTCTGACTGTGACTTGCTGGTTGTGCTCTCTTCATCCTCTGATATGGGAGCTGGATCGGAGCTCGTTTGCCTGGCTGTGTGTTTCCTGGACGGGGCCGTGTGTGGAGCTGGTTGACAGTTGCCTTTTGTATCTCTCCTTCTTACGGTATGTCTGCTTCTGTTTCCTTGAACCCCAGTCGACCTCGGCAGATGGACGCTCACACTGTGTCTGGTTCTGCTGGAGGTTTCTTCCTGTTATGGGAGTTTTTTCCTCTCCACTGTCACTACAATCATGCTTAGTGAGAGGGATTGCATTTGAGTCAATGAGTCGATGCAATAAACTGGTTTTCCTTAGATAGAAAACTTTCAACCAATTTGACTGTATGATTTGATTGAATGGTAAAGTGCCTTGAGATGACGTGTTGTGAATTGACGCTTTATAAACTGAATTTAATTGAACTATTCAACATTTCCCTGGGGAATACTATACTGCTGCACTGGGTTAAGTTACACTTTCAAGGTTCAATATAATGCACACATTTTTCTTATTTATACATGCATGTCAGAGTAAGAAGACCATCCATTCAGCATGATGCTACCACCACCGTGTTTGTTGTATTGAGAATTAGCTCAGAGTAATGTCCAGTAAGTTCTCCGTATGATTAAATCCAAGGCTGCACGGTGGAACTATTGTCTTGCAGGAAGAAGGTTCAGGATTGCAATCCTTGCCTTGGGTCTCTCTATGGAGTTTGCATATTCTCTTCCGGTACTATGGCTTCCTACCGCAGTCTGAACACATGACTGTTAGGTTAACTGGCATTTCTAAATTGTCCTTACGTGTGAGTGTGTGTGCATGGTATTAGGTATCTGTATTGCCCTGCAACAAACTGGCAAATTGTCCAGGCTGTACCCTGCCTTTTGCCCATAGCCCGCTGAAGATGGGCATAAGCCTCAGCGTGACCCTGACGGAATATGTGGAAGAAGATTGATTGGTGTTTCTATTTTTGGTTGCATTCTATCTAAGAGAATAAGGATAAAAGTAACTGGATACAAATATAAACCTACCATCATGTGTACCAAGCACTGTGTTGGTCTCATAAAAAATAGAAAGGTCAAATAAGATACATTAATAATGGGAAAAGGCTTAAGGGAGGTAGGGTTCATGGTCAAACCAATATCATGTAGAGAGTATCTTTCTGATCCCACATGCTTCGCACTGGGTCCTCATATAGTTCGACCCTCCATGCTTCAAGGTAATATTATCAGTATTATCTCCGCAAGAGGAGTTATCTGGGAGGAATTTCTTTCTAGGATACAGTTGGCATGCTTTGGTAAATAATGTAAAATTTGTATGGTTGATAAAGACTATCCTGAAGTAAAAATGTATGTCATGTTTGATGCCAGCAAAGCTACCTAAACTAAATCTGCATCTTTATTAATAAATAAATAAGCGGATCAGTTAAGTCCAAAATATGTGGCAATGCAACCCTTTAAAGTTAAATTTCATATACAAGATCCAGTTTAGTCACAATTTCTTAAAGAATTGAGCATCCCGGCGTAACGTGTTCATTTACATCACTTCTAGTCGCTTAGTCAGCATTTCCGCTGCTGATTTGTTATCTGCTTGCACATTAGCAGTGAGTGGTAATTTGAAAACTAATGATCTGTCTATTTTCAGTGGGAACAATGAAAACATTACTCTTCTGCAGCCTCCAGTGGTGCTAGAGAATGATGATAGCCACATTACAATTATTTTCTCTATAGTCCTGGAGTTGGATCATGTGTGGCTTTGGTGCTTTTAAAGAAAGTAATGAAAGAAAGAGGATCAGAGAAAAAAGGAATCCGTGTAACCTAACATTTGTTATACTGTATTTTCCATTAGATCCACATCGACTGTTGCATCATTTGGGTGATGAAAATAATTGTAGTTTCAGCTTCACTTTAGACTTTTTTTTTGCCTTTTTTCTACAAAAAATAATATTTTGATATTCTGATCAAAGACAGTTTGTGATAAACATAGAATTTTATGAAACTGCCGGGCTTTCTGATGTACTTTTAAATGAAGTAGCTGAATGTACTTGTCTGAAATGTGTATAAATCATCCGAACTACTACCTCCTGAAATTGAAAAAGCTTTGAATTGAAAAAACGTCTTTGATGGGAAGCAAAACGTCTTCAAACTTTGAAACGAAGTGGATTGTTTTTTTTTTTTTACTTTTTTGGGAATGACTATGACCTAGATGACTTAGGATCTTCCACAGCATACTTTCTGAAAGCCAGTTTGGATTTAGAGATCCACACATTTTGATGAAGTTAATAGAGGGAATCACCAGCTCCAGAGATTAAAAAAGTTTACAATTGGTCTGCTTGTTCACTTTAAAAAAACTTTTGACACAACTAATCAATATTAGTGGTTCTGTAGTGAATGAAGAGCTATTTAAGTAGACGGCTCAATTTTTTGAAAATGGGTGATCCTCAGTCGTCGTGCTTGGAGATTTCTTGTGATTTCCCAAAGAAGTAACGATCAGGACCAGTGTAATTGAGTTATTGAGTTTTACGCTGGTTACACTGGTCCTCAATTACACTGATTAGGACCAGTGTAATTGAGTTATATATTAACAGCGTTAGAATCCAGGTCAAATATTTATTTTAAAAAAAGTAATCTGATTACTTTTCAAGTATCGGTCATAGGAACTCTATTTGAAATCTAATGTTACTTGAACTCGATCTTTGAAAGTGACTTTTTATTCTCTGTATAAATAGAGAGTTTTACCACAGGCATGGCAAGGACAAGGAGACTTAATGTGGCCAAATGTTTATCAAGGCTTGAACACAGATAGAAAAACACTCAAAGTCAAAGGCTAAATATCCCTATGATTTCCTAATTATGTTTGGAAGACTTTGGTCTTATTATGTAAAAAAAAAAACAGACAACTGCTGCCTTTCTCAACACATGTTTGCTACTTTTTCAGTGTTACACTGAATTCACTTGAATGATTGATGTTTTTTTTTCCACACAGAGCTACTTTGAACATACAGTCCTGTGTTTTCTTTGTGTTTTGTTTTGTTTCCTAGAATTGTGTAAACCTTATTTCAGTGGTCTCCAACCCTGGTCCTCAAGATCTACTGTCCTACAGATTTTAGATGCATCCCTGCTTCAACACAGCGGAATCAAATGATTGATTACTTTTTTAAGCCATTCATTTGATTCAGTTTCATGCTAAAAAATATTTCTTGTTCTTCTATTACAAACAAATATACAATCAAATCTTCCTAAATATATTGCAACTTACTTGTCCAACCAAACACACCAAATGGTACAGGTTAGTATTTAATGTTTTCGGTATGTAGTTAATTAGTTATTAACAAACATTTTATATTCCAAATTAAACCTCTAGTGGTATTTAAAGTTTTTTATTATAAGGAAAGATAAATTATTTGATAATCTAAATCATACTGTAAAAGATAAGTGCACTTTAGCAGATAATTTCTTACTTTGATTTTAAAATAACTGAGTTACTGAGAAGTAACTATAGCGCCTTACTTTTTAAATGCACACAGTGTAATGTTTGGCCACAAGGTGTGCTACACCTGTAACTGCCCATATTTTGTAAACATGGAAAAAAAATAATAACAAATATATACAACTGTAAACTAGGAGCAAAGTGTCGAATGATAGAGTTAAGAAAATAATTGGTTTTACATCCGGCTTCTTCTTTCAGCCTGTGCCAATGAACAAACTCCTTTACATAATCAACTCTTGTTTGTCCTCAGACACGATCCCTTTCACCTGTTCTCTTTTTAGCCTCCTTAGAAGGTTTAAGCTTTTTTCCTTGCCTCAGCCATGACAAGTAGTCAGGTAGGCGGAAAAATAGTAGAGCAAAAGCATTAGCTCCATGACAATATAAGAGCCTGTGGCCATAAAGCGATATGTTCTTCCAGGTCACATGACCTGGCCAACGATGGTCCATCATCTCCCAACTAACATAGTCTTTATTTCAAGAGGAAAGCCCCACTAGTAGCATTTGTAGCGTCAAGTGCTCTATATTGGCCTCAGGAATAATTTAAAACAACTCTTATGCATCAACTCTGTAGGTTACAAAGCCAACAATGTGCCTTTAAGTAATATTGCTAACACTGATCACAATACGGCTTATTGTCTATATGACATAATGCAAAGGTTCAAAAGTATTCCATTTTGTTTTGTTTGCAGATTATGCTTTTCTACACAGGTGAGAGCTGAACAGCAATTTACTGCACCAGATAAAAAGCATAAAAATTGGTTTGAAATAAAGGAAATGCCTTTAAATTTGGAAAAAAACTGAGTTTATGTCATTTGGAAATTAAAGATTGATATAGATGTGAAAGTCAAAATAAATAGGGTAGAGGTTGTACGTGTTAATTATATGAAATTCTTAGGTGTGATTATTGACTTTTAAGGTCTGCTGGAAGCCTTACATCACTAAATTATGTAGAAGCATCACAATTCTTTTTAAAACAAAGCATTACCTGAATCATAAAGAATTAAACATTCTCCATTGATCATTGATTTTACCATATCTGAACTTTTGTGTAGACGTCTGGGCAAACACCTACAGGACATCACTCAATCTGATATGCACGCTGCAGAATAAAACCCTAAGGATCACTCTTAAGGCTTCAATTGTCTAATCTGGTATAATTGTAAATCCTACAATTAATGTATATAGCTAGAAGTAAACAGTTACAAGACTTCATGCATACATTTCGTTGAGAAATTAAGGAAAAATGTCAAATAGCAAGCTAACTGTATATTTTTGTGCATGGGCTGGATGCATGTGCATGAAATCTTGCTTTCTTTTTCCATTCAGAACAACATAACTGGTGAAGACAGCCTTCAGTAAAGAATTACAACAGACTGTCTAAAAACACGAAACCTGGGATCTCATCCTTGGATGGGGGTATGCAAACTCAAAAGGTTTTTTTTTCTTCTTTGAAATGAAAAATGCGAAGGATTGTTCTGAAAATGGTTTCCATCAATGTTTGTAGATCATTTGTTTGGGCAGTGCGTGTGGATGTGGCATATCTGCAAGAAAAATGGGCTGCTGTCCTTGAATACTGTGCTTTTTTATAGAAAAGATATTCATATGGTTTGATACTCAGCTATACTTTTTCAGGTCAGGCCACATAAAAAAAAGAATCAGCTTCAATTGTGCTCTTGAATAAGTAAAACCAAAAACAAACAAACAGAATCATTAAGCCAGTCTGCCTAAATTTATCAAAAAGATACATGCTTTTGAAAGATTTTATTGCATTAAAATGCCTTTGCACATACTTGCCTGCAGACATAGATAGTAATGTTGGACTTGTTAAACGATTGGTATTTTTAATCTCAACACATAAAAAACAAAAATAAGACTGCCAATCAATTTACAACCAAGAGCCATTTTTAACCTGACATACATCAAATTAGATGTCAAAATGAGAAGTGTCCCCATCAGCTTCATATATTTGTTCCAGTAAGATTATTTTGCACATAGATGCATGTTTGAATGTCATTGAATAGTGGAATACCAAACAGGATGATCAATCATACAGAATAAAATGTTTGGATGACTGTCAGTTCAGTTATGGTTAAAAAAAAAAACATAAAACAAACAAAAAAGGCCTTTCCTCTGGGCTTCAATAGGGTTTAATAGATGTGCGGCAGCCAGGGGCTGTAAATTATAAGCTCTTAATTAACTTACACTCAGCAAATGTTACTATCCTTACAAGGCAGGTATTTTAACAGTTTGCCAGGGTGGAGATATTGAGCTATTTTTTTTAACATATTGCTAAGGAAGAAAGAAACAAAACAGGAGTGACCTTAAACAGACATTAAGGAGTTTTCGAATGATACTGCCATCTGTGGCCAAAACACTGAACTGTAGGACTCTTCTGCTTGTTTTCGTAGCTTTTGCATGTACTTGACAAGTTTTTTTTTTTTTTTATCACCTTACCTCAAGCCATACCATCAGTGTCTTAGGCCCCGTCCACACGAAGTCAAAAGGAACACGAAACGCTAATATTTTCCAGAACGTTTTGTCATAAAGACGGACACGTAAAATAAATGTGATCGACCACACGAATGCATGAAAACGCT
>NW_015150495.1:755309-781024 GCF_000732505.1 Cyprinodon variegatus | reverse complement strand
CCAGGGTGGAGATATTGAGCTATTTTTTTTAACATATTGCTAAGGAATAAAGAAACAAAACAGGAGTGACCTGAAACAGACATGAAGGAGTTTTTTCGAATGATACTGCCATCTATGGCCAAAACACTGAACTGCAGGACTCTTCTGCTTGTTTTCGTAGCTTTTGCACATACTTGACTAGTTTTTTTTTTATCACCTTACCTCAAGCCATACCATCGGTGTCTTAGTTAAGCAGGTTGCTTAACTAGGTTGCTCCTCAATATCCACAAAATCAATCTTGCATATAGGGCTTTAAATGTTTGCTAGGTTAGATCCGTTTAACATGGATAGCTTGAGGTTTCAACCACAGAACAGAGCGGCACCTTCCGACTGAAAGTACATTCAAGAAATATAGGCAAAAGGCTTATAGATGCAGCAGCAATGAAATATATTTTTTTTAATAAAAACTTACAGAATGTTTCTTTGAAGTAGAGTTTCCACTTATTTTTGAAACTATTTTATAAGGCAATTTATTATAAAACGCATTATTACTCTAAACTGTAAAAACGTATTCACAGGTTAAAACAGTTACACATCTTCCCAGGAATAAACATAAACTACTAGAGCCTCTTCAACCAATGTTCAGACTTTACAAAATCAAATAATCCTCCCTTTCAGAGACAACAGGTCTCAGTTAGCATCCTCAGATATAATAATCATGACATCTTTTTATTCAAAACTTGACTTGAAAAAAAAAATCACAAAAATTATGTCTTTTCTAAGCAGGAATGTTTATGATAGGGCCTTGATATAAAATTCACAACAGATGTTGACAGCAATTGTAAAAAGGTAACTTATTTCACCAACAAAGATATGGGTAAAATATTAAAGTGACACAGGCGATATATCTTAAACAAGCAGTTATTTTAAACCAATTTCAACAGATATAAGAATCATTCCTGGGCATCAGCAACTTTTCTTATTTCTATAGCTTTTAACTTAAATACAAGTTATATGATTGACTGAGGCTTTTGGTGCCAATGGTTAAGATTAAGAAACTAATGAAACACAAATGAAACTGAACAGAAAAATAAATCCAACAAATATATGCAATAAACATTTCAATGAAAATGAAAATAACATTATACCACAAATTAATGGATCAATGGGGAAAAAACACCTAGCAGTAACAAGAATGAGGAAATAATATAAAAAAGGAGCTAAATGAGCAGCAAAGAAGTCATTAAACTACATACACAAAAGAAAATCAAAACTTAAATACCTTATGATGATCGGGACCTACAGTAGCGATGCTGTAATGCACTAGGGCACTTATTTTTTTAGTCGCCTGTAGTATCCCTAGGGGACTAATGACCCCATCATTAAGGCGTCTGGACTAAACTATATTCTCTAAGAATTTCACTGCCTTGATTAAAGCTTGTGCAGCAAAGCTTTAGCAAGCTTCAAAAAGCACTATATTTCACAGTGGAGATTTTCTCAGTGAGTGTGCACAGAAACCATTGCCGTTCAGTGAAATACCTGTTGGTTTCATGTAAAATTCACACAATTCCTTTGATTACTCTTTTGACCCCTTTCAGAAATCATAAGACAGACACTGCCATGATGGGGTTACGGAGAAATTATGTTTTTCTGTTTCCAAATTATGGTTTCAAAAGGAGCTGATTTTGTTTGTTTGGTACATAGCAACAGGGCTGTTTTTTTGACTATACTGTAGGAAGATTTCAAGCAGTGCCTTGACTTTTTCTTCCTTTTTTTGGCTCATCCTTCCCTTCATATGCTCCATAATTATTCCAAGCCTTCAGGATTTCTACTCATAACTTTATTTGCAGACTCATTTGCTTTTATATTGTTATTTGCATGGATTAGTTTCCCTTGCTGACTAATCCTGGTTCATCCATAAGTATTATTTAAACAGAGAAATTATAATGTGTCTGCTTATTTTATTAACTTCATTTAGTTTGTTCTCTTGAGTAAAAAGACAAAAATCCCTTTTATGGCATTTACACAACCAGACTAAACAACACATGGGCTGTTATTTGTTTTCATATCTACCATTTAATTCAGTCACTGAAAAATTTTCACTTTACTAATGTAAGTAATTCCACATTTCACGAAAGGTTTATTCAAATCCAATCACTTAGAATATGACAGTGTGTGAGCCTGACACACAGACAGCTGTTATAAACCAAGTAAATAGAGGGATACATTCACACAAATGGAGAGATAAGGTACAATTATTTATTTGAATTATTTATGATTTGCAACACCTCCCAGATCTCTCACAACCAGCAAGGAAACGTGGAACTTTATCCAAGCAGGGCCACGGCTATTAGTTTAAAGGTTTACCCCTGGCAGCTGAGACATCAGTGTTTGTCATCTGAACCTCTGTAATGGCAGTCAGCCTCCTCACCATTAGGAGTCATACTCATTAACACAATGTAAATATTAGGTGGTTAATATGTAAATTTGTTTATTTTTGGGGTAATTTGTTGTGCAAAGAAAGCTGCTATGACATGCAAATCAACCGCGCATAATAAACGGAGCAGTCTTTAGCCTTTCTATTGACTATAGGTAAATGCAGTTGATTGAAATCTGTTGCAGTCAAGTTAAATCAAAGTATACAGATAAAAAGGGGGCTTTATGTGGGCATGTAGCTCGCTGCTGTGCCTAAACTCATAATATAGTAGAGGAAAGACACACAAATTAAAGAAAAACATGCATACAGCCGTGAATCAGGCAGCCCGACTGACAGAAGCTAAAATCCTTTTCTCTGTGCCTGCTGTTGCTTTTTTCTCCATTTCGTTTTGTGGGCTAAATGCTTTGGTTGAGCGGAATGGGGTCCACAGCTGGTGCTCCCTTACCCCACACACATAGAGCCATTGGAGATGGACATTTAAGGCTAATATATGCGGGAACAGAAAAAAGGAATCAGGAGTCTCACTAGGGAAAAAGACAGGGAGAGAGGCGGACGAATGTGTTCCTTCAGCATCATATGAGAATCATTATTCAGCAAGTACACAGTGAAACCACATGATTGGCTGTTATTTCTTGAAATGTTCCAGATAAAACCGAATGCTCCGAAAGTGTCATTAAATATTTAATAAGAATATATTAAGATATGTTCCATAATATATTTTTATTTTAAATACACATCTGATTTGAGTCCTTAACAATACGTTGAGTTTTCATTAATATTTTTTCCTATTGAGCTACACAATCATCCTATTTAAAGCCTTACAAATTGTACTTTAAATGAGAGTATAACAGATTCTTATGTAAAGTTTAGTAATTTATTGATATGCATAATGTGCTTTTGGTCCTGTAGAAATGGTCACCCTACTCTTACTTTATGTGTATTTATGTGTACTGCTATTAATTCTGATGTTCGACTGATCCGGTCCGAACAATTTCACCTCCAGCTTCTCTTGGTAACTTTGCTTCCCTGCCATAACTTGGCCTGTCAATCACCTTCACTACAAGTGTGACGACACTTCCTGAAACCTCAGGGCGTAGCTTAGGTGTGCCCTGATCTCTCCTTTAGTTCTGTTTTGCAGAGGATCTACAGCACATGTACAATGAGAGTCAATGAGCAAACATTTTTATTGCCCTAGGGCACATCACCAATCCAACATCACCAATCCGATGAAAAATGAAATGACGCTTTACTTGTCATTAAAGATTAAATATTTATCTTGCACATGTAAAAAATATATATAAATATATTTCGAAACATTTTAATTTTATAGTTTGATTTTAATCAAGGTCATTGGGCTGGTGGGGGCGACGCCCTAGCACCCTCTATTAGGCCAGCTGTCACTGCTATCAACCCCCATGAAGTTGATTTGTACTGGCTAAAGAGGACTATTGATCACCTCTGGTAATCACCTTATCTATATTTACATCCATCATTTTAGTGGAGGAACTGAATGAAATAACTTTTCTTTGGGTCTTTCAGATTCATCTTTTATGTACCTGTTTATGCGAGACCCTTTTTGTACAGTTAATGAATGAATAATGGTTCAATACTTAGTCTTCACAGTTTCTTTAACTGCATAACAAGCCTCAATCATAACCCTTTTATCACAGTACTTTGCAGTTATTATAGGGCATTTGAGGTCATATTGCAATTGATTTATTGTTTATTGATTCTGTGTGTGATGGCCGTGACCGACAAGCAAGCATGGATCCAATTACTGTGATTTTTCCTGGTTCACGTGTGCTGAACAAAACAGTTGGCAATACATTTTCAGAAAATAAAGAATTCTCTAAAGATAGTGTCATAATCTAAAATTACAGCAGTAGGATTTTGTCCTTGAGAGCCTTCAGCTATCTTGAATGTTATCCAAAGATCTAACTTCCCCATGGCATTAATAAAGTATTGCTAAACCAAATTACAGATGTTTTTCCTTTTTTTTAAAAATTGCTTTCCCTGGTACTTCCAAGCAGCCTTTAAATCCTTTCAGGGGGAATTATTTTTTGTCTATGCGAGGTAGGATTCCTCTTGTGTAGGCATAAGTATGTGAAAAGATAGAGACAAACTAGACGCCTCTATATTTATTGCTTTTTATTTAAATTTAAGGTTTCCGGGTGGAATTTTGTTTCTCAAAAAAAGGCCTCCTTTGTTTTGTGTCTGTTCAGTTAATGATGAAAGAGTTGAGTTGTTACTTTGAGGTCAATTTTGAATAGAGTAAGTCCCTTTCTATAAACTAGATCAAATTCTTATAAGTCTCTAATTGGCATTTTTTGATCATGACTGTATGTTATAAGAATTCTTTTTAGTTATCGTTGGCAACATATATCCAAAAGTAGTCATTTATCCCTTTCTGCTTTTCTTTTTTGGAGAACTGTGTGATACAGGAGAAAAACACCTCTCTAATGAGAACAATCCCAGAGTGAGCCAACTTTTACAGATGAAACACCTATGAAACACCTAGTGTCCAAATGAAATGAACTGTTATAGTACCTGTGACCAGTTGGTGTCCTGCTATGCTGAAAGTTGTCCACTCTCCTTAAAGAGACATTTTGTATGTTTCTACTGAAAAATATCTTTAAAATTGCTTTTCTATTTGACCCTTTATGACTAAAACATCGTTTGATGAGCAGATTGACAACTCAGTAGCTCAGTGCTGATGCAGCCATTTTCCTGAATTTATTTCGGGTTGGAAGTTCCCACATTGTCCCTGCGGATGTGGATATTTGTATCTTTACTCTGACTTTTAAGGCCTTATCCTGACCTTAAACATAACTATTACCAGGGCATACCTAACCTAAACCGAAAGGTACAGTGAAGGATTTTTGCAAATTTTTGAAAAGACTCTCCACTTAAAAAACCCCAAACACATGCAAAACCGTATATCCGCTCCCTAGAGGGAATGCGTATAAAATCATTCACTAGCCATTTTTTCTTCTTGCATGCTTTGTTTGAANTTCCTGCCCCCCTCTTGCCACCCCATAAATATTTTTCTAGATCCGCCCCTGCCTTGACCTAACCTAAACTGAAAGGTACAGTGAAGGATTTTTGCAAATTTTTGAAAACACTCTCCACTTAAAAAAACCCAAACACATGCAAAACCGTATATCCGCTCCCTAGAGGGAATGCATATAAAATCATTCACTAGCCATTTTTTCTTCTTGCATGCTTTGTTTGAAAGTGGCTGTTTGCATCGCTCATACAAGCTTACTTTCCAAAAGAAAATTTGCCATATTTCCACTATGTCAGACTTACTATGTGAGTGAAAATGGGGATGAGCAAGTAGGACGTCCTTACGTAAACATATTACCAGAATGATTGATAATTAGGATGATCACTTATTTTGATGACCTACCTGGAAAAAGAACATCTTTCACTATATCTTTAATTCACACTTGAATCTTAAACCTAATCTAAACAGCATGCAAGGAAGATAGGAGCAGGAACATTTCCTTTCTGTCCAAATATGACCTTTATGAACTTCTGACAAGCCTCTCTCAGCAGCATAAACAAGATCACACACACATTTTCTTTCCATTGTGGTTAATGAATTAAAACACCTTTTTCAATTCAGACAAGGAACAATTGCCTCTCCATCACTAAAGGGCCCAGTAAATAATAATCAGGTAATCAATACTGTAAAGCTGATGGATGCCAGAGAAAATAATAGGTTA
Source organism: Cyprinodon variegatus (assembly GCF_000732505.1). Taxonomy (NCBI): domain Eukaryota; kingdom Metazoa; phylum Chordata; class Actinopteri; order Cyprinodontiformes; family Cyprinodontidae; genus Cyprinodon; species Cyprinodon variegatus. Next base: position 774,880 of record NW_015150495.1, on the reverse strand, counting down.
AGCCTAATATGGCAGAAGGTTTTAGTGATAAAAGTAGAGATTGAACCCATTGGATATATAGAGATTTATCAGCAATGCCCAGCCAATCTCCCTATATATGTTAGATGTTTCCATGCTTTATCAGACCAGGCTTAAGTTGTCAAACATCTAGTAAGTCTCTCCAGAAGCTGACAACTTGCTATTGTCAAGTAAAGATTAAGTTAATTATTTGAAGCAGATTTTCTGGAGCCCTGTCAAATATGAAACCTGTAGAATAGGAGACTAAGAGGATGATAACTTCTGCACTTGAGTCTACAGAAATTCTAAGCAGTGTACAATGAGGATGGTGGATAGGAAAAAGCTAATTAGTTCCCACCACCGCACAAATGGAGGTTAACTGAATCAACACAGTAGCCACTGAACTGAAGATTGACTTCTACAAATGCGGTTATCAATAATGCAATACCTTTCAAGTGATGGGATGTCACAGTACTGGTGTAATTCAGTTGGTCAAAACCGAGGCACATTATAAACAAAAGAATTGTGTGCACAAATAGTGAATTTGAAACTAGAAGAAGCTAATTTAGTTTCACTTCCTTACAAAAACACTGTCTATATTGGCTTTCTAATCAGATAGTTTGTTGAAAAGCACTTCATTTCCACGAGTCAGGAAAAGGGAAAAAGGGAAGTGGTGTTATGATGTGTGGATATTCAATGTGTGATTGAATCTTTTTGTTGGTTTCTAAACAATACGTCTTTTTTATATTTTTTTTTGCTTGTTGATCAATAATCTTGGATCTTTTGTGTCATTATGAAAGCATAATGGAATGTTATAGAGACTCTGAGCTTAGAATACATACCAAATAGCACCAGTTTTGGATGTGATCAACCATTAAATTGCTGTTATTAGCTGTTATCATTTCCATAGAACGGCTTCAGCCTGTACCTTCTCTAATAGGTTTCTTACGGTTGATAATATGCAGCTCATGTTTGAGAATTGCTGCTTCAGCCACGTCAAAAACCGTACGTATTATTTACAATTAACCTACTTCAGTATTTTTATTTACTTTATATACAATGTACAATGTAGAAAAATATTGCATCTTAAAGCTTTACTTTGAATTAATTCCAAGTTTCAGTCATACAGATTTAATTTGTTTAAATTCATGTTGATAGGACATTATATTTTTTATTTTTGGTTTGTTTAATATGATAATAATATTGTTTAATATTATATGCAGATCAATTTGTTTTTACAGCATATAAAGAACTATTAAAATCATTTTCAGCCTACACATAAATAGATTAATTAATTCAGATCAAAAAAGGAGGTTGGTTGATAACAACCAGCTAAGCCTACTACAAGACAGAGGCACAATCTGAAGCCATTCTATGGGACTGATAATTGCCTATAAAGGCCAATAATGGGAGGGTAACTCATCTGTAAACAACAAGGGGGTCCACACACAAATTATAGCTTTGGTTTTTATCTGAGTTTGAAATTCGCTCCTTTTTTTCCTACGACAATAAAATCTATGAATCTGTTGACACCGCCAGTTTTTTACTGAAAAAAGTGACAGAAGCCTTTCTTGTTTAAATTAAAAAGCTACAACAAATATAAGAGGCGGTCTGAGATGAAATCTTTCCAACACCTAGTCTTTAGTTTCCTGAAGGTGTTTTTCAGTAATTAACACCTTGGGATTTGTGACCCCTGGTCTGTCTTGGTTGGAAAAATCTTGTAAAATGATGCCCTTTTGGCTTAAATACCAAAACGGTTCTGCCATGTTTTGGACTTCAGATTTGCAGTGATCAGGATGATTTAGAAACTATACCTGTGAATCACAAGCTGTTATTGGTATATTCACAGATAATTTGTCAATGAAAATATAGGAAAAAGGCAGGGGGGGGAGCACGGGGCCGCGGCTACCATCACCAGGTAGCGTTCGGTCGCTCCGTCCCTTACAGGCTCCCTCCCCCCGTCTGCTGGAGTTTCCAGACAAGCCCGGGAGCTGACGGCTCGGTTCCACTGCACTGTAGTCGACCAAAATCCCGTACGATTTTGAAATTCCTCCTGGACATTTTTTTAGGTATAAAAAGTAGGACATGTCCGGGTAAAAGAGGACATCTGGTCACCCTACCACTAACACAACACAAGGCCCGAGCCTAAGACATAATCAATCTGTCTGAATAAGAAAAAGTCTGAGCAGCAGGGATCAAGGTTAACATGAGTTACAGAGAAAAGGGTTTATCTCAACAAAAGGGTGTAAACATGCCTTTTTCATCCCTTGTATAAAACATGTATGTACTGAATGATTGTTGCTCTTTCTCTGGGATATTGTGTTCTACTTAATGTGAGCAATGTCTTGAACATTAAAATATTCTTTGCAAAAACAAGCAAAGTTGAGTTCTCCATAAATTCTTAATGGAGTGAGATAGTTCTGCTCTGTAATACAGTATGTTCTTATGTGAAAAAAACACACTTCTTTTTAATTTAATAATTGATTCGTGCTGTTTTCAATTATTTAACAGGGAATTTCCTGGGCATTACTGCTTCTGGCATTTTACATTTATTTAAAGATGGATAGGGGCTAGTTTCGTTTACCATGTTACATTTACTGAAGCAGGGATGGAAGTCTCCAGACCAACACCGGTCTCAAGACTTCCACCTCTGCTTAGACCCCAGGTCTTGAACTGTTTTTACTTTGGCTTGGTTTCTGATTTTTATGTTATATTTTTAGTGTTGGTCTCTTTTGTTCAGCCTTGACAAATTGTGACAAGACCTGTTTGAGATTTTGTAATTTGTCAGGGTTTGGTTGAGGGTTGAGGAGCCAGATGCAGTGGCAAAGAGGCTAAGGAGATTTCTTGCAGTTTTAAAGATGAAGAACAGTAACAAAAGGCAAGAATCCAAAAAATCCAACTAATAATGCAAATCAAACCAGAACTATGGAGACAACTGGGGAAACCAAATACAAGGAAACAGGGAGAGACGGGGTGGGTAGACAACTGCATGAAAAGAGAACAAATACAAGGAACCAACAAAGAGTGACAGCAGAGGGAGAGTATATGTACCTGACTGAGACAAAGGCAGGGTTAACGAGCGGATAAGGAGCAGGTGTGAGTGGATACAACGAGGAAGCCAAGGGGAAAGGAAAACACACAAGAGGGCAAAAGAGGACAACAACAGAAAAACCTGAAAACTGACGTAAATGTAGAAACTACAACAAAATAAGAATTAAACCAATAAAACTAGAAAACAAGGAGCAAAGTAAAGCACAACAGAACCAAGACCATGACAGTAATTATCTAAAAAGAAAAATAGTATTTATAATATAATATATAACTCCATTTATCTTCAACTGCAGATGCACATGGCAAAACATTTGACTTAAAAACAAATCAGTGATCAGAACAAAGTAGGATTCCGCAATGTTGACCGACTAGTGACCATTGATGATCATTACTTTTCAAGGTGTATTGTGGGAAATTTCAAGTCTACTAATTTTTCATCTACAAGATGTTCGGACACTTATTTAAAACCAGGGGGTAACCAATTAAAAATCTGCGTCCAAATAAAGAAAATCATCAACCAGTAAAGGTCCGGAGAAATTTTTGATTATAAGCTGTTACTTTAAACAGAATTGAACTCTGATATAAAAGGAGGTGTTTATGCATCCGTCTAATACATTGACTTTTTAAATAGTAAAACCTAGAAAATTTTTCCATTTTAAAATTGAAAGTGTTTTTGAAGTAGTGAACAACAATTGTTCAGTTTGGTATATAGACAATGTCCTGATTCACATATTTTATAAAACACCTGAACCGTTTGTTATTTTTTCTTTTTTATGGCTTAATGAGAGCAGTGGGAGTAAGGCTGACCTGCAAGGCTTTAAACCTGGGTTTGACTTGTGCAATGCCATCCTCAAGCACATACTGTATCAAGGTGCTCATTCGTGAGCCTGGATCGATTTTTATTTTTTATTATGTTCATGGTGGACAATCCTGTTTCACCTCAGTAGATAGCCAAACATACTCAAAATGTGCATGGTCACCTTTCAGCATACCATTTAACTTTTCTTTCACTAATTTACTGCGCTTCTTCCAACATTCCACACTATCTGCTTTTCTTTTTCCTTCATTTTCTCCTTCTATCCCACTGCTAAAGGTTTGCCTGCTGTGTCTGAAAGTGGCTCGCAGCAGTGTCCCAGACTGACACAGCTCATTTGTATCACGTGTAGCCAGGTCAGGGTGCTCGGGATGGCTTTACCATACAAACAGGAGAAGCGGTACAAGTGAAGTTAGACACTGTTGTCAAACAGCATGCAGTAATTTGTAAATGTTTTAAATCAGGTTGGGTCTGGATTAGCCAGCAGGTGGGTGCGGATCCGACCCGCTAATCCGTGACTTCTGGCAAAACCAACATATAGTGCCCTATATAGGACGGATATTCAGACACAGCCCATGACAGTTGGTGGTGGAGATGACTAACATGTTCCTAGAACTTCAAATTAAACTGTCTCCCTACTTTCTTTAAAAGGTACCTGCCTGGAAAGTTAGGTGTCTGACCATTGCCTTCTGCCTAATAACTTTTGTGCATTCCAAGCTCCAACATGCTTTAACCTCAACGCACTTACTCTCCAAAAATCTGTTTACCCTATAACCAAACAAGCCAACACCCTGGATCCTGTCCAGCTCACTTATCTCTTCTCCTTTCCTAAGCGTTCCATTCCTCCTGTACCACCGTTAGATTCCCAAACATAAAATCATTAACACAAACCTGACAAATGTTTATCCCAATTCAGTTTCTTTATATAATTTCAATTCACAACACATGTCATCTCAAGGCACTTTACAGTTCACCAGATCATACAGTCAAATTGATTCAAAGTTTTCTATCTAAGGAAAACCAGTTGATTGCATCGACTAGTTGACCTGAAGGCAATCCCTCGAGTCAACGAACTTGTCTGTAAGTGGGTAAGAGGTTAAAACAAAACAATGCCACTTTATATTGTTGATTGACTTAAAGATTTTTTTCTGTATTTTGATTCAGATTTTATCATTAGTTCTGCGGTCCTGCTTGAGTTATGTTAAAGTAGTGGTATTCTTACTTGAGTATAATTTTTGCTTACTCTTCCCATCCCTGCATTTATCATAAACGCAGCAGAATATGGTATTTATCAGCAGTGAACATGCACAGTAAGCAATCAGTGGAGAATGATCAAGCAGGCATGTAAACTGATTCACACTGGTTAAAGTTCTGATGATTAATATCCTTCTTGTCATTGCCTTTTTCTTCCTCTGCACCAATACTGTTGGATCATTAGAATCTGATTCAGGCTCAAAATATGAGGCAGAACTGCTTGGAGAAGGAATGTTTACCCTGACAAAACCATGTGTTCCATTTCTCAAATAAAAAACTGTTCATAACTGGACAAAACCAAATGCATCTAAATCCCTGCTACACTTTTTTTAAAATGTTTAAATTCAGTTATCTTACTTAAACCTTCTACTCGGCTTTTTCTGCCCCCATATGGAATCTGGTGATCTTACTGTTCACTACAATAAAAAACTTTTTTGCACATTTTAAAAGCTTTGAATGTTCGTAAAATCCTACATTATTTCAATAATAACATAGCAATTCTAGTTATTATTCCCAAAGCTTTCTCCATGATGCGTAAATGTTTATTAATCTTTAAATCTATATGTTATCTTTGATCTATTTTTGATTGTGCTAAAGGTAAAACAAACAACAAAAAGACAAGTGTAAGGATTTTATTTACACAAATACACAAGGATGTCTTTAGGATTTTTCTGCTCTACATCATGCAAACTAATACAAGCTTAAACGTGTAAAGTCATTACAACAGTGATGTTTCTTTCCTGCCTATCCTTACTTTGAAGTCTGCTGTAAAAGCAGCTTTAATCTGCTCTGATTTGGGCGAAATGTGTTTTTCTTTGAGAAATAGCTGTAAAAGGGGGGTTATAGAAACCTTTGAAGCTCTACAGACTATGTTATATGTAAAAATGTCTTTTTTTAACCTTCCTTTTAAGTTTTTTGTCTTTTGTTTGCAAAAGCCCAAAGAGAGGATTTTTTTTTGCCTGCTAATTGCACATCCATATCAATGTGAGTTCTTACACTAAAGAATGAGCTGTTTGTAGATTTAAAGTTTATTGAATCAATAAACTTAAGATTAAAAGAAACATCTGAGTATGAAGGGACATCCTTATCCACTCGTACGTTTTACAGATTCCTTTTTTTTTACCTTACAAGAAAGAGCAGGGCTCCTCACATTATAATGACAAAAAAAGATTGTCAAGTTAGCGAGGAATGACTACATAGTGTGGTAATTGGGCGAGAAATTGGATCAGCGTGAAGTGTATCTGTCATGGGTCTCTTATATGAATGCCTAATGAAATGTTCAAAAGTGGAGACTTTGCAAAGTGACTCTGTCTCAACATTGTTAGAGCGCGTTTAGTGTTTATTATGAAAAAGTGTAGCAAAAAGTGCTTCGAGTCAAAGAATTTTCTTTGAATCTGGAGGTTATTAACAAGTTAAGAGCTTTAAATTTATATCAGATTATATATCCTCTTAGACAGGTGCTGGTGGACTTTTTTTCCTCCTTTTCCAGTTTTTTATGTTTTACTAAAATTAGGAAATAGAATATCATAAAAGATACTCTTGATATTTGTCATAACACAAAAATAGGATCAAATTATGTATCAAAAAGTTTTAGCTGTTTGCCTATATCCTTGAGAGGTTGGATTTATTTGTTTTTTTTGACTGCCTGATATAAACTATGTCTTGATACAGTATGTACTATATAAGTAAATATGCCTTGCTCTTATCTTTTTACAATTGTATTGAAAAATATAAATTTCAGCTTTTTTTTCGAGCAAAGCTAGGCAGAAATTATTGATTTAAATGTAACATCTTTATTATCGTACAAATGAATACCGAGTATGGCAATAAGCTAAAAAAATATTTGAAAAAAACATTTTTATGCTCTGGTTTTTACATCTATGTTGTGTTTTTTTTTTTATCTCTGATTTAATTCTTTTGGTACAAGTTGCTCAAAATTAGCTCTTGCTTTAAACAAAAGCTCTTCTTTTGAATATTTTGATTTTCTTTAATGATTTTTTTTATTTTTATGGTTATTTATATCCTGTTTTTTTCTTAAACGTTTAATAATGTAGATTTATTGTTCTCCTCCCCAATTTTTGTTTTGTTGTTTTATCCTTATTATACATTGCATACTTAAGGGTTATGAGGAAAAAAGGATGCTGTAACTCACTCTAATCAGAGTGAAATCACTGTAAATCACTCTATATAATCTGATTGCTTTCCAAAAATAGAAAACTTTAATTTGACTGTAGGATTTAATTTAATTAACTTTGTAAAGTATCTTAAGATTATGTGTTGTTAAATTGAGCTAATTAAATAAACAGAGTTTAATTAAAAAGATCTGTTCACCATTTTATTAATTGAAAAGCAAAACTGTGAGGTAAAATGCATATTTTAAGATAAAATATAAAAGCAAATCTTCATAATATTGTATATAAGGTGATAGAATATTCAGCAAAAACTTTATTTTACTTACTATACTATACTGTATGGCTTTAGAAAAAAAACACAGATTGTATGACAGACCTGTGAGAGAATTTTTAAAACACACAGAGCTCCATTTTGGACTCAATTCTAAATGAGCACCAAGGTTCACATGGCTGGGTTGGTTTTTGGTTCTCAGCTCATGCATTAAGTTCCAGGCGATTTCTTGCTCCATCACTTAAAATGCTTATAATTTATCTCAACCTCTGTAAGGATATGTAAATCTCAGATCATCTTTAATCGGTTCTGTTTAAACATCGAAAGGTCTGAAACTGAAGGGCAGGATGTGTTAAGGACCCCAAGGGGGCAGCTAAACCAAACACTCATGATCTCTGAGAAGTTTTATACATAAATACCATCTCAGTCAAATGAAGCTTTTGATTGCCAGCTTAGAATAGGCACAAAAGAGACTCTAGATCTGTTTTCTGTTTTTAAGTCAAGATCTGTATCTGTTAAAACCAATACAATTAAATCAATTATTTTATTATTTCCTTTGGATTTACAAAATAAATGAGCTGAAAGAAATGTTCATCAGCTGTGCGATTCAACATGGTCAAAACTATCTCTCTGCAAACATATGGCATTCAAAATATAATTTATAAACAATAATTTAACTTCAGGCTAAGCAGATTTTAGTTAAACATTCTTAACGAAGCCAATTAAACTAAACTTAACTTAATGGTAACTATGTACTCAGATGCAGTATAGATCCTTTGTTTGAAAACCAAAGCTTATCCCAATGAAGTTAGAGTGAGGTTAAAGTACACTAGCTAGAGCTATTGGAATATGTTCAGATTAACTTTCACCAATGTAAGTCCAAGAGCTAAATAAAAATTAATTTTGGTGAAATTATATTTTAAAGAATGATTTGCCTAATCAGAAATAAATCACTGTTTGCATAATTGAATTAATTCAAAATGTCAATATCTAAAACCAAATTGGAAATTAAACATTTTTATATGTTTAATATGTATCATGTTTAGATGAACGTTAACTCCTCCATTCAAATGGCAGTATTAGTAGCTCTTTCTAGTACTCAATACCCATGAAGTAGCACTTACAGTAGCGTTTAAAAAGTTGGTGACCCCAGAGCTAATGGTTAGTAGACACATGGGGACTCATTTAAAGGACTCTTTTAGTATCAAATATAATATGTGGATCAGGTAACACATAAGCATTGACATCATATTAGACTTTAAACCCTTTCAGCAAATGCTGTTTGGCTTTTATACATAGCAAAACATCCACAAAATGTTAAATATTACATTCTTTGGTTGGGGACACTTTCTCTGTCTCTCAGACCTGGTACCTGTGTTATTATCTTTCGTGAGAAAGATGTAGCAGCATTTCTACTGGTGCTTATGGTTTAGCATTGGCCTGATAGCCTTACCAGGGAGCCTGTTGTGTTCTCTTGGGAAAAACCCACCAGCTGTTTCTGTCTAGTTCTCTGCTCTATGACTGTGGAGCTACTTTCATTCATTATCTGCTGGATCTCTGGTCCAATGCATTTTCTTGTGAACCTCCGATTGGAGAAAAGTGTAGATAGCCTGTTCTGGGCTATCTGGTTCTCTGAAGCAGCTGTAACCCATGATCAGAGTTTGGTCCCTTGATAGCAGGGACATTGTCTCCCCTTTAATACCTTAGAAGTCTTGGTAGAAGAGGAAAATGTGTGTGGGGGACAGGACAGGGTTTTATGTATTGATGTTCCACAGCAGGTCCCTTTGGGAGTGGAGAAGCAAAAGCTGTCAGATTGCGACTGTAAAATTTTGGTCCAATTTATAAATGTTCATATTAATCTCATTACTGTGGGGCACATTTTGTAGGGATGGTAAGATAAACAAGTATTTTATGATAGAAGTTGTAGAATTTTTATATACACCACAGATGGAATGTGATATTTATAGGCAGTGACATTTAAAGTAATTTATTAGCAGTGATTGCTTTAACAACAATGCATGCAAAGCAAAACAATGAAACGTATACAGGGGCTATTTTCTTTATACTTGAGTGATTTTTGTAGTGTACCTGAGGTACAGAGAATTGATATAAAACAGTAGATAATGAAAAATAAATTATTCTCAGCAGGACTTAAATTCAAGTCGCATCTGAGAGACTTGAAAGACAGCTTTCCTGATTGAAGCTACTGTACTACCAATCAGTAAAGGACTTCTTGGGCTGTTATAGGTGAAAACAACTATCAGAGAGAAAGAAATACTGAGAAAAATGTTTTTTTATATAACTGTTGAAACAAGAAGTAATAAATTATTAATATTAACATTTTAAAAACAACTGCAGTACTTCTGGTTATTCTTATTTTGTTAAAGGAGAATTCCGGTTTTTAACACTTTTAGCCCATTTTCTGTAGTGTCCAGGATGAAATCGGATGATCGACACCAAAATTTTGACAATTGGTCCTGTCTCTGCTTTTTGGCTCATNGTCAAAATTTTGGTGTCGATCATTCGATTTCATCCTGGACACTACAGAAAATGGGCTAAAAGTGTTAAAAACCGGAATTCTCCTTTAATTCATACAGTTTTTCTAAGTGAAGAATTTTAATTCATTGTGCATTACATCTTTATTTAGATATCAGATATCCAATCTAGTGCACTTTCAATACAACTGTTATTTCTTTCCTTCTGCTGGTAAATTATACTTTATTTGTTAAAAAATATTATAAAGTACATTACATGCAGGCAGGCTCAGACTGGGAACGATTTTCGGCCCTGGCATTTCTCCGTCTACACCGGCCCACTTATGGACACCCCCCAAAAAAGAAGAATAGAAGCACAGTCAAACGCGTGCTTCTCAAACGTGAAACAAAATATGAATACACATTGTGTATTAAACGATTTATCTTCAAGCATAACACGACAACCATCACAAAGACTACTATTATGCAGTTTTACTGGCGTCGTTTTAGCATGGATGCGACAATGACTGCTGCTGCGTAACGTCCACACTTGCACAAAGCCAGCCATACACCCACTCACCCATACTAGGTCTACAACGTAAGCCCGAGTGTTGTAAAAACACCAGCATAAAACAATACAAATAGAGGCAGACAGGCAGTTCTTAAAGAATGAATACATGAAATGTCAGCAGTGTGCGGTAAGCATTCACTGCGAGTCTAGGTGGCATGTGGCCAATGAAATGGAATAATGTAAAGAGATGCAAAATCCCATCATGCACCGCAACATATTTTTGCAAAATATTCGAACCTATAACATATTCGTCAAATATAAGAGGACCATCGTAGTTTGATTTAAAGAAAGCATTTTATCTTTGTTATAATTTAGTTTGTTGCAAGGATTTTACAGTTTGAAGAAATGGAAAATTACACTATATGCCAACCGTTATTATATACTGCATGCATCATTTAGGTAGTTAACATTGTATTACTTCTTGGGCTCCTTGAGTTATTTACTGTCACAGGTAGGTGCATCGGCCGGAGAGTAAGTGTTGGGACCGGTATTATTTAAGGACGGCCGGCCCTCGAGATGCAAAATCCCATCATGCACCGCAACATATTTTTGCAAAATATTTGAACCTATAACATATTCGCCAAATATAAGACGACCATCGTAGCTTGGTTTAAAGAAAGCATTTTATCTTTGCTATAATTTAGTTTGTTGCAAGGATTTTACAGTTTGAAGAAATAGAAAATTACACCATATGCCAACCGTTATTATATACTGCATAAATGGTTTAGCATCAGAGAAAGCTAGTAAAGACAACTTGCAGTAAAGAGAGATTATAGAAATTAATGACTCTGGTGGAGCTTAAAAAGACTACCAAGAAAGACATTTAAAACCACAAAAGTTTGAGGTTGTAGTATCACATAATTTGTAAAAGTAAAAGGGTAAGTCCTTGCCTGTGTAATCTTAACTTTTTTAAAACAGCTAATATAAAGATAAAGTTCCTATCATTATACTAATATAAAGATAGAAACTGTTCATTACTCATAACTAGTTCTACAGAATGTTTGAAAACTCCTTGACAGTTTCATTAGGGGGTTGTGCTTGGATTCATTAATAAGGCGAGCTCAGCAAACAGACAAGAGGCAGATGACAGATGCTGACTAAGACAGACAAAAGAAAATTAATGATTTATAGATGGGATGTCAACAAGGCCAAGCATTGAGGTAAAGTTGTTTACCACACTTCATCCTCTTTGGATCTAATTCTCAGGCACTTATATAAGGTACTCTCAGGTTGGGGATGCTTTGCGAAGAAATTTGCATTTTAACCAGTAATTTAATCTTGCATTGAGTCTTAAAATCCGAGCGGAGGACTTTGTTTGATAAAGTGGAAGTGGCCTCGCACTCTGACAGTCGGCAGCATCCCGCACACAGAAGCACGTTCTTATGACAGGCTCCATTTTTCATAATTCCACCATTTGATTACAACTGCATCATGATTGATGAAGCACAGGTTGGCCTTAACGCATCACGTCGGGTCTTAAGATGGCATAGCAGGTTGACATGAGGAAGTATAGGGAAGAAAATCTCAGGAACTCCTACTGCAGAGCAAATTATACCCAGTTTTAACGTTCCTTATTCATATTTTAGATTTTCAAGGTTATCTTTTTTGTTTTCATAAGAAAAAAACAGTACATGTGTAAACTTCACACTTATCTACCTGCTAAACGATTGTTCTTAATTAAAACTTGACACCCATGTCCTCAATTGTCTTCTCGTTAAGACACTTCAGAGCTAGTAGTAGTATAGCACTCATTCCCCTCAAATTTCCTTTTGGCCCAATTAACAACCCATATCCATAGTCTCCCAATATTCTTCATGTCAGAGTTTTTCTTCTGTAACCACAACATGTCTAAATAGTAATAGTCTGTTGTTTCAGAATAATAAAAAATAACTGCAAAAATGTTCCTCCATTAGTTTTCATAAAAAAATTGTGGCTTTTATATAGTATATCAGCTGGTCAATCACTTTTGGTGTATAGCTCCTGAAAACAAGATCTGCAAGTCCGTTGTTCTATGTCCGAGTCAAGTTAAAATTTGCAGGGCACAAGTCTGAGTTCAGGGTTTCCACGGGTCACTAAAAATCATTTAATGTCATAAAATTATTATTATTTTTTTTATTAAGGCCTTAATTGGCATTCAAATTCATTAAATGTGATCATAGTGCAGTGTTTTTCAATCCTGGTCCTCAAGGCACCCTGCTTTGCATGTTTTGGATGTTTCTGAGGTTCAGCAAACCTGATTCAGATGATTGCAGTTCAGCAAAGCCTGATAATCTGCTACCAATTGATAACAGGTGTGTGAAAGCTGGGTAACATCTAAAACATGCAGGGCAGGGTGTCTTGAGGACCAGAATTGAAAAACACCGTCATAGTGGCATCTAAAAGTGGCATTATAAAAAAAAAAAAGTTTATAAAAACAATTTCGTCAGATATACAATATCAGATATAACAGTTCCACATGTTTGCGTGAAACTGCTTCCAGTTGATCGTAAACCTGTATGTGCCGAAAAGAAGCTCGAGGCGGAGAAAAAGCCAGAGAATGGGAGAAAGCATGTAAGTGGAATTCAGAGACGAAGGATTTTGCCTATACATATATATATATATATATATATATATATATCCTTCGTCTTCTTGTTGATGCCATTAAAATTATTTCTAAGACCTTAAAAACATAATTAAAAGAGCATTAAGAAACATTAAATTAGAGTTACTCCTGTATAAACCCTGGAGTAAAGTCTAAAGTAACCACCTGTGTTAAATTGTAGGTTCTAAACATGGCCCATTTGCAGAAGAAAACATGTCTTTCAGCCTTTTTTTGAATATAAATGGCTACAATTAAACACAGATCAATGTGACCAAAATCCGATAAAAAAAAAATAAAAAAAAAATCATAATGATACAATTATGGCAATAATAATAGTTGATCTGGGTGTGATTCTGGCTGTAAGTTGTTTGCTGTCATGTACTTTTTCAGACAGCAATACAGTTCATTTGAAAACATTTTTAACTAAAATATAAGTCCTTTACTTTTCTAGATTGGTTTGGTTAAGACAAGCGCCCTCAAAGTGGTGGTTTTAAACTTTTTTTTTGTTTTTATCCCATAGCATCCAAGGGCACTCTAACCATGTCTGAGGTAAGAAAAGGGATGCAGAAATAAAGATTAAATAATCTTTCACCTCATCCAGCAGTGCATAGAGTGTTTCTGACAGACATGAAGGTGGGAGGGAAAAAGGGGGAACCTGGAATAAATTACCTTGTATGGGCTGAGACAAAGTGTGAAGCATTATTTATTTAAAACATGAGCTGTCACAAAGTAAGGCTTCCTCCGCAGTTGTGACTGCACACATTTTCCAGTGTTATGGCAACTTGGCTTCAGACACAATAATGACAAGCTGGACATTTAGTTTAAAAAGTCATTTTAAAGGAAAAACTGGAGTTGTCAAAAAAAAAAAGAATGTGTTGAAGTAGTTATTTGATTTAGGTACATGTGAGAATGTCACCATAAGTCAAAGCTTTTGTGTCAAATCAAGCGGAAATTATACCTTATATCCAAAACTATTGTTGGTACTGACAGCTTGTAAAATCCTTCTTTATTACACTAGATCCTGTGCCAACATATCAACAGTTCTATGAAATATATGTCAGACAGAAGAGAAGAACTACAGCTCATTTTGGTTTTATCCAACAAGCATAAATTATTGCACCACAAATAAGTGTGGTGTGCATTTATTTTCTAAATTAAATACAGTGCAGCTAGTCACTTTGGAAGTAAAAAAAAATAGTAATTATTGATTTCATTTCTGTGGATCTAGCTGTTTAATGAAAGCTCTAGCTTTCATGAGAAGCTCTTAAAAAGATTTTTTTTTTACTGTTGCTTGAAGCCATGTTGGGAACAAAGTTATAAGCAGCACAGAGGTTGCAACATCATGGTTTGGGTCAAAGCATATTCTAAAGTGTGTATGCTTAATGCCTAAATACATTCAAAAAACTTTAGCAAGGCTTTGAAAATGTATATTCAAGGATACTTTCTATATGAGCTGATTGAGCATGAGATATCGTGAAAAATCTTTGTATAAATATGCAAAACTGTAAACACTGGCCATAAGCCTTGAAACTGTAAAGGAGTAGGAAGTTGTAAAAAAATATAGATAGCATATTTCACATTCATTTTACAATCGCCTACTTTCTCCTTGTCTTTAATATAAAATCCTGACCATAGATGTGATGAATGCTGATAAAATGTGTTCACAAAACTCCTGCATGATTATTGCGTGCAAATTAGTTATTTGAATCCTGACAGGAAGATTCTTTCAAGACATAAATGAAAGAGCAATATTTTCATACAGTACATCAAAGCCTGAAAGTAAATGAAATATTTTCTAATATAAATGTTTCAATCTTTTCCCATAAAAAGCCTCTGTCAAGACCAGCTCATCCTTTTCTCTCTGCAAGCTGAATTCTCTTTACAAACCAATCCATGTTCCCCAAAAAGCCACATTCACTTCCTTCAGGTTACAACCTCTTTGTCTGCCAGCACTTATTATTTTTTCTGTTTCTGTCAGCTCTTTCTATTCCTGTCAAACAATTTTTTCTTCAGCTCTTTCAGATATTAATGACACAAGGATAATAGTAGCTTTCATGTCTCGGCCTTTGACCCTGCTGGGCGTACTAAGAGCTGCAAATTTAATCTTCTGTCTCGTCACTTTCTTGCTTCGTAGAATATAAATGGAAAATATTTCTAACTCTTGCAAAACACTGCAATTTTATCCAGCAACAACACATAAAACTGAAGACTGATAGTTATTAGGAGCTGTGTGTCTGCAGTAGTTTCAACCTTTGCTCTACATAAAAGAAGTGAAGTCTTTGACTATGCAAGTGTATATCAGTGTCAACGGTATTCAGTCACCCTTGCTGCTCCTGTCAACAAACCCTTTTCCTATTGCCAACTTATCAAGCTTGTTTATCTCCATTCACATGGTTTCTCACATGCTCTTAAAAAAATGAATAAAGAGTGCTCCTATAACCTGTTATCACATTCCAACTGAAATGAGGAATTTCTGTCCTTTATCATCCAGTGCAACAAAATAGAGTTTATTTCTCAATCTCTGCAGTCACCTGTGATTCCGGTTTGTTATCGAGCAACCCTGCTTCCCTGAAGATACTGCAGAAGGGTTTCTGTGGCTTCGGTTTAAGGCTGAGACATCAAAGAATGTCTTGTGGGCACAGCTCGACCTGCTTTTTCATGAGAATAAGAAAGGCCACAGCCTGCCCTTTTTAATTCTGTGAAACCTTCAGACAGTTAGAGTGTATTACTGTCACCACATTTCCCTTTTAACTTTCATACCTTACCTTTTGCTGTTGAAATGTAGTTAACTCTTACTGTAGGAGCTTCTCCATATAACAGTGAACCACGACAAAGAGTCAAGAATTAGGATTATTTTGCAATTCAGCCAAAGTGACTAAAATATTTAGAGCTTTTTCTCATAGAAAAATATGAAATTGGCATGTTGCTGTGTCACAGTCACAAAATGCATTCGCTACCTACTGTAGAGACACAAGAACAACCACTGATTAAATCATATATTCATGTAATGTAAGAGCCCAGAAAAAAAAATCCCAAATAAAGATACTATTCATTACATGTATAGTAACATGCAAACAGTGTGCTTTAAATGCTGTTAATGTGCTACTTAAACTAAAACCCAAAAGTTGAATAAACATTTGGTGTCCAGCATGTGGAAATCCAAACTGTGAATACTGTATATCTTGACTACTGTATTATTTACAAACAGTATGCCTGGAAGTTGTCTCAAGATAGTGGATTTATAGATATTTTTTAAAGTTCATGTTGTAAAAAGAAATTTTTCCGGCCGTGGACCTTGACTTTGTTGCTCTCTGTTATTCATGGCACATTATTTATACACACAAAATCAGGCAATACATGCTGCCATTTTTACTGTGCCACCCAGCACAGTTATTTTTAAGTGGTTTTTTTTAACACATAGTCAAGGAGAGTATTTGTCTAAAATATGAAAGAGAGTTTCATATAACTAAAACATACACACCCCCACATGCCTGACTTTGAAGCAGTGGTTAATTGGAGTTTCTAAAGGCTGATTTTCAACTAGAAGTCCTTGTAGCAAATACCTGTCCTGCAGTCATAAACCAAACTGGTGGATAAGGTTAAATAAGAATAAAAGTTTCCGTCAGAGTTTTTTTTTTTTCTATCCTCTAGTTAATAGATATAAAACCTGAAAAATCCCCCTAAAATTGTTCTTTCTTTTGGGCCTATTTAAAGAGATAGTGTATAAACTGCATTTATAACACCAGCCTGTACGTAAACAGAAAAAGTGTGTGATGATACTTTTTAGCAAATGTTATCTATATGCTTGTGCACCTAACTTACTTAAAGGAGAATATATATATATATCTATATATATATCTATATATATATATATATTGTTACGGCCCAAGGCCTTTCCTGAGTCTTAACATCCCTGTGTAGAGAGCTTCTAATTGGTGCTGATTGGAAGTGGAGGCAGCTGGCCAGACTGATGTCAGATCCATCTTAAGGAGCACCAATCTTCCTCACATAGAGGCCCAAACCAAGCTCCACAGCCCAAGCTCTGCTCCAGCCCAAGATGATCAACCCCAGCTGGTAGCAGATCAGCTCAGACCGGACCAGCTTGGAGGAGCTCAACTAGTTCTTCTCTGCCACCCACTTCTCTCTTTCCCTCTCCTCTCCAACCATTTATGTTTGTTTTTTTTTAAATAAATCCCAATTTAAGTTATCCCCATGCTTGGCTTCCCTTTAATTTGTTGTGGTCCAGTATACGCACACATATACAGTATATATATATATATATATATATATATATATATATATATATATACACATACAGTGTTGTGATCAAGACTAGTTTCAAGTATCAGTTCTGACTTCCTTAAATCGATAACCATTAATATTCGTACTTATGTGTGTTATTATTTTGATACTTCATAAGCCTTATGCAGTGGAGTTTTTAAATGGCTATCTAAGTTAATTTCGATCAACTGTTTTTCAGACAGGCTGAAAGCCTTTGTTCTCTACCACAGTGACCTGAGCTACACGTAAAGGAAAACAAAAGAGGAAGAGATTTGGTTATTGCACCTCCATGATTTATTTCCCTCTAAAATTGTAGCCATGCTTTTGCCCAAATTAATCATTTTCTGTTGTTTAATTTTCTTTTTTTCAACGTTGATGATGTTAATTATTGTTCCATTGTTACAGCTTTTATTCCATACAGTTACAGTTATGATGAAAAGATTTCATTATGCATGCATTAATATTTTACACATTATTTGATTTTTAAAATAAGAAAGTAAAACAAAAATTAATTTAATACAAAGATAATAGATATGAAAAATAAATTGGCAAATGTTTTTTTTTTGCCTTTGCCCTTTGTGCAGATAGAGCAGAGTTTGACATATAGCATCCATTCACGCCTGGATAAAACCTGTCCTGGAAGCACACTATTACTGATGTCGAATGGGGACTACAGTTTATAGCTTAATAATATAGTCATCACTCATGCTGTCACTGACCATCACATGTTTCATATTAGCTCCATGTGTGACACTGATTTATTCCACTGCTGCATCAGCAGGGGGCCAAAAATAAACATCCATTCAGCATCTTTCTAGCCATACACCCATGCTTATACCTGTATTGTGTTTTTATTTTACTTTTATACTTAATAATTTCACAATTCTTCCTTTTTTTGCTTTCGATTTAGCTTCTGCAAATCCTTTTATCATACATTTTTCTGTCTCCTTGAATTGATTCTGGTTTAACCTATCCCATAATGCACTTTGACAGAGAGGATCCCTTTAATAACTGTATAGCTTAGGCTTCTGTAGCATCTACCTGATTCGTAATAGCCATAAATAACATGTGACAAAGGTCTGCGTGGGCCAGTCTTCACCCTGTTACTTTGACCTTTCCACAAAAAGAAACTCTCCAAAAAAAAAAAAAAAAAAAAAAAAACAAGTCTCCTTGACACAAGGACGTGATCTAATTTGGTGCAGAGAGGTTGAAACAAGGCTTTCCATTTCAAAGTGCTTTGGAGAAACTGATTCCAACTCTGCACACCCACGTCAAGACTGGCACAAACAGCCTGAAAAGAAATCGATGGAAAAGACTTTAACAGTTGGTCCACAATTGCCTGGACTCACTCTTATATCTGAGAGTTTTATAGACTAAGGCAGAGAACAGTAGAGGTAAAAAACTTTTAATAAGCTAAAGTTAGATTTCCAGCTTCTTCTTTTTTTTTTGCAGAGATAAAAATAATTAGTTAGTCATACATTTAAAACAGTGGAAACGAGTCATTATAACCTATCATATAATGAACTTATCCTTTCAGTTATCCTGAAATTGTAAAACATAAAATAGATAAATATAGACAAATAACAAAATAGACTTTAAAAACAGTTACAGTGATTCATCTTGCAATTAAAAACTTTGTTTTGAACCATTATTTTTCACTTTAACAAAGAATTGTGAAGGTTTCACCAAAAGGAGACAATGCAGCACAGAGAGGACATTGAGCTACAAGCTAAGGAAACCTGCCTGAATGACAGAGAGCAGAGGTTGTTGAGCTCACCTAATTACTTTAATAGTAAAGCCAATTGCAAGGGGAAATTTCCTTTTACTGTTTGAAGACACAATGTCCCCTTAAAGCACAAGTCAAACAGGATTAGATTAAAAAGACTAAAGGATACAATTCCATGGAAGCCAACTTTGCTAAATATTAGCTACCAAATATCACCAGTCAGTTTTCTCTGTTAAAGGTTATTTTCCTTTTATTTTATTTTATGTCACTGCTTATTGTCTAAGTTTGCTCATATGCTGTGTTTTATGTGGAAGCTTACAGGTCTGCTTCATTGAATTCCCTTATTTTTTTTTAGGTGACCCGTGATAGCGTACGATAACCTGTGAAACTCCATGTTAATTATTTTGGAAACTGCATGG
>NW_015150495.1:747290-754459 GCF_000732505.1 Cyprinodon variegatus | reverse complement strand
AAAAAAAAGATATCAGGAAGACTGTTTTCCAGTATGGCCATTTAAAAAAAAACATCCAAAAAAAAAAAAGATATCAGGAAGACTGTTTTCCAGTATGGCCATTTAAAAAAAAAAAAAAAAAAAAAAAAAAAAAAAAAAGCAGCCTATATTTTTCAAAAACATTCAGTATAGCACTGAAGAAGTTAAGAGCAAAGTTTGGATGAAATAAGGCAGCCAGCTGTAAGTCAGTGTTAGATGGTGGGATGATGTAAGGAGCTTCGTGAAAATAAAGTTGGTTCCAACAATCGTGAATAAAGTCTTTGTTCCTGAACATAATAAGAAACATTTAGCCTTTGACTGTGAAGAATGCTATTATTGACTCTGCAGATCTGCCACTGACTCACGTCTCTCATTTCTGCATGACGAACACCCGCCCACATTAAGTCCCCTCAGTCAATCGTATCCCTTTACCTAAGCTGCTGCTCCGTCTCTGCTCTGAAAGAGCTCTCTCCCCACAACAGAGAAAAAGGCAATTATGAGTGGTCGCTTTGATTGATCGACTTAAAGTAACGTGCAGTGTTAGATTGCAAGTAACTTAACACCATTATGGCTGTGTCTGAATCTCCGCCCCAACCACTATGTAGGGCACTATATAGTGGTTATGCCATTTTAGATGAGTGTCCGAATGTCTAGTGGATGAGAAAGTAGTGGACTCGAAATTTCCCACAATGCACCTTAAAAAGTAGTGGTCATCCATGATCACTAAAGAACCAGAATGATTTGCAAGGAGAGCTCTCCTCGCAAAACATCATGGGATTTATTGTCACAGCGATCTGCTGTCGCCTACGGCTGATGCTACCTGACAGTGGTGAGTAATAACAAAGATGACGCAGGCACCGCACGGGGAGGGGTGGAGTCATGTGACCAGCGGGGAGCGAATGGTAGTTATCATTAGTTCGATCAGTCAGTTATCTGAGTTCTCTATAAAGTCCACTATATAGTCCTCATTCTATATAGTGACATGTATTTAGGGGTTAGAGCGGACGTTCGGACACAGCCTATCATTATTTGAAAAGTAGTTACACTACTCCGTTACCGAAAAAAAACAACTCCATTACTAATGCCATTATTTTGTAATGCTGATCACTCAACAATCGAGCAAATTTAGCTGCTTTCTTGCGTGCTCATCAGCCCTTCTCCTTGTAACTTACCGCTTTTAAATGCTTCTTCCCCATATTATTTATCTGCTCACGCCTAGCCAAATTATGTTCATGTCAGTCTCACCTGTTGTTTTGTCAAATTTCTATATGTTTTTGGCCCTTTTAATAAAACCTTTTAATCCTACTGCTCCTCCGCCTGTCTGCATCTGCATCTACAACTTTCACCACAGCCTAACACATACAGAAAGCTTGAAATGAACAAGAAACTTTACAATAGCCATCATAAAGGTTCATAGATGGTAACAAGACCATTTATCAGTGATTATCAGATATTTTATTAATGTTTAATAATCATTGGGAAATGGCATGTCAGTCATTTACTTAAATAGATACAGTTTCAATCAGTATTGGTTTAGATGCAGTTTCAATCAGATGTTTGATAATTATTGAGAAACTGCATCTCAATCATTTATTAAAGGTAAATGGATCTTATTGCCCTACCATGTTAGTTTAACCCAACCTCTTACATTCAGTGGAATTCAGACCTTAACCTAGCCTTTATTTATTATTTAACTTGTCCTGTTATATTGGACTTCCCCCTACACTGATCTAACATCAGTGGGCTTAATCCCTTTATAAATGATCCATTTACCTTTTTTATATGATTTAAATGTAGTTTAGAAATTAATCAAACATTAAAAAGCTATCTGTTAATCATTAATATTTACCATTAATGAATTATGGTTTTGATGGTTATTGTAAAGTGATTTCTGTATTGATTAGTTCACACATTTTCTGCCAAAACCTGATGGAATTTGTATTTATGAAGTCAAAGTATGTAAATGAGTTTATTTAGCCATGCACTTAAACCCCTTGGTTCTGAAGTATACCAGAAGTACTTGGTGCAGCTTATCTTTTTTGGCCACTTACTGCTTCAAATCTGCATCAATCTGGAGCAAAGAAGATCATTCTGGCAGGAAGTCCATTGATAAAAAGGAAAATAGATTCAGGTAAAGTTTACAAGTAAAAGGCTACAAGTGAAAACTTTAAATAGCATTTCCTTGACTTTTATGTAATAGAAAATTCTGTTTATCCGCAGCTCTACTTATAAAAAGACCATTAAATCAAAAGATTAACAGAAAAAAAATGAAATATTTTAACTCAATTAGCTCATAGTGAATAAAATAAAGTTGATGGTGATTAAATAAAGAAGACATGACACACTTCGATAGGAATGAAAAAATAAGCACTGCTGATTCATTGTTCTATTTAAAGCCTACAAAGTCAATACTATATTGCAGTGATGCAATCCTGATGTGATCTGAGTCGAACCGCTTAAAATGCGCTCTGAAAACACTCCTTTTGGAATAGGGTGTCTGGGAGAAACTGCGGTGCAGCAGCACATGCTAGCATGTGCTTCCACATCGAGTAGAACCCTGGATTAGCCCACAGCAAACATTTTCCACTGGACTCAACAGGCATGAGCTGCTTTTCCACTCATTGTTTGACGATGAAAAGCAAACAGTGTCTTTGTTCAATTTCAGTTAAAAAAGACTTAACCCAAGGACTGTTATAATCTGGTATTGCAAATGCTTTGGGGAGGAGTCTTGGATGGGTTTTATGTAGCTTGTGTTACATATGAATGAACCAATGTGAACCTGCATCACCTTTATAACCATTGATCTTTCTGTTAAAGATTAGACAGTTGCCCATCAATGTTTATATGAATTATTAAGATATATTTGAAAAAAACATGAGCCTTTGTTTCAGACAATTGGTTTAGATGCATTAAAACCAATATTTTTGCAGCACTGTGCATTTCATGGTATTATTGCTTTCATAAAAAATAAATAGAGAAGAGAAAATCTTCAAAGCTGGAAAAATTTTTTTATCCAACCGTGTGAGAGACGCCTGGTGTTTTGTCCCCAGCTGCAGTGTCTGTTTATCAGAAGTTGGAGACAAAACCCTAAAGGATAATGTTCTCAGCTTGAACATGAGGAATATTGGCCAACAGAGACACTAACATGAGAAGAGGCCAAGAAGTCATTTGATGACTAATCTTTTTACAGTTTCATGCTGGCAGAGTAGCGGGCTTATATGTGGATTATTTTAGTATCAAGGCACTGCAACTCATCACTTTCTGTAAAGCACACTGAGAAGAAAATGAGAGCACTGGGAGTGATCAATGCAAATTACCCACAAGGCCCTAGGAGAGTGGGGTCCACAGGTGGGTGTCGGAGTTGGGGGGTGGAGAAGACAGAGGCAAATGCATCCAGGGGAATAATTAAGCTTCTGCACACAGATCTAGCGGTGGAAACGGCCAGGAAAAAGACAGTAAATCTTCTCTTAGTGGAACCTCAAGAGAGATGTATTGCACCACTAGAGGGTGCCGTCAAATGTAGGCACAGTTAGTGTGTTTGCATAATCTCAGAAAGTGATGAATAAATAATTTTCAGGTTTAAACAGTATTCTACATATTCAAAACTCCACCATTAAAAAAGATTGAAAAAAGATTGATTAAATATTTAGAGAAAAGCTCTTAAATCCATAGATGCAAGCCTGATCTTGGGCCTGCAACTTATGCAGAACATTTTTGTTCATCTGCTTGAACTGACATTAATATGCATCTAAATTGATGGGGAACAGGTAGGATGTCATGTTTGAAAGTTCTGCTGCTGCAGGGTTATAAAGGTTTAGGATTAGTGTTGTCCTTTCATAAGACTGGCTTAGTTTATGGAAAGTAGAGGAAGTGTTTATTAGTTTATTTTAGAGCTATTCAAGCTTATTGCTTATGGTGTTATGCAAAATGTTGGGCATGCAATTTTATTGGGAATCATTCAGAGATTATCAGTGACCAGATTTTTCTGAAAATACAAACACTTCCTGGTACATTAAATCTCAAAGTAACCAGCGAATCCAAAAAGAACCTCTGTAGAAAACATGAGCAATAAAGTCCTTCTTAAGGGCAAATAAGACTTCTGCATCTGCACACATCAAATGTCACTTGTGTCTGGTGCGTGAACCAGTTTTGCTGGTATGCTTCTGCACCATTGGTCTGATGCCCAGCAGTTTCCCTCCAAAGCGCAATGGTGAGCCTATTAGAGAACTCGCAAGAAATTCAACGGATTGTACTTCCGAACCTCCTCGATTAACCTTTCGTCATACACTAGTTGTCCATTGTAGTTTTTCCTCGGTTTTTAAAAATGGTGCGCCCCAGCACCGAATCGAGAAGGACGACCACACAGACAGCCGGAAAGGCATACGAAGGACCAATCACAGCTGCTTTTTGTCTGCGCACTTCCGCTTGAGGTCTGTGCGCGTTTGCGACCGTCAGATGCATAGTCAGGATTTTTTTGAGGTGCACAACGACGGGTGCAAAACCTCTTTGTTATTTTTACTGATCTACATTAAAATCTGAAATATATCTTTCATTTTATCGGTAACCATACGCTTTCCTTCTGCTTTGTCCATCATTGTGCTATTTTTTTTTTTTGTTGTAACTTTGGCTATTGACTACTATGACTGTTTTTAAATGTCTGGGGGTTTTTTCCAATTTTTTTTTTCATAGAAAAAGTTACTTTTGAATTTATTGGGACTCCTAGAAACACCTATAGTCTTATAAAACAGCAAAAAGTGGAGGAATGACCCAGTGATTAGACAGCAAGTTGTTTGCATCCCGGAGAAGCCACAAAGGTTACAGGTTTGAAATGTATACTATCACTTTGGATCTGCTGGGCTAAAGACAATAAAAAATATTTCACCACAAAAAAAAAAAAAAGAAAAAAAGCAGGTCCTTCACAGAATTCTTCTGTGAAGGACCAATTAGGTTTAAAAATATGACACATGAATTAAAACTAAAAGTTTTTTTAAAAGATGGTTTAATCATCATTAAAAACCGTAATTAAAATATCTCTTCGTAAAAAAAAAAAAAAGAAAAAGAAAAAAAAGAACTGTTTCACATGTTAAATTAAGGAAACACTTAAAACAAGTAATATTTTAAAATAATTTTGCAATTCTATGCAATTCCCTATGATGGTTCTTTTAGTATTTCTAAAACAAATAGGGGATCCGTCATCTCCATCTACCACAATCTCCTGATAAGAGAATGGAGGAGATTTGCATCTTGTTATATCTCGTGTAAATCCAGCACAACATTTCAGAGGAGGAGCATCATAAGCAAGCAGCTGCTTTGCTGCATCAGACCCTTGATGACCTCTTTAACTGTAGGACTGATAAATTCTATGCTTATACTTAGGTTTAAACCACATGTCTATTATGCAGCAGGCATATAATACAATAAAATTAAAGCTTTTTAATGACTGTACCAAAGCCCCTATTGAATCCTCAAATGTGCATCAATACAAATAACCCAGAAAACAAGATTGGACCCTGATTCTTTGTCAAAGACAAACGCCATAGATCCAATGCCATTTATTGTATTATATTAAGTGTTGATAGAAGATTCTCTCTCTATAAAAGGTTCAATCATGTATTTGGTTTATTTGTTTAGATTTTCGACCAAATTAACAAAGTCGTTTATTTATTTGCATTTTTTTTTTCACTTAAATGTGTAGGGAAACTGAAAAGTGAAAAGCACTCAACACCCCAAAGCACACAGACAGACAGGCAGAGAAGAACTGTAAGGAGGAAAATACTTTTTTTATTACACTGTATGACACATTTGAGGTAAAATGAAATGTCAGCTCATCATAATATACCACTTCCTCTTTTCTAAGTGGAGATTACAACCACTTTTGACTGACTTGTTTCCTGTCTGAAAATCGTTTTAAAAGAAGAATTGGACAAATAAGACACAGCAAGCAGAGGTCTAGGTAACTTGTTAGAAAAGAAATGCTCAGGGGCTGTGATTTTGCACACTATTATCACTAGCCATCATGGGGAGGGGAGTCACCACTCTTATTCATTCTAGGAAACATGACATTTAGGAAATAATCACTTGGTCTTTGTGCAATTGTTAAAGTTTTAGCACTGTAAAATTGCCTCATTCTTCTACTGTGATCTACAGAACAGGCCTTTGTTCTGTGTTCAGTTAAGGGTGTGCAGACAAAGAACACAGAAAAAACAGTGAAATGTATGTTTAGGTGTGAGTGTGTGGGCTACTTTCTTTTTACAAGCTGCATTATGAGGACTTGTAGGTCTTTTTGGGGACTAGTCAACCTGTTTCCATTAGGGAAATTTCCCTTTTTGGGTTGGGGATTAGGTTTAGGATTAATGTGTGGACTGCATTCATGTTAGCCTTAGTGTTAGGTATGTATTGATAATCATTACGTTTTTGAGTTAGCTCCTCAATAAACATCCATGGCCATTTGATGTCTCAAAAGAGCTGGCTGAAGGATCAAAGGGGTGAACACTCACCCAAGATCAACTCCAAACCTGAGCCACTGGAATCCATTTTATTGGGTCTATGGAGATTATAAAATGTTCCAAGAGGTCATTGCAGACCCTCTGCTGGTTGTGGATGTGCTGAATAAATGCACCATTCAAAAGCCTGTGCTGTGTCTGTTATGTACTGGGCTTACTAGAATGATTCAGGGCTTGGGTAAGACTTTGGGGTCAGGAGATGAATCAAGTTTTTTGAGACCTTAGTGTAGATGACGGGTCAAAGTTAAGCTTCCAAAAAAACTAAGGTCTGTGATTCCGTTGTCAGTAAGCTATTCAGGTGACTGGTTTAGCAGAGGTGGGATGCTTTATTGTGGTGAGGGTAAGGGTCTGGGTTAGGCCATACAAATCAATGAAAAATGAACAGAGGCCAGTACAAAGTCCCCTTACGGATATCAGGACATAGCATGTGAGAGAGTGTTGAAAAATATATGAAATGGTGTAAATTGTTTTGCACATTAGTTAGTAACTAGAGGTCACCAGGGCTGTGTTTGAAATCATAACGCTGAACAGACTGCGAAAAGAGATTCACCTGAAGTCTGTTTAATAAAGGTTAAAAGTATTAAGTAAAAAGGAACATAATAACAAAGGTGTTTATAATCAAGGATGAGAAATTTGAAATTCAGTGAG
>NW_015150495.1:743015-746177 GCF_000732505.1 Cyprinodon variegatus | reverse complement strand
CATGGCCTCGTTTGTATTAGCACTGGGGGGCACATAAACAGCAAAGAAATGTCAGAGAATGAAAGAAGGCACACACAGTCAAAGTAAGAGAAGGATGGTACTCAAAAAAAGGCCAAGCTCCAACATCTATACACAAAGGTTTGGGTGGCAGCAGCCCAGGTAATATTCCTCTACGGGATGGTGTCACAGCCTAATGGAACAGACTAGATGAGGAATGATGAGAAAAAGCAAAGAGAGCATAAAGTTAAAGACTGAACAAAAAAAAACAAAAAAAACAATTGCAAACATCACTAATTATTTTGTTCTACGCCAGTAGGTGGTTACATGTTCACATGAAGCCTAATGAAATGTGGGGTTTAGTGAATCAATGGGGTCTATGCACAACTTCACTACTACCTGAACTTCAGGCAACTCTTTTGTTTCTTGCCTTTTTCTACTGGATGAACTGATTAATCCAAGTGTGTCTGACCTAAGTTACCATGGCCAGACACACCTGGAATTGTCAGTTCCTTCAGTAATGAAAGACAGGAAACTAAAGAGCTGCCTTAAGTTCAGGAAGTAGTGAAGTTGTGCATAGAGCCCATTTGCCCAAACAGATAAATGCCTCATGAGGCTTCATCTCACCATCGCTAGAGGTTAGCTTAGTCCCATGTATTTTAAAGCAGCTTGATGTCACATAAATATTAAGCTGCTTGGAGATGGTCTTATAGCCTTTATCTTTAATGCGCTTGTCTATAATGCTTTTTCTAATCTCCTGAGACAACTCTTTCCTTCGCTTGGTGTTGTACACACCATGTCACCAAACAGCACAGCAACACACCTTCATTTAACATCTCCCTTTAGTCACATTATTTTCAGTCTTTTCTAGGGGGGAACATAATTTTAATCCAGGCCTGCATTATGAGTTGTTGTTTTTTTTTCATTTTTTTGAGGCCCGTTTGAAAGGCATTTTTTGCTTCTTATTTGTTCATTTTCATAGAATGCATGGTTATTATTTTTGTCAGATTTGTTATGTCTGAGATCATTGTGGGTTTTATTTTATCAAATAAAGGGTATCAACTATTTTGTCTACATGTGTAGGGGCCTTTTTATGATAAAAAAATAAAAGATAATTCTTTTTTACTGTCATTTCTAAAAAAGCGTCTCAGATGCTGGCCAAAAGTTAAAAGTGTGTAATTTTCTAATCTTTTGGTCAAACATTTCTTATTTGTAGGTCTACAAAGTGTTTTCAGTTCACTCCTAGAAATAACAACCAGAATTCATAGCAAAAGTTTAAAAAGTATAAAAATGTACTAGTCCTAAAAATGTACTAGTTCTTATTCAGGAGGCCCAGGGGGAGACAAAGGACACGCTGGAGGGACTATGTTTCTCGGCTTGCCTGGGGGCGCTGCTACCTGACCCTGGATAAGCGGAAGAAGATGCATGGATGGATGGATGGATGGATGGATGGATGGATGGATGGATGGATGGATAGATGGTTCTTATTCACTATATTACCCATTAAAAAATAAATAAATAACACCTTAAAAAGTAGGAGTATCATCAGTTCTAATTCTGATGACACTGAAAAAATATACTGGAAGCAGCAAATGTTCCTCGGGATTCTTTTTTGACACGCCTGCCATATTCCCATGAGCTCTGATAAGTGTGTTTAGTGTCATGTTTATTGTAATTTTCTGACACCCATAGCTTCTTGGATAAAAGGTAAAATGCATTTTTTGGGGGGTCTGATCTGACCTGAGCACCGTCTTCACAAACATGATACATTAGAAGGTATTCTCTCAACAATAACTTGGTAATTTTATGAATGAGACAATTTTAAGATAATGTAAGCCAATGTCTACTGTCAGATCCAGGAGGAACTTATCCTGTTAAGTCAATGAACCTATGCAATCAGTTAGTAAAATATTGTAAACAATCGGACTGATCTAATTAAATCGCCTCTTTAAATGTAAAGTGTAAAATGATGTGTATCGTCACGTTGTTCTATATAAATAAAATGAATTACACAAAACATTGAATTATTTTTCATCAATTATCTTGAAGATCCATTTACCATCCAGGACACACAAGGTTGTAGCCTTCATGTGTTTCATTAGATCTATGGTCCTCCATCCTAAGCTTTTGAGTGAGGATTAAAGACTCCCAATATCTGTACATGTATTTTCAAGGAGATGCTATGGGTGAGAGTCCTTCATATGGCTCTTAACTCCAAGTTCAACAGTCCTGTGTAATATTGCTTCTCTGGTGTTTTTTGTTTTCATTGTCCTTAATATTTTCCAGTCTTATGCATTTAAAAGAATAAAGACATCTTAATAGTACCACATACAATTATCAACTTGCCCAAAAGGTGCTTCACTAATCATTATGAGTGCTTAAAGGATGTGATCATATCTGCAAAGCACTTTACAGTTTATGCATGGACAGATACAATGCAGCTTATTATAGTCTGTTATAATAGATTAGCTAATGAGGAACTTTACACTGTACATTTTTAAAAAAGTATGATAAACTTATTTTTTGTTGAATACAGTTTTGAATTTTTTTTTAAATGTGTTCCAGCTGCAAAGTGAGAATTTCTCCCCCACTGCTTAACAGGATGGAGGAGAAAATAGCTCCATACACCACCCACCTTCACCACCCCACTCAGAGCGTCATTTCCAGACAGTTTGTGCTGCATAATTTAAGTCCATCTGTGAAGAAATGTGGAGCTTGCTGTGTAGAAATGCATGAGGAATGTGCTCGCCCGTGTTCACAGTGTCACTTTGCAGACTGAAGCTGGCTGGTATATCATCATTTTGTTTCACCACAAAAAGGCATTTAGGGTAATGAAATGTAAGAGGGGCTATGTGTTTCTATGTGGTTTACCGCTATCCAGGTCAATCGTAAAAGCTTTAAGTGAAGGAATTCAATGTCCTCCTTTTATAACTTTGCTTGGTATTCTTCTTCTCACCTGAAATGATACTTTGATCAAAGTGACTCTTGTTTTGCCTTATAATTCTGACTGCATACATAGAACTCAATTCAGTTTCTTTATATAGTGCCAATTTACAACTTATCTCAAGGCCCTTTACAAAGACAATTTAACCAGATCATACAGACACATTGGCTCAAAATTTTCTAACTAAGTTGGTTATGTTGGTGTATTTAAGTCTGTTCATA
>NW_015150495.1:737073-742112 GCF_000732505.1 Cyprinodon variegatus | reverse complement strand
TATATTTTTCTGCGCATGCACACTTTCAGTCGTATGTATGTGGCGAGGTACGGTTTCAGACAGTCGTTGAAGCACACCTTTCTTCTAGCGGTTCTTTAAAAATGGCCGGCGGTCGTAAGAGAGAAAGTATCTACAAAGTGTATGAGAAGAAAAGAAAGGCATCAGAAGAGGCGGATATATCCCAGAATGCAACCCGACAATTGTGCCTAATAACAAAGACGGCGCAGGCATAGTGCACTGGAGGAAAAGTTACGTGACCAATGGCAGCAAAAAGCAGAGATCATCTGTCTGAACGATAAGTTAACTGAGTTTGTTATGGGTGATTGAGGGATTAGATCAGATGTTTGGACATGGTAAGCTTGCATGAGCTGTGAGAACAGCAACTTTTAAACAGATCATGCGCGCAGAGAAATGGGTTTGTGAATGCTCTCACACTCGTTTAATAGGCATTCCCTCTCAGGAGCAGGTACAGGGTTGTGCATATACATTTTTTTTTTCAAAGTGGAGAGGATGGGACTTTTCAAACATAGAAAAAAGTCATCCACAATACCTTTAAATCTAAAGAGGATGTTTCTTGCAAGTGTCATTGCTTTGGTGTTCAGCTGTGCATCAGTCTAAAGCAAATCATCAGGGATGCAACAACATGAAAATCTGGGTCAATAGCAATATCTGATATCACCATTGCAATCTCGACTAATAATAAATATTTACAAATGTCATACACATCCCTACCCCTTTGACACAATGAGAAATTGACCCAGTGCTGACATTCCTTCTCTGCTTTATTTTAATACCCACAAACCAGGGGTTCCATTTATTAAGCATGAGTACGCACCAAATGGGTTCTAAAAATGCATACGCTGACTTCTACACAAAGGTTGTGATTTATAGAAAAACAGAGTTGCCATGAAAGTATGCAGTCCCTCATGTAAACTCTGACTCAATTGTAAGGGTGTGCATATTTTGGATAGAGGTGCAATAAAATACCTCTGAACCACTCGTTTGTAATAGTGAAAGATGGATGGATTAACTATGCTGGAGACTTTGGAAATGGGAAAATTAGGAGTGGATAGATTTTCAGGGATTATCAATATTTCCTGACCCAAGATGTTGACAGGTTACCTGCTGATCAGGCTCCATAGAGTCTTGCTTCCACTCCTATCAGATCAAGGCCATCACAGTTCATAAAAGGAGGAGTTCACTGCTCATAACTTCAATATAAAAAAAACAGGAAAGAGATGCTGGGTGCACGGCTCTAAAGAAACACAAATAATTATAAATAAACAATTTGTGCTGCATATACAGTAGAAACTGAGATATAATCATTATATGTATGTATAATTTACATGTTTCATACAGTATGAGGTTTCATGCCAGAGTTAGTTGACTAAAGATTCAAAACAATCCACCAGTAAATAAGAAACATCTAAATGTATTAAGCTGTAGCTTAAACATGATGATTTTTGCTGATATTAACCCTTATAGAGGTGTGCTGCTTTCCCATATTATCTGTTTTTTTATGTTTATTAAATAATTAAAGCTGTCAACCACTCTATGATTCCTGTCAGCTTTTACCAACAGGAATTGGTGTTAAACATATTCAACAATTAATCAAATCTGTCCGAAGCTGCTTTTCAGAACACAATAATTACATGAATTTCTCCATAATTCTGGGATGCTACAGTCAACTGTAAAGACAATGCTCCCTGGACACATTTGTTAAAGTAATCAGTCCACATTATAAGGTATAATTTATAATTCGTTCTTTTACGGTATATGGGGGGGGCGTGTGACCCAGGGGAACAAGCTTTTTTTTTTTTTGTCGTACTAGTATAAAGTGTGATTGCGCATCCACTACAGTAGGCGGCAGTGGCGCTCTCATTGTTACTTCTGTCACATTTGCGACAGTGCACCAGTTTATGACTTACAAGACAACAGGTTTGCCTTGGTTAGCAGTGTTGAGTCAACAGAAAGTTTCGACTGCGTTCTGTCTATAGCCTCCGTTATTCAACATAACAACTCCTAACAGGAAAAAGTTTTTAACAGGGATGAAAAGAAAAGCGGAGAGAGACAAAGATAATAAGACAAAAGAAAGTCACGTGAAAGGTAAAATGAGGAAATACGACAAAGCGTATTTAGTGCTTGGTTTCACTGTGACTACAGTTGGAGAACAGGAAAGCCCGGTGTGTTTGGTTTGTCTAACAATGCTTGCAGCGGAAAGCATGAAGCCAAATAAATATTCGCGTCACTTAAATACGTTACACCCCAATCACGCCGATAAGCCGCTAGAGTTTTTTGTAAGTTTGACCATATGTCTTTCTTTTTTTCATGTTAATAAGAATAAAATGTTATGCAGAGATGGATAGTCACGGTGGGGAGTGGGGGGCGCGAATAGTTTTCTTCTTGACAGGGGGGGTGTGACAGAAAATAATTGAGAAGCACTGCCATAGAATAACATTAATCAGCATGTTCATTGAAATATTCTGAATGTGGGTGTGAAAAGGGCCAAAGACAAAGTGTGGCTTTGGACACCCAATTTGAGACACTCATTTTTATGAAGGAAATTTGCTTTGGTTTATGCGTGCACATGGTTTTATAAATCAGGATTTCTTTACTCTCTTTGGTGTACTACAAAAAGTACTTCAGTGTACTTCAGTGCTACAGACGGATGTCAACAAAGCAACAGAGGAAAATAATGGACGGAGGAAGAGACGCATAAGACGGAGAAAGCAAGGGTGGAGAGGGGGGCTAACTGTGAAGCTAAAGAGAGATCCCCACAGACCACCACTTCCATCAATCCTGCTTTCCAACGTCCGCTCGTTGGAAAACAAAATGGATAATCTCCGACTTGAAGTCTTCAAAAAAGGAGATATGTAACTGCTGCGCCATCTTTCTGACGGGGTCTTGGCTGCGTCCAGCAGTCCCGGACGGTGCTGTTGGCCTGGGGGGGCTGATGCTGTATGATGCCGCCGATAGAAACAAAGAGCTCTGCATGAATGGAGGCTCCTCTGAGACTGATCCCAGGCAATCTTCAGCATCCAGAGGGGAAACACAGACCTCTGCAGGTGAAAATGAAGATAGCACTCTAGATGCTTCCCCGCCAAATGCTGAAACATCCCCAGCCGGCTCCTCCTGGCCCCCTCTGGCTTCCACACCTTCTCAGGCATTGTCTGTCGCTGCTAAACTTGCTAATGGCACCACTGCTGCTTCAACCACGTCAGCCTCTTCAACCCAGGGGGCTATCACTCTCACAGCATCGTCATCATCGTCCTCTTAGGAGAAGCGAGTGCTTTAGGAGCTGGAGGCAGTAGTAGCAGCTCAACAACAACTGCTGCTTACCTTATCAAGACTGCACTTTAAAAAATGAAATTGTCTAGAGAGCTGTTCTAAACTAAATTTCTTTTTGTTGACGCTTGTGTATAAAAAATGACCAAATAAATCTCCAATTTCAGTTGTTTGGATTGTATACAATAAGTATGGATTCCACATGATGTTTTATACATTTTTTATTAAAACAGGTGTACATTTATACAAACACTGACCACAATAAAATCTAAAAGATGTATTTAAATAAAAAGCTGTTTTGAATGTTAAAGCTGACAAGATTTAGCTGCTTTAAAGGAGGCTCAGATCTGTACGGGAGAATCATTTTCCAAAAAAATATTACCCACAGGAAAGCAAAGGCATGTAAGTAGAAATATAGTTAAGTGTTTTCTGTTTACAAGAGAAGTAAAAATTATATGGTTCAGATTCAGGAAGGAGTGTGATGGGAAGCAAAATACCCCAAAATAGATACAGTAGATAGAGCAGGCAAGCTTATAGGAGGAAGATATATTAAAGTATTTAAACCTACGTTTGTGCATGAGTACAGTACAAAGGCCTGTCTATAGCAGGGTCAAGGCCTGGTTAATGAGGTTTACTTGGGAGTGGCAGCACTGCAGCGTAACTTTGTTTTTACCCATTTTTGCCCAGGGTCTCGTCTCCACTCACCTATGCTCATTACTGTGTGCAAAGAAGAAGTGTCAGTGCTGCCGTGACCCCGCTGGTCTGATTCATTACCCTGCATCCCATACTCCAACTCAGCCTCGGGAACCAACTTTTTCTAAAGATTTAGGTTGACAGTCCTGAATAGAAGCAAGAAAAATGATCAAATGAGAGGACAGAGAAATTGGGACTGTTACCATTTTTCCTCAGAGACAAGACTAACCTAGTAAACACTTTGATTTCTGTCAGAAGTGTTTTGTTGTCAAAGAAAATCAATTTGCAGAACTGCTGATTGAGTTACCTTTCCCAAAGTAAGCAGTGGTCAAGTACTG
Organism: Cyprinodon variegatus; assembly: GCF_000732505.1. NCBI lineage: Eukaryota > Metazoa > Chordata > Actinopteri > Cyprinodontiformes > Cyprinodontidae > Cyprinodon > Cyprinodon variegatus. The sequence continues at coordinate 737,796 of NW_015150495.1, read as the reverse complement.
GAAAATGAAATCAGCATATCCAATAAGCCTGTAAGCATAAAGCCATTAAGTGCACTAAACTTTCCGGGTTATTCCAGGTTAGCTTCTATCTCTTCATGCTATCTATTATCTTACTGACTAGAAAATTTGCTCAGAGTTCACCTACATGTTTATTTCCTCCTTAAATAAAGCTACATATGGAGCTTGTTTACCATTCCATTCTCTGACAGAAATATTGATGGATTAGTTCTTTTTTTTCTTTTTTTGCACATCTGCTTCTGTCTTTTTGAAACCCCAGTCGGCCTCGGCAGAAGGCTGCTCCCACTGAGCCTGGTTTTACTGGAGATTTCTTTCTGTTGTTTTTCTCTCCACTGTCACTGCATGTGTGCTTGGTGTGAGGGATTTCTGCAAGGTTAACACCACATTGTAAGATATTGTCTGTTGTCCCTAAATGCTCATCTAGGCAGAAATTCAAATTCTATATATTGTATCTGTTAGAATTTTGTTTTTTACTATAGCCTATGTAAAATCTGTTTTGAGACTGTTTAGTTACATTTTTAATTTCTTTATCTTTATTCATATGCTATAATCCAGTATGCCATCCTAAAATAGTGCGTCATCTGTATTGTTATGTAAGATATAAATAGATGAGGGTTAGCTCATTTCAGGAAGAACCATTTGGTGGAGATTGTCATGATCAGCAGGTTTACTAGCCCAGATGCAGAACTCACAGACACACAGGCA
>NW_015150495.1:727127-734405 GCF_000732505.1 Cyprinodon variegatus | reverse complement strand
ATATATTTTCCATTATAAAAGAAAATAGTACAATTAATTTTTTTACAGCAAAAAAGCAAAGTTTGATTTTTTTTGTTTTGTTTAAAGTGCATCTGCAAGTTATGCAACATAAAACAATTTTCATGAGATTATACTGTATGTTTGTTCTTTTATAGTTTTGTGGAATGTTTTGTTCATGCTGCTAACACTACATTTCATATTTAACTTTTTTGAGTTCACCTTTATTTATATAGAATGTGTAAAGCTCTGATTTACCAATATGACATTGATCTTTTTTCTATCAGGTTGTTACAGTATAGAAAGGCATTTTTTGCATGGTCTGAAAAAATTAAAAAGGTTAAGCAAAAAATGTATGTTTTAGAAAGCTTATTTATTATTTTTTTATTTTTTTATAACTTTCAATGCAATGGAGGGTAAATATTAGAATCAAAGGAAGATTCTTTATAGGATTGTGTTTGCAGCATTTTTAAGGCAACAATCAATGCCTAGGTAAATGTCAAATAGATAAAGCAGTTCAACACATTGAGAGTATCTGGATGGAGGGCAGGTAAAAAATAGGAGTGACTGAAGACCTAGGAAAGTTAAAGGCGATCAGACCAAGAACATACTACAGTATCAATAAGAGAGAGCACAAGGTCCTCTCAGCTGCAATGGAGAGTCATGCAAATCTTTAAGAAATAACAAGCCAGTTTATAAAAGAAACTGCACTGTTAAAATTACACAATTAGAGATTTCATGTGCAAAAAATTTAGTTTTTTTTGTCACTAATTGCTCAACTCATGTCTATTTGAGTCACTGAGTTGCTGATGCCATTTTCTAGGACCTGCAGCAGCTCAAAGTGCCATCCCATCTTCTCTCACATTGGATTGTTAAATGCAGATAGAATACTTTTATTGAATGTGTCTGTATGATTTGGTTAAATTGCATTTGTAGAGTGCCTTGAGATGATGATGTGCTGTTAATTCTCGCAATATAACTGAGGTGAATTGGTTAAAAGGTGCACTTACTGTCTCTCAACTCCAGTAGATAGCATGAATGCAAGAAAGAGTCTTTGAAAGGAATACCTGCTTGGAGATCCAGCTGTAGCTAAAATGTATTTCCTTGCTCTTAAATGACAAGTTAGATCAAACAATCTTTCAACATAAAAGATTTTGAGGATGGATTTTTGGGATTGATACTAAAATCAATAGACCTTATTGTAAAAGAACTTGCCGGACTTGCATAAGGACAGCTGCAGTAGATGCAGACTATTCTCATCATGTTCTAACCACAGTAAAATCAAGTGTGAAATTCTGCATTGACATGGCTGTGTTAGAGAACCTTTCAACACAAAGGGTTGTTACGTTGTTGAAGAAAAAAAAAACTGCTGCAGGCTTAAAGCTGTCCTGTGTGGAAGTGTAATTACATCAATGTCTCCATATGAAGCAGCCCAGCGAGGTGCAGAAAGCCCAACACATCTCTCAGCAGTGCTAAATTAGCTTTGGGATGTGTCATGTCAAAGTTGTTGGACTTATCCTCAGCAGGAATGCTTTCTTCCTTTTTTTTATGCCTCCTCCCCCTCGACCTGTCAGCTCCCATATCGCCGCCGCAGTGTCAGACAAGTCCTCTCACCCCACAGAGCAACACTGAAACCCTGCTCTTCTTTCCCCATGGCAGCTTGTCACCTGTGTACAGCCCATTCTATCACATCCTCCCTCTCCCATCTCTTTTATTTCCCATTTTCCTCTCATTTTCTCAGCCGTGTTTTTTTCCTTGCAAGCTAAAAGAGCAAGACGATGACCTACATGCGTTGGCCTATAACTCACTTGCACAGCTCTTTATTCCTCGTCTCTCTGCCCACTCTTGACTATTTCCTCTTGTTCTCTCTCTTTGCTCCTTCTCTTCTCTTGTGTTTTATTTTACCCCTTCTATTTCCTTGTCCTCACTGCAAGGTTGTGTTCACTTTGAGGTTACTGAGGGGAAATGCCACCGTACTCTGCTAGGAAGCTCTGGCATATATCCCCTCTGATCCATCTGCAAGTTGTAATGAGACCTAGGGAATACTTCAGAGTGATGATCTGAAGAGGGAACATTTTTCTTTTTCCTTCCATGACAACATTTTCAAATTAAAGAACAGATTCATTTTCTTAATACCGACCATATGTTTAGTCTTTGAATTGCTTTTTCCAGATTATCAAAATTTCTAATTCAGGACATTTCAATGGTTAAACAAGCTTTTTTTCACCCTATCTCAATCCTTCATGTCTGAATATTTCTTCAATCCAAGATGAAAAACCTAGAGATTTCTCACACAAGCAAACCTGTATGCCTCATTCTGGGGATTTAAAATTTGTCCAACGGCAAAAGAGTGACAAAGTTATATCAATGAGTCATTGGATTTGCCCTAGGGTCACCAGCAAGTGTTCCTATTAGAAGCCTGAACTACCCTTATTCAATTCCTGCCCTACCCCAAACACCTTGTTTTCAATCATCAATGAGGCTTGCCTTAGAGAGGTACCAGTACATAAAAAGCTTTACTTTTTGGCTAAGCTCTTGTCCCATCAAACCAAAGTAGGAAAGATGAGGCCCCGATTTCTTTAACCTTTTTATGCTCTAACTTGCTATTTCTTGTTTATTGCTGTTTTTGTGTGTGTTCCCATTCAATAGTTCCTTAAATAACTTTCCTTTAACTGGATCTAACATACAACTTGAAGTCTTAGATGAAAAAAATTGCTAACACAGAAAAGGAGTGAGAATTTTTTTCCCCCCCAGAAATGCTGGTGAACAGCTAAAGGTTCTGAGTGTAAGGTTAAAAAAAAGGCAGGGTTTTTGTTCTATGAAGGCATTGCATTATGTCTGAAGACATTCACATAATTCTAAAAAATAGTTTAAATCTACTGTATGACTGATGTTTCTTAGCAATCCTCCTGCGGGTTTACTAGTAATTGGTAGCAGTGGTAGAGATTACAGTTTCAATTAGTGTTTGACTCCAGCTGTGTATGACAAAAGATCTGTATTTTACTTTCCTTTACACTGATTTGATATGTGTCAGGAGCTTTATGTACCTTTTAGGAGCAAGCACCACATTCTATAGCAAATATAATTCTAGATTGACTTACAATTTAAAGGCAAGTCTTGTAGGTGTTTTAAAAGAATGTCTTGACAGCTGTGATTCTGTATTGCAGCTAAACCCTTAATAAGTAAGCACAACTTATATATAGGCTATAGCAGGTTTTGTTTCCATAAATTTATGCTGTTTCAGTCACCCACCTTATGTTGTGCATCAGAGTTCAGGATTCTGATGACACAACTGTTGAGAGAAGTGGCAGTGTTGACACTGGTGTGCATCTGAGTAACAATGCTGACTAGGGGCTGTATTTACAGTATAAAGCATCTTAGAGTGCCATTTTAGACCTGAGTGCTGGGAATTTGTGGAATTTACTCAAACTCTTAAACTTAAGGATAAAAAATATTTATCAACTTTCTCAAGTCCAGGAATCACTCCTGTACCTTAAGAGTTATTTTAATTTAAGTGGGTAGGAGTTACCAATAGAGGATGGCATTATGGTGAGACAGAGGTGCATGGATGTTCCGGGAGCTTAAGACAGTTTGGCTTTGACAACACACAGCTTATCAAACAGTATTGTTTGGACCTAGCAGGTATAATGTATGTTACAGATTTAATAAGGGACATCATCTCACCAAAAAATCACATGCAACAGAGCTTCATGCTGGAAGTAAAAGCCATTACAATGCTCTAACAGGAAATGGATAATGAACTGTATTTCCATTTTAGTTTCTCACAAAATAACATCTCACATCAGTTAGGATAAAAATAACCTTTGGCCATGTGTCACTTCAGCACAACCATTAATAAATCATATACATAACATAATCAAGTTGCGGCTGTGTGTTAGAAATGCATGGAAAAGACATAATTAACTTTCGGCTAGTTGGTACTAATACTTGAATTTACAACATTTCTGCATGTCGTTCAAAATGTACTCCTCTCAGTCCATGTTTGGATTTTCTTTTCTTTTTCAATAAACAGTTCCATCCAGTATTTGGTCACTTCAATGGACTTCAAAGTGACAAGTATTGTCATAACCCTCTCAGAGATCCTAACTTGAGATTTCATCCTACAATGCTAAAAGTGTGAGTTAGACATTTGATAAATAACTTTTAAGTCCAGCTTTTAACTGAACTTTTTTGCTAAGAAGTTTAATAAATGCAACGCCAGAACCAAGCAATGATTATCCAATTTGGTACATCATAAGGAGATTTGGCTCAACACAGACAGTATAAAATATCTGGGTTGGGTGCCAGTTTTTTAGGGATTTCTATATGACATATTTTTGACATTGAAATAAATACATGCTTAATTATTAAGTCTACTTTTATGAGGTTTTTGTAACCAAGTCTTTACTGCCTGCTGATGTTAATGTCTAGGGGGTGTCCAAAAAATAATGTTGGCCACATTGTAATTTGGCAAACTTGGGGGAAAACTTAATCTGAATCCAAGAGACAGCATCCATCCCACTTTGCATTGTGCAGTTCTTCTTTCTAGGAATCTAGTTACATTTATTAGTCCTCCAAAAAATCTGACAGCCCAGGGTGCAGAACAGGAAGCAGAATCGTAGCTTAACACAACTATCTACAGCATGTCTACAGTTACCCTTTCATTTCTGCATCCAGACATTTTCTTGCCCACAACCAAAATTAAATTAATTGCAAAAGAATCCTAGAAGAGTAAACCATGATAATCCAATTGAAATTAAAATGACTCCAATCAGGAAAGAAGTTAAAACGATTTAATGTGGTTTATTCAACATAAGATCTTTTCCCTGAAACAGTAATAATATAATAGTAATATGTTTTATTTGCAATGCAATTTACATTTAATAATAATCTCAATGCTATTCAGGTAAAATCATCATAAAAAGGTTAAAGCAATAAATTAAAAGCTAAACATCATTGTAAAGTACCTATGAATAAAAAGTCAGTGGCATATTTATACAAGGTTAACAGTCTTAAGTTCTGCTAAAAATAAATGTTTTTAATCTTTTTTTAAAAGTCTGGCTAGTCTGTGGTTTCCTCAGATGATCAGGTAGAGCATTCCAGGTCCGAGGAGCGAACTAAAGAGCAGAGGGCACAGTCGCCCATGGTGCTTAGCTTAGTCTTTGGGAGGAGGATGTGGTTTGAGTGTTTTGAGCAGCTGGATTGTGTTGTAGTAAGAGGGGTGAGCAGTTCCTTCAGGTATGGGTGGGCATTTCCATAGATGCACTATGGTGAGAATTGGTACCTTGTATTCAATCCTTGCAGAAACAAAAGGCCAGTGAAGTGAGTGGAGAATGGGTGTGATGTGATCATAATTTCAGACTCTGATCAGGATCCTTGCAGCACTGTTCTGAAAATACAGTTTTTTTTCTGCTGACTCTTGTTAGGGATCCCGCTGAGAAGGGCTCTACAGTGGACTAGCCTGGAGGAGACAGGGACCAAGACTAACAATAGTTTTTGTCCTGAAGACTAAGACCAAATCTAAGATGGCTGACAAACACAACACTTCTGCCAGTTTTAGTCTGCAAGGCAGAAACCGTGTCTACTATTAAGGGTGGGCTTAAAATTGTCCTTGATTATAAAGCTTGTAGTTAGAGTGGCTCAGGTTAACCTGAGCTATCTCCATAGTTGCGCTTCTTGAAGCTTGAACTGCTGTAGGATATATAGTATTGGACCACTTTTCATAATTTTGCTTCATTCTACTGTATCTCTATTCTCCAATTCTGCAGTATTTAATAGTTCAACCTCTAGCATTATGCTCTCTGCTTTTTCTCATCATAGTACCTTCATCTGGTCTGTTCCTGTTTGGCTGTGACACCATCCTGGAGAGAAATATAAGCTGTTCTGCTACCATCAACCCCTTTGTTTATAGATGCTGGAGCTTGGCCTGTTTTTCAGTGTAGCCCTGTTTCTCTTGGTATTACTAAATGTATGTCCGCTCTTTCATCCTCTGACACGGGAGCTGGCTAAGAGCTTGAACCCCAGTTCGCATTGACAGACGACACTGAGCTTGTTTTTGCAGGAGGTTTTGTCCTGATAAAAGGCAGTTTTCCTGTCCACTGTAGCTACATGCATGCTTGGTATGAGAGATTGCTGTCTAGTCAATAAATTCTTATTAACTATCATATATAACTCTAACTTGCCACATTCTGAGCTTAAGAAAATTAGCCCAAGATACTCACACACATCATCTCCAGCTTGTTTAGAACTGGTTTGTGGGGGCAGCATTCTCAGCAGAAGCACCAGGACTTTCCTCGAGATGGCCCCTCCTCAGGCTCTTCCCATGTATTCCAGGGTAAACCAATAGTCCCTCCAGCATGTCCTGGGTCATCCCCTGGGTCTCATCCAAGTGGGTCATGCCTGTACATACAACTAGGGAAGTGATTCCTAACCCCTGATACCATCCAGGTGTCATTTGGTACCAGGCTGCATAAATAGAATTAACGACTTCCATTATTTAATAATGACCGGATTATCTGTGTATGAATCAATATGACTATATTGGCAATGACACTGTAAGTCATGTAATTCCTTCTGCTGTAAAGCCTCAGCGTTGCGCTGCGGCAAAACAAGGTCTTGGCTCCAAGTGATTTCTTGTCATGCACAATGTTTTTGTGATTTTATAGGCATTTTTTAGGTTGCCATAGCAACCAGAGAGTACTAAAGCTTCAGACCGGCCCATTGAAGTATTGACTGACATTATACTGGTCCATGGCACAAAAAAGGTTGGAGGCCGCTGGTCTCCTCTCGATTTGAACAAGAAGTGGCTCTACCCTAACCCCCTTTCCAAAATATAAGCTCCCCATCCTAATGACTTATGGCCTGGCTCTTGGACCACAACAAATTAAAGGAAAGCCACACATGGGTATGACTTAAAGTGGGATTTATTTAACAAAAAAAAAAACATAAATGGATGGAGAGGATAGGGGAAGAGTGAAGTAGGTGACAGTGAATGAACTGAGCTCCTCCAAGCTGGTCCGGTCTGAGCTGATCTGCTGCCAGCTATGGTTGATCATCTGACTTGGGCTGGAGCGGAGCTTGGACTGTGGAGCTTGGTTTGGGCTGTAGATGGAGATTGGTGCTTCTTAAGATGAAGGTGTTGTCAGTCTGGCCAACTGCCTCCACTTCCATTCAGCACCAATTAGAAGCTCCACACAGGGATGTTAAGGATTCAGGAAAGGCCTTGGGCCGTAACAATATATATATATATATATATATATATATATATATATATATATATAT
>NW_015150495.1:697718-727061 GCF_000732505.1 Cyprinodon variegatus | reverse complement strand
AAATTATATAAAAGTACAATAGGTATTAGAGCAAAATTTTATTTGATCAATATCTTTTTGTAAACTGTTTGGAGTAAATTAGTGCCTATTAAAAGCTAAACACCAGCAAATACTTTTAGCAATTTAGAAATGTTTTTTTATTTATTTTTTATTAATTTCAGAGTGGCTAACTTTCCTTTCTTTTATCTCGGAAACACTATTATCTGTTGCACATAATGACAAAAAAGAAAATCACAAGCAAGAAGAAAAAATGCCAAAGGCAGCCCTGTATGCCTTTTTTCTGACAGGAGGAGCCCTACGGGTAGCTGAGGGGGCTTCAGATTACATTTTGATTCTTTTTCGGAATAAGAGGTTACTGCACAGGAACACTCACTATTTCTTTTTTCAACCAAGTTTCTAACAGTTTGTAGTTTATTAGGAAAGGACAGATATAAGTCAAATCCCATTTCCTCATCTTAGTGTCATTTCCTTAATTCCTCATTTGAAGCTATTGCAGTTATAATCTTTCATTGTGAAATGTGATACACCATCAAAAAGCAAGTACACATCTAGTTTTTGCCTGAATGTTTTAGAATGTAAAATTATGTATGATTATTGAGTTAAACTAGCTTTTCAGTTCGCTTTAGGTTTTGGCAGACAAGGTCATTGCCAAAATAATTCCCTTTTTTAAACATTCCAAACAAACTTAAACCGAAACAAGAGATAATAGAAGTTAATCTGAAATGTCACATGTGATAAAAACAACAAAATGGACATTAGAATACTTTACCTAAAATAGACAGTCTTTTTCGAAAATGGTTAGCAAATTTTAATGAAAGTGCATAGAACACAGCTCCCTTTAGAAGTCTCATGTAGTATAGTTCATGTGTAAGTAATTAATTTGATAAGGTACAAGGTTCACCTGTCATTTGTAAACTGTTGTCAGCCTTATAACAAGCTTGTGTTGTAAGGCAAGATAATTATAAAGTAGGCAACAATAAGTGACAGGTTTAACAACAATTTAATAACAATAACAGTTTACTACTCACTGAAGTGTCTGCATCTGTTGTAAGACCACCTTAAAATAAGATGTAGGTAGGAAAGTGACATATATTTAGTATGGATGCAAAAATTCTGTAAAGGACTTAGGGGTTTGACAGAGAACATTAGTAAACAACCAGCATCATAAATTAGACAGGCCAGGGAGAAAGTTGTGCAAAGGTTTGAAAAATGAGTATGGTACAATCACAAACCAACAGTGACAGGCTGGGAGCATTATTCAGAAATGCAGCTAAGAGCAAGACGGTAACTCTTGAGGAGTTCCAAAAATAGGCTAGAGGATCCAAAAGATGTGTACACAAAGTTACTGTGATCAGAAAAGTTAGTATAGAAAGTTTTTAGCATAAAGGCTAAAGTTTATGTGACATGAAAGGCACTTATAGTAGGTCTTAGGTTATTACTTTTTAAAATGTATCTGTTACTTTGATATTTACAGTATTCATGTTTAGTTTCGATTTTGATTCAACAATAGAGATATCCTCACATTATGAGCATTTGTCCAAGAGCCAAAAGTCACGCAGAAGAACATAACAGTGAGAAGATTAAACGCAAAAACATTGCCGTCCCATATGTTGCTGAAGTCTCAGAAAAACTCAAGAGGATTTTCTTCAAACACAAAATCTCAGTACATTTCAAACCAAACAAGAACCTTAGACAGAGGCTAGTGCCAGTGTAAAATGTGGCAAGAACAAGCAGTAGAAATACCTCTCTTCTTACAAGGAAATTGTGGCTGGTCAAGATTTACAAGAAAATTGTTGAAGGATGGCTTTCTATCTATTGACCTAAAGCACACAGACAGCCAGCTAAATTGTTTAGATTAAAACTTATCAATGTGCTAAAAAGTTTTATTCTGTTTTTCAAAGGGCTTGTGACAAAGATTATTATTATAGATGTAACTGTAGAGAAGTTTTTTCTCTTTCACAGGCTTGCCAGATGTCTGTGCTGGTCTATCACATTAAATCTGAATAAAGTGGATCAAAGAGTGCAGCTTTATTATGACTAATGTGTCATGATCATTGTTTTAGACTATATATCTCTGGAAGAAAAAAATATGGATTATTTGCTTGGGTTTGCTCTGCAAAGTGTGTTTTTGCAAATAAGGTGTTTTGGTAAAAAATCATTTATGAATTTCATAATTTCTTTTTAAGTGACTTTATTATTACCTCATCTTTTCTCATGGTTTGATCTGTTGTGCACAAGTGGGTTTACTGCTGTGCTGAGAGTGAAAAGGGGACTATATTCAGTCCATCCTTGCCTCTCTTCAGTCTGTTCTTCCCAGTTTCTTTCTCGTTAGTTGCTCCAATAACATCTCTTGATCACGCCTGTTAGAAGAGGCAGTAGAAGCTGTGGGGAGTGCTAAACAAGGCTTCTGTGGTGGGTCTCTCCCTAATGGCTATGGCAGTATTTTCTGAAATGCTGCAAAGAGTGAAGCAATGTTTTGTGTTTTTTCTTGGTTTCTTTCTAATGGGCTAATGAATGCCAGGGAAGTAAACATCTTGCCAAGGTGTTCCCACAGCTCAAATGACTGGACTCATTATCTTATGTGAACAAAAAGAAGTACATCCAGTCTTTTTTTTTTTTTGCATCTTATTCCCTTTTATTATTTTCTCTGAGACTTCTGTGCAATCTGGTTTTACCAGCGCAGTGAGAGTGGACAGAAGCTGATGTATCAAAGGGAGCTGTCCGTCTATTGATCAAGGTACAAATCCTGCCAGTGGCTCACTCACTGTCTCAGGGGTAACATAACCAGAGGCAAGGTGTCCACCCAGAAAAGGAGATCCAGCCATCATTTCTGGGTGGAGTCCTCTCTAAGATGTATATACTTCCTTTGACTCAGGGTGAATAATGTCATTAATGTGATAGGGGGGAAGTAGAAGAAGCATGAGAGAGGCACCTTTGTATTGGGTTTTAGACTTAGTGGATATTTCCCCTGTGACGACTTTCATATCCATTACCTGGAGTGCCTTGCTGTCAGGGCCACAAATGGAGATCCCACTTGCTCTTTATCATCACTCTGACATTCAATATTAAAAATACATTCAAGCATGATTGAATGTTTGATGGTGTTATTCAATGACTATATCTGCCAGCTGCATATCATTTGGTGCATTTGCAAAGGACAAAATAAAATATAACTTTTCCCCAGCAGCTGCAGCTCCTCTGGAAGCCTCTTTCTTCCTGGTTATCATCACTCCCACACCGTGAGGAACAAGGTGGTTGATTTGTGCATGATGTTAATGGACATGATAAAAAATGTGAGATGAGCATAAACACCAGCTCTACATTAATCCCACTTGTTCCCTCCCCTTATCTTTATATCAAGGTTTCTCATCATACAATAGGCTCTCGAGGCAAAGTTACATTCCTCCTTATCAGGAAAGATAATCATACAAAGAGACTTAAAATATGCAATGCTGATGGTCAATGACAAAGAATGAGATGGGAGGCATCACTCATCAAACCCTTCATCTCTTTTTTTTTTATCTGAAACATGAATAACCAATTCTAAGAAATGCATTTCAGTTACATTGAGGTGAGCTGGGGTTTTTCAAAGCTACAGGCAGAAACTACTTTAGAGCTTTAGCTCTTTTTCCAAAATGAATATTTGATAACAAATGCTTTTATGCATGGATGAACATAACATACGACAAGGGATGGTGCTTAAATTGGAATTTGAGGTTAAGGCCAGAAGGCAAGTGCTGTAATGTGTACAGTTCTTACTAGAAGTATTCATCCCTTATGAGCTTTTTACAATTTCTCCGGGGTACAATTACAAACTTGCAAATATTTTTGCAACAATTTCAAGTGACACACTAAGACAAACTGAAACATGAAAAAGGATGACTGGTATTATGGTATTTGTGGTGGTCCGTCCAGTAAGGCACAAAGACAAAGGCATATAAAAAAGTATTTTCTATTTATTTCCAAAAAAAACTTCACAAAAGGACTTACATCAAATCTAAAAAAATATACCAAAATATGCCCAAAGGAAATCCATTAAGGCATACCTAACTCAACAAACCAAAAAAAACTGCTTACACAGTGAACACACAGGGGAATTTATACACAAAGGCTAGCCTACCCAAACGAGGAGGGTAGAAGATGAGACAAAGACAAACAATGCATAAACATAAATAACTAATTTAAACCAACACGTTTTGACTACAACAAAACTATCAAAAGAAAAAACGCAACACCAAAAATGTTTTAACAGTTATGCCATAAGTGGAGAGAGAGAAGCAGACTCTAACATCCAGTCCCCTGCTTCCAGCAACCTGATGGTACGTCCCACTTCCTGGTTTGCCTTTCAACCAGTCCTTTTCACTCAGCCAGTCCTTCAAACTCAGCAAAGAAAAATAGTTAATTCAAATAAACAAAAGGTGTTTACTAAATGTGTGCACCTATAATAGTAAACAACTTAATGCCAAAAAAACCCCCACAAAAGTGAAATTATAAATGTATTGTGTGAAGACCTTTAAATAAATACTAACACTGAGGAAAAGATGGAGGAACCTCCACAGTATTCAACACAGTGCTCTAAATCAAAATATGTGTAATAGTTGATAATCTCTTCCGAAATGAAATGTTTATGGACTAGTAGTGGACCTTTCTTTAGTTTTATGTCAGGTAGACCTTTTATATAGTGGATCAGTGAGTAATGGAAAGGGCTCCTCTTCATAGGTTTAAACCTCCTTCTATCCTCGGATATTCCTTGGAAAGAGGAAAATTTAAGAGTATGCAGATAAATCGTGTTAACCAGTTATCCAGATTAACAATAACTTTTGAACACAAACAGAATTTTTATGCTTGTTTTGTGCAATTTCATCAGAAGATTATGAATATATTGAATAACTACAACAGGAAGTTTTAGTTCATTAATCAATTAATTATTAGTTTAATGATTATAACTGTACTTTGCTTGAGCTTTTACATAAAAGGAAGGACTCCTGGACCGGCTGTTTAAAATATAGTTACTTCACAAATTTAATCATTTAGACTATGGCTTTTAAAAGAGTTATTAACCACTAACCAAAGAAATTGTCTCTGTTAATTAAAATGTTACTCAAAGAAGAGTGAATCCAGCCTGAGTGATAAATCGCTCACTGCATTAAATAACCAAAAATGACCACAGGTTAAAATACAATTGTACCTTTATTAGGTGATAATCACATACAGTTTTCTTGTATCTAATAACTACCCAAACACTATACACAACTTAAAATAAGCACAAGTAAACAAAAGCAAAAACAAAGGGAAAAGGGTTTTAAGAGTCCTTTTAAGAGTCTCTGATTAACGCTCATGTTTTAAGGCTGAAATGCATTCAAGGAGTACTTTAAAAATAGCAGCGGATAAATGTGAATAACTCTGATGCAGATTTAGTAAATGCAATCAAAGCAGTAAAGTTTATTTTGGTTTTACAGTGAAAGATGAGCAATTAATCAGCTTAGGAATTCATTAAAATATAGTTACCCTGGAAAGACTGGTTTAGTTCATCTGGCTCAGGATATCCGGTACCATGATGGGCCAACTAAAAAAATCCCCAGGCATTTTATTTTAGGATTTTTGAAAAATGTTTCCCAGACTTTGATCAGTCTGTACAGTTTTTACAAAACCTCTAATGACCAACATTAATAATTTCCAACTTCCTCAAAACCGCAATGAAGTGAAGAGTCATTGAAGTCATTGATTAATATAAGTGAGATAGATTTGTCTGTAGAGGAGATCAGTGCTGGTTGTCACAGTTGTTGGTTGTCTCAATCATCACCTGGCACTCTAAAACAATCTTTGGACTGAAATTTACAAGAATTACATCAAAGCTAATTGGTTAAAATATTTGGAGGAAAATACATTAAGCATGGGCTGCTCAGTGGGGAGGTGGATAGCACTGCTGCCTTGCAGCAAGAAGGTTCCGGGTTTGATTCTTAACGCGGGGTCTTTCTACACAGAATTTAAATGTTCTCCCTGTACATGCATGGGTTCTCTCAGAGTACTCCAGCTTCCTCCCACAGTCCAAAAACATGACTGTTAAGCTTCTCTAAATTCTCCTTAGGTGTGAGTGTGTGCGTAAATGGTTGTTTGTCCTGTTTGTCTCTGTGTTAGAACAATGGCTGGAAAAAAAATTAACTATGCTATATAAATAGAAAAGCTGTTTTTTGTTTTACTTTTCAGTCATAAATAACTAGCAATTAGCTTAGCTACTGACAAAAAAGTGTTGGTTGTCATAAGGGACAACACCTTTATTTTGCCATTTACTCTTAAATACCCATTCCTGAATACTGGGAGAACAAAATGGCGTGTGATGAATTCATGGAAATAAATTAATTTAGTTAAAGAGGTCACAATTAATAATCAGAAAATTCTACTTTTTACCATTAATATTTTGTTGTTTTTGCTGAGTTAAATGGAAACAAATAACATTTAGTCTCTCATTGAATTCAATCCTGTTTTTTATTAATAGATCATCTTTTATATAAATTATTTTAATTTCCCAGGAAAGACATCATCACACTTTAATGTATATTTATTGTATCAAACATTTGACAAACGTAGCAATTTGTTGCTAAATTTTCAGCATTTTTAAGGAAGTTAGAAATTCCTCAGACATTAAATTATGACATATTAAATTTGAGGTTTCAATATAACCTAACAATAATTCTTGCCAGATATCCAAGAATCTCAGTCCAAAGAAAAATACATACTTTGAATTTTGGTTTATACTAAGAAGATACAAAAGAGCATCATTTAAGACCCTAGTGCTTTTCTTTTTGACACGATCCTGGGGTGTTTTCAGATGCATGCCGTTTGGTTCAGTAGAGTTATAATGACCGCACTTGACTGCTGCTGATGTTGTTGCCATTGCTGCAATAATGAGGTGCTGATAAGTCATACCGCGAATGCAGCGCAACTCAATTACCTGGTAACAACAAACAAGGATGTGAAGAGGCACGCATTCATGATCCTGAGAAGAAACAACACATCTTGTTGCTCAGTCGAGATAGGCTGGAACACTTAGCTGGCTGCTTTATTTCATTTATACTACCCTACGGATTTAGAAGCACCTCTAAAAATAAATCTGTACTTAATTGCACTAGAACAATAATAAACTGAAAATTTAAAAAAGCAGATGTTATATAATCACCAAGGTTACATTATTGTTACCTAAACCTTATCTTATATAAAACAAGTAAAAGAGACAGCTTTTATATCTAGAAACTACTACTGTGTTATAATTCATTGGCAGGCATTAATACATGGTTTAGTAAAGTCTTGGATCAACAAAGTGATAAAAGTTAAAGGCAGCCAGTATAAATACATTTATACAGATTTGCTAAAGACACGTGCTTCTTTTGATTCCATTTAATTATCTATCAAAGGACTCACAGTCAGACTGAAAGGAGGATCATAAATCTTATTTCTAAAAAATAAACAAAAACACTTGGAATTGCAGAGTTTCAATGTCAATATTTTAACTGGTCTTTTCCTCAAAGCAGATGTGTTTTACTTTTATACTGTATCTCAATTCTTGTCTGACTGAAGTGATATTTTTATCAAATTGCTGAAGAAAATAGATGACTTGTAATCCATCTTAGTCGGATGGTTGAAGGTGGCAGCCATTGAGACTCATGAACAGTTTTTGTGGTCTGGTCATTTTAACATGCTCTAATTTCTAAGGACACTATCTGAGACAATTTTTTTAGATTGTATGCCACAACAGATCCAGTACATTTAGAGAATTATGTAAAATGCCCTTACCTAGCTCTTGCTACAGTAAGTTCTACTGTTCTGTCCTGGTCTAGTTTTGTCTCATACTCACAGAAAAAAATCTCTCGTCTGTTTCTATTTTTTTGTGACAAGCAAAAGCCTATTCTGCCTAATCTGTTTTTAAGATATCACTATATGGAAAATAATGAAAAGGCATCTAGCTTGCTAACAAGCTGATTAAACTGAAAGGAAATTGTTCATGCTAGGCATTTTCACTTAATTTTTTGTTAATAATTGGTAAAGGGACATTTTCACACATGGTTTTTATACTTTGAGAGCCTCATACTAGCTGGTGCCTTCTTCACACAGTTATGGTAAGAAAAAAATATACGTATATTTATACTAGGCTATTTTATTAACATCTTTCACAGTACACCATTAGAATAACAATGAAAAGAATGGATAATTTTTGACGAAACATTTCTGCATAGACGTCAAGTTAATGAAGTGATTATCCCTATATCTTTATTTTTATTCTATCTTTATTTTATTGCTTCCATCCTTCTCCAACAAATAGGTCAATAGGCTATGCCCACTTCTTCCAGTTATTTGCAAATGAAGAAATACTCATATTCTTGTTTTAAACAGAAAGCACAGTCCATGTTGATTAATACAGGGCATCATATTCAAGTTGGCAGCCCAAGAAAAACAAACAGTCCACACTTTAATTAACTCTGTAGAAGAAGGAGTATGACTGAGTCAACATTTATCACATCTAGCGATGGAGGCCCACGCTGGTTTTCTCCCCACAAGGCCCTGCCGCTAATTACCTGAGGGCCAACAGGAGCGCTGCTCAAAAAACATGAGATGCATGACAGATTGTTGCTCGAACTCATTCCAAGTGCCATGGGTAACAAAACAGATCACATCAAGGAAAACAAACATTTTTTTTTTTTTTTGGATAATTGGCTCTGAATGTGTTTTAGATGAAGGGATCTGTGATTGAAACAAAAATGTTTTGCTGAAAAAAATGGCAGGAAGTGTCATGCTAACCTTACAAGTAACATCTGTAATTGGTTGTTAAAAAGGAATGAATGTTGTAAAAAATTGTAAATATATGTGGGTATTGCATGTCACAGTGCTGCTTACACGGAGTCATACATGTTGAAACTTAAAAGGCAAATGTTATTTGAAAACTATGAAACATAAATATTAGAAGTATCAAAATGTAACTGCGTGATAATCACAATTTTTGTTTTGCATAGCAATTTGCATAATCTGTTTGTCTAGAAAATTCCACAGACAAAGTTTTGGTTTTAAAAAGACTCAACAAAAGTCTGTGTATTTTTCCTAATATATTTAGATAATTCCTAAAAAAATTTGACCCTTAACAAACAAGTGACAAGATGATTGTTTAATTTTCTATGTCTGAAATAGCTCCCATTTATTGTAATAGATAAACTAGGATAACGGCACACCTTTATTCCCACTTGAAATATGTAATAATGAACCGGGGTGGCAATTTCTTTGCAGGAATTCGTTATTTTTTAATTGATCAGTGCTGTTTGAGTCTGATGAAATCAACATAACTGTCTGAGGCCTTCAATGTAGAAAGTGGTGTAAAACAGTATAAAATCTCTGTAAGAATATAGTTCTTATGTAGAGTATACTTGGAACTACTGAAAACAAGGCCATGGTTGGCTATGATTTCTAAGACCTATGTGAGAACCTTCATTTTGAAAATGCAAATCACTTTATATCAGCACCGATAGCGATACCAGTATTGGGCGGGGCCCCAATACAGCAATAAAATGGTGGTATCGGCGAGTACCAACAAATAGGGCACCGATACCATTTTGAGAGCCAAAAGTTTGGTCAAGTATTGCCACCGATTCCATGTAAGCAATAAAAAGTTCTACTGGATCACTTTGTATTAGTCTGCTTCACAAAGGTAGGCAGCAGCTTGACAAAACCAGGGTGGCAGTTATTTAAAGGCATACTATGCAACATTTTTCAGTTAATTAATGTGTTCCATAACGTTTTGGATGATTAAATCATTTCAGGTTGAACAAAGGTATTCTCGGCCGCCCTGGTGGTCTGTGGGGGAAATTCCGCACTTGCAATTGCAGGAGCCCTCGGCCCGCACCCACAGGCTCAGAAGTCTCGCGAGAGTCGGTCTTGCTTCACGGCGAGAACTGCTACACGCCCCCAGTGAAAGGCATGCTCGTTGCTAGCGCAGTGGCGATATTTGTGCAGTTATCATGGCGGAACCAGAGAGAAAACAGTGAAAGCCCATGTCGGATCAGGCAAGAAAGAGGAAAAGGGCTCTGGACAGAGAGAGGACGAAGGGCGAAGAGCGGTTCAAAAACCCTTATGACGAGGACCACAGCGAGGCACGTGACGTCGCCCGGTACGGCGGAGCCGGGACCCCACCCTGGAGCCAGGCCTGGGGTTGGGGTTCGTCGGCGAGCGCCTGGTGGTCAGGTTCTTCAAGGCGGGACCCGGCCGGGCCCAGGCCGAAGGAGCGACGCAAGGCCATCCCCCAGTGGGCCTACCACCTGCAGGGGTAACCATGAGGGACCAGTGCAAAGGGGTTTGGGCATCAGCCAGAGGCGGAGACCTCGGCGACCTGCTCCGTGGGCGCTTAAACTGGCTCTGGGGATGTGGAATGTCACCTCACTGGTGGAGCGATACCGGCTAGAAATAGTTGGGCTCGCCTCTACGCACAGCCAGGGCTCTGGAACCCAGCTCCTTGAGAGAGGCTGGACTCTCTTCTACTCTGGAGTGACCCGCGGGGAGAGGCGGAGGGCGGGGGTGGGGCTGCTTGTCTCCCCCCAGCTCAGCTGTCTCTTGTTGGAGTTCACCCCGGTAGACGAGAGGGTCGCATCCCTTCGCCTTCGAGTTGAGGCGAGTACGGAGTACCAGGCCTTCTTAGCATCCCTGGGGAGGGTGTTAGAAAGCGCCCCTCCTGGGGATTCCATCATTCTACTTCAACGCCCACGTGGGAAACAACAGTGACACCTGGAGGGGCATGATCGAGAGGAACGGGCCCCCAGCTGAACCTGAGTGGTGTCTCATTATTGGACTTCTGTGCAAGTCACGGATTGTCCAAAAAGAACACCATGTTCAGGCATAAGAATGTCCATCGATGCACTTGGCAACAGGACACCCTAGGCCGAAGACAGATGATCGACTTAGATTTTATCTTCTGATAGTCATATCTTCTGATCTTTGGCCGCATGTTTTGGACACTCGGGTGAAGAGATGGGCGGAGCTGTCCACCGACCACCACCTGGTGGTGAGCTGGATACGCTGGAAGAGGAGGAAGCCTGAAAGACTCGGCAGGCCCAAACGTGTAGTGAGGGTCTGCTGGGAACATCTGGTGTAACCCTCGGTCAGGGACGTGTTCAGCTCCCACCTCCGGGACAGATTCTCTCAGGTTCCGAGGGAGGTTGGAGACATGGAGTCCGAATGTGCTGTGTTTTCTGCCTCTATTGTCGATGCGGCTGCCTGTAGCTGTCGCCGTAAGGTTTGTGGTGCCTGTCGTGGTGGCAATCCCCAAACCCGGTCGTGGACACCGATAGTAAGGGATGCTGTCAAGCTGAAGGAGTCCTATCGAGCTTGGCTGGCTTGTGGGACTCCTGAAGCAGCGAGGAGGTACCATGAGGCCAAGCGTGTCGCTGCCCGGGCAATTGCACAGGCAAAATCTCGGGCCTGGGAGGAGTTCGGAGAGGCCATGGAAAAAGATTATCGGTTGGCCCTTAAAGCTATTCTGGCAAACCGTCCGGTTCCTCCGGAGGGGAAAGCAGTGCTTCACTAACACTGTTTTCAGTGGGAGTGGGGAGCAGCTGACCTTGAAGGAGGATATTGTCAGGCGGTGGAAGGAATACTTTGAGGATCTCCTCAACCTGACAGAAACGCCTTCTGTGGGGGAAGAAGAGACGGGGTGCTTGGGGCTGGATTCGTTTATCATCCAGGTTGAAGTCACCGAGGTGGTCAAAAAATTCCACGGTGGCAAGGCTTCGGGGGTGGACGAGATCCGTCCTGAGTATCTTAGAGCTCTGGATGTCAGGGGGGACATCCAGAGCAGTCCCCCCTGGATTGGGCAGACTGGGGTGGTGGTTCCCCTCCACAAGAAGGGGGACCGGAGGGTGTGTTCCAACCATCGGGAATCACACTTCTCAGCCTCCCCGGAAAGGCCTATGCCAGGGTGCTGGAGAGGAGAGTCCGGCTGATTGTCGAACCTCGGCTGCAGGAGGAGCAGTGTGGTTTTTGTCCTGGCCATGGAACAGTGGACCAGCTCTACACCCTCTGCAGGGTGCTTGAGGGTTCTTGGGAGTTTGCCCAACCAGTCCACATGTGTTTTGTGGACTTGGAGAAGGCATTCGACCGTGTCCCTCTTGCTGCCCTGTTGGGGTGCTCTAGGAGGATGGAGTAGGGGGTCCTTTATTTATATAGGGGCCATCTGTTCTCTGTACAAGTGGAGCAAGAATCTAGTTCACATTGCTGGCATTAAGTTGGACCTGTTCTCAGTGCATGTTTGACTCCGACAGGGCTGCCCTCTGTCACCGGTCCTGTTCACAACTTTTATGGACAGGATTTCTAGGCGCAGCCAAGGACCAGAGGGGGTCTGCTTTGGGGACCAGCGGATCTCCTCCCTGCTTTTTGCGGATGACATAGTTCTGCTGGATCCCTCCTGCCAAGACCTACAGCAAGCGCTGGGGCGGTTTGCAGCCGAGTGTGAAGTGGAGGAGTTCAAGTATCTTGGGGTCCTGGTCACGAGTGAGGCAAGAATGGAGCAGGAGATCGATAGACGGATCGGTGCGGCTGCTGCAATAATACGGAAGAAGAGAGAGCTGAGTAAAAAGGCAAAGCTCTCAATTTACCGGTCGGTCTACGTTCCTACCCTCACATATGGTCATGAAATCTGGATCATGACCGAAAGAACGAGATCCCGGATACAAGCGGCTGAAATTAGCTTTCTCCGCAGGGTGGCTGGGCTCTCCCTTAGAGATAGGCTGAGGAGCTTGGTCATTCAGGAGGGGCTCAATGTAGAGCCGGTTCTCCTCCACATCGAGAGGAGTCAGTTGAGGTGGCTCGGACATCTTCTTCGGATGCACCCTGGACGCCTCCCTCGGGAGGTTTTCCAGGCACGTCCCACCGTGAGGAGGCCCAGGGGACGACCCAGCCAAAGGCCTCAGGAGCAGTCTTGGCCTCAAGACTTGTCTTGAGACATTTTTTCCTGGTCTCTGTCTGAGAATGTGATGCCTTGGTCTAATTTTGTTGCGCCTCAAGAAATAGAGTCAAGGCCAGTTCAAGACTATAGTTTCATTCAATCATACAACATTTACAAAGAAACAGCAGGCAAAGCAAGTAGCACAGTATAATTAAATAACAATTAACTTTTCTGCAGTGTATTGCAATCGGTGTAGAGTTTATTTCATGAATTCATAGATATTTTGTATTTGTTAAAATGTTACGCCTAATGTGTGACTGCATCACCCCCCCGCCTTGTCTTTATTCATTCACACTTCAGATTGCATCTCTATGTTTCAGTCATTATCACCTGCATCCCTAAGATGCCAAGTGGGACTTTGATTGACAGGTGTCATAAATTAATCTGAATGGATGAAGAATGAGACAAAAGGGGCCAGAGAGCGCTGCCGTAAGGAGAATATTTAATTAACCAATTAGAGAGCAGCTTGAAGTTAAATGGCTTTAAGTCACCTGCATAGTGAGTGTTCAATTGTAGTGACCACAATGAAAAACATCACCAGACTAAGACAGGGCCGTAACTACCATTAAGGACTCATTTTTTTGTTATTTATATTTTGCATAAATTGTGATATATAAACTAAAAATAAATTACACTGAAACTGACTGTAGGACCACAATCTCGGTCTCCCACAAAACACCACTGCGAGGTGTTTTAAATTTGAAAAGCCAAGAGTAGCACGACTATCTAATAAAAAAATTAGTTTAAGAGTTTGGGCAACACGCACTCGCTATAGTAACTGCCACACACAGGCTACAGACGCTGTTTGTGAATCAGCCACGGCATTCACTGGAAGAGAAGCACATCAAGTCACAAATACAGGTGGAGAGCAGTTTAAGTTGTTGATGACAATGGTGAGAAAAACATGCATTTTCACAAGGAAAGATTTCAGCCAAGCGTACTGATCAGGAAGCAAAGTAAAATCTAACCAAATTTATTTAACTCGGTCAACAGTCAATTTCAAGCTGTTGAATCAACATTATTTATATTATGTGATTGATATGTTAAAGATGTCTTGAACTGAAAATTAAATCTTTATTCAGCGTAAATTTTTCAGCCAGACAGCCAGCAACTTGACACAAAGCAGATCACGCCGGACAGGAAGTTGTGCGCAGAAACAAAATAAAACATCCATTTAATTTTCAGTAAAGATAATTTTCTATGGTAACTTGCTCTTACTTCAAGAGTCACCATGGTTCTTCAAAAAGCCTCAAAATTCTGTATTTTTATCTACAATTGCTGTAATGATGTAGACTCCTTATTTATTTTCTATGATTGCTTAAATGCAAATTATATGTTTTTTATTTAATATGTATACATCAACTTATTACTATTTTTACTATTTCATACTTCGATATTTGGGCTTCTCTGGAACGCACAGAACAAATTTCATTTTATGTCAACATGTGTTGAAATGACACATAAAACTCCTTGAAACATGATGTTGAAATGGCATATTGTTTTTTTTTCTATCAGTTTAGCTTTTGAGTGTGTTGATTTTCTTCATTAAAAGGTAACAGGATAGGGAGGAAAAGGCTGAGTAAAAACAACCTCCTCTTTGGGGCAAAGCAGCAAGAGGAGCAGTGAGGAGAGAGATAGATGGAGAGCAGTAAATGTACTATAAAAGGAAGATACTGTGCTGCAACTGTATGTGTTTTAAAACTCAAATATTTATTGAATGATAATTGAAGTATTGTGTAAGATCAAAATAGAAATATGTTTACATGCTGGCTTTCCATAGAAAGAGGGAACAGATTAGACACTAACACCAACATATTAGTGTTATACTGTAGGTCTTGGATGTCTATTTTAAATACTAAAGTAAATATGAAGCAAGTTATTTCAATTATACTGGAATGTCTTTTGTAACACATTCCTAACTGCTTAGATAGAATCTTTAAAAGAAAGATGACATTAAAAAGTATACAAGTTTGAAATATCTGTCAAAGAAAGAGGAACAAAGATGCATCGACTAGCCTATTAAAAAGTCACAATGATGTTGCTTTTGCATATTAAGACTCTGAAAATGGAAAGATTTAAATAATTGGATTAAAACCTCCTAAATGTTTTGACTCTTGATCTCAGTAATTTTTGGGCCCTGGACTAAGATCACACTTTTAAATAAAAAGTTACTAGTTATAATAACAAGCAATGCCTCTATTACTTGTTTTCATAATACATGAAATGTCTGACCTTATTTTTTAGTTACTGATTTTATCCAAAAAAACTTGGGATCTGAAAAATGATTTTTGCTCTTATAAAGTTGTTATTCAATTCATCAAACAACTACTGTGCAACATAAGCTGATGAATTCAGCTCAGGGATTGATCATGGATGGTAAGTAATTTGCTGAATTCGCTTTCTAAGAACTTTGGTTGAGCAATGATGATGATGATGATGATGATGATGATGATGATTAACGTAACATGGAATAATCCAAAGTTGGATCTAAAATGATCAAAACTTGATTCCTTTCATCAAATGGGTCTCTCTTGAAAATTAGATTTTGGATCTTAATGGCACTGCCTGTATAAGTAAGGCTTAAGAAGAAGAACATCAAAAAAATATATATGTATTCTTAAATACATTTCTGAAATTTCCTGATTATTAACTTTTTTAAATCCAGAATATTTGTCTAATTTTTTGGAACGTTGGTCTGGTCTGGTCTTAGTCTTAAAGGATCCAGTCTAAGGATTAGTCTTGGTTTTGGAAGACTTCCCTTCTAAAAGACAACGTTTTAAAATGATCCACAGATTGCCTGTTCGTTAGATTTAAATAATTATTTCTTAGAAAGCCTTTCACTTTCTATTATATTGTATTAAAATTGGATATTTTTGATACATTCTCTGCTCTCTCGTGTTCGTATATTTATAAATTTAGGAAATGATAATGAATATAATCATTGTAGGCTACAAGTATGAAGACATCTGAAAAGGAAAAGTTGTAAAACTGATAAGCCAGGCTGTGCTGCACATTAGTAACACAAAGACGTCTAAATGCTTAAAAGTGGGTAGAAGGAGAGTCTTTCTGAGGCAATCATCTAAGAATACTTGAAGTTTGCAGGATGACAGTGAGCCTGCTGTTAGGCCACTGAACCAAAGAGATAACATATTGCTAAAGCTCAGCATGGGGAAGACTTTTTATCTAGCAAAAAGTATGTCTTTGAAGGAACCAATTTAATTAGACTCTCTTTTAGACATTTTGTCTCTGTATCTTTTCCTTTCCCTTAATTCTCCTTGGTCTCGCTCTCTTTCTCCCTCTGATATGAAACGGTTTCAGGCACAACGTCCTGGCTGTAATTGTCTCCAAAGTAGAGCTATGAAGGTCGAATCTGAGTACGGGTCATTTGAATAATTTGATTATGCCACATTTTTTAACCTGCAAAGCTCTTAATCCTGAGAATGCGAGGGAATGCTAATAAGTCACCTGCCTTGTTATGCTGACTGATAAGAGCTGAGCAGCAGAGAGGGAGGACATGGTTAGTTTTTCATTATTTATTTGGTTTGTCAAAAACAAAAACTAAATTAAACCCATGTGTGCTGTTGTAACGCCACGTCTAACTCTTCAGGGTATCATTTGGGACCAAAACGAAATAGCCCCCAGCTGTTTCATTTAGGTACAGTGGTAATTCATAAGAAATTAATGAGACAATGCAACCCCAGAACACAGAACAGGGCTTAACTTTTTCATTTATCTTTATGTTAGAACCTCTCAAAGAAGGCAAATAGAAAAAGTGGTAGATGATCCTAGTATCTGTAATATAAAGCATCCTCTACACTTACCTGCACAGCTGGTAAAACTGTATGAAATTTCCTAAAATAAACTTCTATTTGATAGCAGTACCATAACCTGATGGCAAAAATTGTAAAAAAAAAAAAAAAAAGCCATGCTTTAATTTTTGTACATTCCCAACTGTTTTTTTTAGCATGTGCTATGAAATACATTCTGTAAATCCATCAAGAAAACACTTTAATTGTTCAGTTAATATAAATTACAATTTCATATGGCCAGTTCTTGTACCTATCTGCCAAGAAGTATCAGATTTGGACAGGAGATTTTTTATTTTAAAGGGATTCCTCAAAGGAGGTTTGTTTTAATTTTTCCATTAGTGGTTTTACCTCTGCCAAATTTTTTGTGGAATTTTTGTGTGTGTTTGTTTGTTTGTCTGCATAAGTTATGAATGGATTTTAATGACATTTCTACCAAAGGTGTACGTCAGTCCAAGGATATAACCATTACATTTTGCTGATGATCCATATCATAATCTGGATGCAGGGTTTTTTTTAGGGATTCTTAAGCATTATTTGGCAGAACAAGCATTCCCCCACCTTAACCAGAGAGTAGCAGCAGTGACAATTGACAGCTTCAGTATCAAACTAAAATAAAGTCCATATACTGAAGAGAAAAACACAGGAAAGGTGAGCCAGGCTTCGCTTGAAGTCTCGAACTGCTGATCAAAGGAGAAAGGAGAGTTCACAGTGAAGGTGAGAGGAGAACAAACACAGAGGCTGTACACACACAGTGTAGTGTGCCTTATTTATAAACTTTTGAAAGTATTATAAGGAAATTATTACCAAAGTTGGACTTCATATCATGGATCAATTCATTGAAATTTGTTGATAATACAGATGATGTGCAAGTTTCAGCTATAGGTATTAGTCATAATATGGGGCAAAATGTAATAGTTGGCTGAGGTCTTTGCTCTCAGAGTGTTTTTCTACCTTATTTCTGTATCTGTCCGTGTCATGATTCTGTGCACTGGTACTGGTTTGATTTGTCATTCAACACAACTGTTGAATGACAAATCCCAAATAGCTTCCATCAAATTCACCTGCTCATTCAGACCAGTTACTAGTGCCAGATTATTACGAACCATTGTTGAGTTTAGTCCAGCATTCCTGTTACCTGTCTGCCTGCCTGATTCTCTGAGCCTGCCTGAACCCTATCAGACCTCTCATAGTGTGTTTTTGGATCTCTCACCTGTTTTCTGTGCCCTAACCTTGCTCCCAGATTCTCCACTGGATTGTCTTTAGTTCTCAGATCACCTGGCTCTGGGATTTTGTACTCTGATTTGTCCGTTTAATCATTCTGCCTGTCTCTGCTCTCACAGATCCCTCATCTGTGCATTCCTCTGGACCAGGAGCCGGCAACTCTTTAATGCTCCCTTTACGGCTCCCTGGAGCATTTTCAAAAATGTATGAAAATTGAAAAAGATGGATTTTTCTTCATATATATGGTGTGCAGGAGGTCAAACAAACATTCATTACTTTTTCAATTGTTGTAAAAATGTGTTTTATAAATAAATTGTAACAATAAATGTTAACATTTCTTTCAATGAAGATTTGCGTCACAGCCTGGAAAACAGTGTGGTGCGGTGCCAGGCAGGTGGCTGTTGTAAACAAAGTGGCAGGTGGGGAAAAAAGGTAAGCAAGGTAACCAAGACAGCTGATGAGAACAGAGGATTCAAAGATGAATGGACCCAATCATTTGCTTTCCTTACCAATGTGGAATGATTTCCTGCATGTGTGCTTTGTAATGAGAAGTTGTCAAATTGTAAAGAATAATTCGGAAAGGCATTTCCCCCTCCTTTCGACCAAGTTCAGTTCAATTATTTATATGATGATTCACAACACATCATCTCATGGCATACAATTTGGTTATAGCATACAGTCAGATTGGTGTAAAGTTTTATATATAAGGAAAACCAGCTGATTGCATTGTATCATTGATTGTACAACAATCCCTCACTCCAAGAAACATGCAGTGACACAAAAACACCACATTTGAATGTGTAATTATTTTAATTTTTACTGCTTTTTTTACTGTGTAACAGAATTTAACATACCTATAAATATATTAAAAATCAATACCTCTCATGCTGGGTCATTTATTCATTATTATCTACCATGCCCCCTCAGCATGTACACTTGACACTGGTTCTTTATTTACATTTTCTACAAAAGGTATCATGTTGCAAATAAAAAAGGGATAAGAATTATGTTGTATAAAATAGCAGAATGATTAATGCATGTTTCTGCTTTTCTGGATGCGCATCACATCATCCACTGTGAACCTTTATTTCATACATTAACCAGTAAGCAGGATTTCACATTTTATTAATCTGTATTCATTGTGAAAAGAAGAGACAAACCGGCATGGGAGTTTCTTCTTGAAATATTCATAACAGTCCCTCAGGGCTCATCCCATTAAGACACTGGAAAAACAGAAAGAGCAAATAATATTCCATCTAAACTCATTTGGGGTAAACATTTTACCTTCCAAAACAAGTCACAATTACAGAGATTTTATGCTGATTTGCCTGAGTAAAAACAGAGGACAGATATCATCTCTTTTTAATTTCAGGTCTTTCTTTTCTTTTTTTTTTTTGACAGGCCGGCATGGTAAAATGCATACTAATACGTGCTGCTAATCCCAATGCATACTAATAGTCTGAGCCATGTTTGAACATTCAACTATCAGCGCTATTTTATCTTAGAAACAATAGTGTGCTTAAGAAATGACCTATTACAACACCATAGCAAATAATGACACTATACTGGAAGTAATTTCCATGATTATACATTATACTATACATTATACATAAATGAGGTCAGTACCTTCGGGCTACTGTTAAGTAGGACAATGATAGATGGTTTTCCAAGATTTTTACAAATAGACATCTGAGAAGTGTGCTGTCTGTATATATCCACATGGAGGCTTATAAAAAAATGTCAGTTCTATTACACAATTATGCTTCAATCTAAACACTATGATATTGCTCTGGTTGTTCGGTTAGTGTGACAGTGAACAACTTTAATGGCTTTTTATAATACCCACAGCATGATTCTATCACAGAAATAACTTACTTTGAGCATGGTATGTCAAGGGAGATGTGTAGTGCTTTGGTTGCAGGCCGAAAACTTTAAAATGTTGATCTCCTCTCATGGCGGGCATACACTGTATGATTTTTTGCCCTTTTCGGGCCGATTCTCCAGTCATAGGAGAATTGTTTGGATCGGGCCAAGTTTTAGCCTCATCATGCTTCCTGCATCATGTAGTATACAGGGGGTAATGAGGGGCTCCTATAGCCTCTCACGGCCACCACCCGATCAGGAATGGTAAGGTTGGGAGAAAATCAAACACGTTTGAAATTCAGTCTGTGTTCATGGACAAATCCTATTGTTGAAGGAGAGCTACAAGCCAATTTACTAGAACCTCAAGCACTGCACATGAGCAAACAAGGGAGTTCTTCTTGTTCTTCCAGATTGACTAGTCGACCAGTGCCATCTCTTGGCGCTGAGTCTGAAATGTGGTTTTAGGATGTACAGTAATGGCAGTTATATCGCATCAGAGCATTGAGCCGTACAGTGTAAGAACATACATCATGATCTGTGAACTTTTAAACCCTGCAGTTTTGTATTACAGTTTGAGCTGTAGCTGCATGCAACGATTGAAAATATCATACAGTCTATAGATGGTTTATACAGGACCAATCTTTCTACTGGTTTTATTAAAGTTGGAGTTCTGGAGGGCTCAACTATAGGTATCTGTTTTATAGATTCTACTATCTAACCTGTGGATGTTTGCAGCTCATGCACCGTTATAATTTGCTGCTTTGCTTTCTTTTTTGGGCCTGGTATGTTGTTTTAGATTAACCTCCTACCTTGGCAGGTTTAAAATTGGGAGATACATTTTCCATTTTGGGTTGGTAGACAAGAAAACCCTCTATGCAAGTTTTCAAAGTAATTGCATTTGCTCTGGGGAAAGTATGTTCAGGTTAGTTATCCCCTGTATATAATTTAACCTGTTTGGCAAAGAGTGTATATACCCCTGCGCTGATTGAAAACCTGCTAACTGTCGGAGATTCTATAATGAAACCAAAAAATAGACCTGAGAGGTGTAACTCACTGGTTTTCTACAGGAACTAGAATTTTTGCCTGTATGACAGTAACAGGCATATCTTAATTTTTTTTTGTTACAATTACACTGTATGCTTATGTTTAGCTCAAAAGTAGTGTGCTTTCCTTAATTACGAATTTGTGATAAACTGCAAAGTGCTGTCAAAGGATAGGGTACAAATATTTCTTCATAGCCTGATAATATGTGATTAAAAAATGGTTCAGATGTCACATTCTTGATAAATTATATTGACTCACCTACTTTTCTGACAAAAACTTCACTCATAACCAATGTGAATCTTAATCTGTTGGTGTAAAGCATGGGCTTTTACAATTATTTTTCCATTTAATACAGGTTAACCGAGTTGAAGTAGAAAAAAAAAAGTTTTTTGTTTTATTGATAAATCAAAGAGCCTCATGAAATGCATTGGTTAACGTATTGCTACAGAATGCCTTTGGCAAAAACCATCCGGTTTTTGTCAGAGCTATGCTTAGCCTGGCTTGCATTTCTGGGTGGGTGAAGCAAATTGAGCCCAGAACCCACTAAATACGGAGCAGCAGTGCAGACATTCTCCAAAATGTCACTCTAAGAGCTTCAACCATGCTGGCCCAACTGCGGCTCTGGCTGAAAGGACATGTAACATACTGAAGGGATATTTGAGAAGTTTCTGTGGGTCACCCTCCTCCTGTGAGTGGTGAGGCAAAATTTGTCATCTAGGCACATAAATGTCCTTCATCCTTCAATAGGCCCTCTATTTCCAGTTTGTCTTTTGTCTCCTGTAGATGGATTTTGTTCTGAATGTCACATGTTATTTTTGCTGTCTGTTACCTGTATTTTCCTGTTCACCTTGTAAAAAGCAGGAGTTTGATGCAGATACAGGAGCCTTCTAGGTATCTTTTTGTTATCCCAATGTCATTAATCCAAAGTGCACCGCTCAGTGGCTGATATGAGTGTACCCATGGATTTTAATGGCTTGGGTTCTATGAAGCTGTTAGGATATCTGCTTTCTTGCTGTTTTTTCTCGTGTGAGTGAGCTTCCCGTCGCAGAGAAGATCCTTGCTAGTGGTTAGGCCGACCTGTATTGCTGTACTTATGAGAATATTTCTCAAGCTGACCAGCGTGTAAATAAGGAGGTGAAGGATCATCTCTCTTCGCTGGCTGATTACCCCTGATGGTATTCCAGCCAAAGACCTAACTAAAGGAATACCTTGCTTGTCTTCTTGTGAATCTCTTTAACTTGGACTTGGAACAGTTGTAAGCCTTTGTCATGCTGCCTGCTCTCCAGCATCATGTCTCTTGCAAGTACCAACACTCTTGGATCTGGAGTGGACTTCTTGGGTACAATCTGCAAAGCCTACTGAATCAAATACTGATACACCTTTTACACTGGCCAAAAAATGTATTTAAAATCGATCAATCTACTTTTAGTGACAGTGGGAACAGCTCATTTAGGCATGTCTACCCAGGTCAAATGACTCAGCAAGCAACCCGCATTAAATCACCTCGGCTCTGATCAGCACGCAGTGTGAACACCAGACCCACTTTGGTACTTAGATAATGACTTGGAGCGTAATGTACGCATGTCACAACATTTTGCCAGTTTTTTTTCTAAATAACAAGCTCGTAGAACTCTGCTTATACTCGAGAAACATGGCATATCCCTTACGAGACAGGTTTGTGGCCAGAGTGGCCATGCAGCTTGCCAGCAGGTCTGCATTTCGTTCAAATGGGAAAAAAGCCAAAAGCTGATTGATAGCTGCTCACACCAGTTTTGAAAAACCCAGGGTTTTTTCGGTTTAGCCTGCAACTAATACATTTATACTATGTTCTACCTTTTTTTTAACAACCCTCTATAACAATGCCTAAGCAGCTGTTTTGTTTTTATTTTATGTGGATTCCTGATTTCTGATCTGGAACATCCCCTGTGGCATGGATGTGGTGAGGGAGAAAAACATGAACAAGATCTCAGACGTTTTTTTTTTCAACACAATCTCCATGTGTGGTGCAAAATTGAATCTGGAGGCTTGCAGATTCACCAGTGTCTCCATGACAGTACATAAATCTTCCATAATTAACTTAAAAAAATGTCTGAATATCTATGCACCCGTTTGCAGCAAGACTGAGCGCCAGCATGGAAACCAAAAAAAAAAAAATATGTAAGGAAACAAAAAACAGCTGAAATAATTGCTCTCTGAGATGATGTCAGGATTATTAAACACACAGCCACAAAACAAAACAAAAAAATATGTATATTTGTATGCTGTCTGTGTCTTGAGGTGATTTTAAACAAACTAACTTGTTTTTCCATTTGGTTATTAAACAAAGTATTTTCTATTATTTAGGACTTTTTCAATGTTGTGTTTTCTTACAAATTTTTCACATTTTTGCATGCCACAAATGAGTGAATGTTGCATAACTACGACCCAAGATTAAAATTTACTTTAACAGTACAATTTTACCCCTGGGCTTTGATTAATGCTCTTACTGCCTGGCCAGTCAGTGTAAGTGGACCTGGTCTTGGAGGATGTGTAGTTGTGCCTTCTTTTTTGTTTTTAGATGAATGACTGAATAAAAATCAGCGTTCTTTGGTTTTCATTATGTTGTGTGTTCACCAATGCCAACTAACAAACATCTAAGACCAGGTTTACAAGGCAATTTTTTAAAATTGTTTAATGATTTTCAAAACCTAAAAGACAGCAAACATCCATCCAGCCATCTTTCTTCAGCTTAGTCCTTGTCAGAGTCGTGGCGGGGCAGGTGACTATCTCAGGCAGTCTATGGACCAGAGGCGGTGTAGACCCTGGACAGGTCATCAGTCTGTCGCAGGGCTAAACAGAGACACACAAAAACACACGATCATGCACACACACACTCACACCTAAGGACAATGTAGAGAAGCCAGTTATACCAACAGTCACATTTTAGGATTGTGGTAGGAAGCTGGAGAACCCAAAGAGAACTACCACATGCTCAGAGAGAACGTGCAAACTGCCCAGGAAGTTTTAGGTCTTAAGAGGGCACAAAGCCCCAAGAAAGTGTTCATCTGCTCGAGTTGTCAAACAGCCTTTGTTTGAACCCACTTATACAGTTTATCAAAAGGACAAATTCAATATTCGGCCTTAAAAAAAAAGACCATATCAATAACATAGAAATGTAAAGACAAGTAAAAAATGCTTGTTATTTTTGTCCAAGATGGAAAATATATAAAAGAAAAACAATACGTCAAAAAGTTGAACCTTGTAAAGAAAAGTTGAACCTCCACAAGAAACCCCAAATGTTGAATCACAAAAATGAGTTAAACCACCCTAGAGCAGCGAGTGATATATGCACTACATCTCAGAGACTGTTAATCAAATACTGTTAGCAACACTGTCAAACTCAGGTGTAGAATCAAGGAAAACTATTACAGCAAATGTTCCAAAGTCAGCTGACATCCAAATGTCAAAAGAAACTTTAAAGCTGTTCCTTAAGAGTGGAGCTCCAAAAAGATTTCATGTTTTTACATAAAAGAAATTATCTTTTTTGACACTACTTTTTCAAGAAGCTTAGACATAAAAGAGTGCTTGGAGATAGACTTGTCATTGAATCACTGTCACAGATTCAGACTGGTTTGTGAACAATGTTTGAGGGTAATGGTTATATTGTGTATGTGGAAAATCAGATCTTTGAGTTCATCTCCTAAAAAAATGGGAGCTAAGCCAAAAGTGTTTAGCTCCCATTAGAGGTCAAATGCTTTAATGGTCAAAAGCTGAAATGAGAGAGAATAATGTATCAAAAAAGACCATAGATTATATTTTTCTGTAAAAAATAGGATTTGAAAGATATTCCATTTGGCTAATTTTGTTGAGTTCATTTAAAGCGATTCAAAGATCCAAGAGGCGGAGGCTGTAAAACTGAAAGTAAATCCAAACGCAAACTGCACTTTACACATATTTATCTGTTGAAGAAAAGATTCATTAGAACTTGTTTGTTCTATTGCACAATTCCCTAGTCCAATACATTGAAATTTGTGGTTATAACATAACACGTCAAAACTTGAAGGAGTAGAAACAAATTTTCCATGCAAATTGCTTAACCCCTTGCTTTACATTATGAAACAAAATTGGTACAGTGTGATAAAGATGCAGGACTCCTCATGCAACATGATGCTTATAATAAATGCTTTAATGTAATCAATGACCAGCCTCTATGAGTGTGGGTGGCTGAACCCTAAGGCCTTATAGTAGTGAAAAATGATTCCAGACATGACAGTACATCTCCATATGGAATTCCATTTGTTTACTGCTCTAATAATGTGAGCAAAGCGACCATGTCGTGATAAGATCTCCCTAAACTAATGCATAATTTGTAGAGGTGAAATGTGCTCAGTATTCAGTTCAGTAGACTGCTCAGCAGGTTGCTGGCACTGTGTGTGAGGATGCTGCTGCTTAGCATTAGCTCCAGCTGGCAAGATTTCCCACAGTCATGGTGCTTAATCTCATTGGTGCTCCCCGGCCAGCCAAAAAAAAAAAGAAATGTATATTTTCCAATATTAGCTTTTCACATTTATAAAAAAACATTTTCCAGTAGTTGCTTGATACATATTGTGACAGTGTTTGCTCAAATATTTGCTGATGTGTGGTCTTTGTCTGCCTGAGCAGAGAGAAAATGTTTCTTCAAATACATTCTGCTGCTGAAAAATACAGGAGCTATCGATTACATTTAAAAAGAATATTCAGAGAGTTTTTATTCAGACCAAGAACAAAGATAAATTAGTTTCAGAATACAACAAACTTAGAAGAAAATCTACTGTTTTGGTTTTATGTTCAGATATTTTTCTAAGGAGTTATTTTTGTTTTTGTTTTCCTGAATGACTGTTTTCATTCAGGTACCAGCGTTTTGCCTGGGGATATTCCACAATGAGGCAGAGCTGCCAATGTAGCCTAAAGTAATAGTGCCCAACGGGACAAAGAATGAGAAATTTTTTATTAGCATTGGACAAGGAAGAATGGGCAGAAAGCAACAGGAAAACAAAAATGTACACAAACTTAAAAAATATAATTAAAGAAAATGCAAAACTAGTCAAAATGGACTTGCTGGAATCATGACTACACCCATCCCCTCAGAATAAATCCCACATTAGAGAATCAAAAATATGTCTGAAAAGGTAAGTATCATATCTGGTTTGTTGCCTAACAGCAACCTTTAGTTAGTTCCTTTAGCTCCCTGTGTAGAGGAGCTCAAATAGTACTCTGGGTCACATTACTCAGTTAGTGATGGATTCGACTGTCTCAAGTTACATACATTTTTTAAAACAACAACAGCCACCACAGAGCATTAAAATGTGTGCTGTATATTGACTGGAAAAATTATTTTAGATTAAAAAAAAAAAAGCCTGGGAGCTTGAGGGTTCGGCAGGAGTTCTGAAAACTGCTGTTAAAATGAACAAAGACTGTAAGCTATCAAGATTTCTGATTCCCTTTTACCAATATTTCTTTGCTATTACTGTTTTTATTTTTGACGGCAGTTCACGTAAAAATAAGAGGTGTTACTTCTTTTGTAGAACAAAACCAGAAGGATGCTAAAGATCTGCTATTTTTTGTTTTCCACATAAAAATAGTGCTATTTAATTAACTTCTACTTCTAGAAATAGGATTGAGACAAACAGAGGAACTCTATTTACATTGATTCTATTTTTCTAGATTTCCACACAGTCCAAAAGCAAATTAGTACAAACATTAATGTCTGGTAAATAATGCTTGAATCTGGCTGTTTATTTTGGATACTATTACATTAAAAATATATTATATTGTCTTTTATAATTGTTAAAAGTGATTTTATATTTGAATGAACTTAGGCTCATTCATAGTGTTGTGCTTTGTAGATGATGCCACTAAAAAAGAAAATAGACATAAGGAGCAATTTAAACATTCAGACAGTAAGCAATATAGGATGATGATAAAAGGTTGTGTTACATTTAATCCTTTTCTATTAAAAATGCACTTGTATAATAGAAACATTATACGATTGTAGGAAACACAGATATAATGATGCAGGGCAGCCTAAAGGTGAAGCAGCTGCCCTTCAGTGCTATACAGTATTATGTAAGAAATGTGTTTGGAATGTTACCATAAAATTAGTGCTGCAACTAATGATTATTTTGCAAATTGATTTATCTGTGGATTGTTTTTTCAATGAATCGGTTAATAATCAGATAGCCAAAGGTTCGTTAAAGAAGATTTTTTACTAAATTAAACCTGGTGAAACAGAAACGTTTCCTCTTGAGGAGTTCTGATGGAGAATATTGACAGACAAAAACTTTTTTTTCCATCTTAAAAGCAAAATGTTTACATATTTTTTTTCAATCTTTGTATAATTCCTTCTCTAAGTGGGTCGCTCTGTCAGCTAAAGGCACATTTTTGTGGCCCTATACTCCAGTTAACGATTAATCAATTACTAAATTAGTTGACGATTATTCAATAATCGATTGATATTATTAATTTTTTCAGCCCTAGATAAAGTACATAAAATGGGCTACACAGAGTAACTACAGCCCGTATGTACAATGTGTATAGTGAAGTTAATATTTTACATGCTCAATGTCATTTCCTCTTATAGTTCCAGTGCACATGTAAATACAATACATTTATTTGCCGTCCCTTGAATGTATTATTTTGAATGATACAGAGAGAGCATATTAGATAAAAAAAAATAAGAGTGGGGTTTACCTCTGTTTACCTCTGCACAATTCTAGATCTTCAAGAGAAAACACAGGATAAACCCACATATACACATATTTAGACTATATTTGGTTGAATAGGAACACATTTACCTACTGTCTTACTTGCTGGTAAGTTTAAATGCAAATGTTTTCAAAGTCGAAAAAAGTCTTAATTCCACATTCGTCAGACCCAGTGATGCTTTAAACACTGATAAACAGCATCTAGTGAGTGCAGTCCTTATAAGATTTGTATTAATGTAGCAAGAAATGCTGCTGTTCTCTTTAGACGAAATGTCCCCTGATGCTCACATTAAGCATAAAAAAGACCATGCATATTTTTATATAGGACCAATGACATCAGACCAATGAAACTGAAAACCAATAGTTGGTATCAAACCTACGCCCTTGAAAAGGGGTCCTCCAGCAGTCTAATCCTATAGCAGCAAATACACTCTGTTGTTTTAGAGCAGTCTTACAAAAAGAATGTTCAGGGTTGTTCACACTCTTCTTCAGTTAATAAAGAAGTTAAATCATCTTGAGATTCTAAAAGAATTCCCTAAGCTTAACTTGTTGATGCTATCTAAGTCATTTGCAACGATATTGTTACCCCAGAAGTTGTTGGCAGAAAAGATTACATTTTCCACAACAGATCTATTTAACAAATATGCACCATCTTGCAGCAAGCACTAAAGCACCATAGCTCCCTCAGGGAGTAAAGTCTGATCAGTTCTTTCCTATAGATAGCCTCACACTTTCATCTCCAGTTCACTATGCTGTCCAGGTGAACACAGTTCCCCTGTAAGGTTAAAAGTGTTTGATTTTAATTTTTATAGTTTTTCTTTTGAAATCTGTAATTATTTCTCTTATCTTCTTCACATTTAGCTCAGATGATTCTTTCAAAACAACAACATGAGGCGGT
The DNA here is from genome assembly GCF_000732505.1 of Cyprinodon variegatus. Taxonomy (NCBI): domain Eukaryota; kingdom Metazoa; phylum Chordata; class Actinopteri; order Cyprinodontiformes; family Cyprinodontidae; genus Cyprinodon; species Cyprinodon variegatus. The sequence goes on along the minus strand of NW_015150495.1, from coordinate 698,528 downwards.
CCACTAGCTCTGTCTGTTCAGTTTGTGGTCCATCTTTGATACACCCAATGACTGCAGATTCCTCCAAGTATTTCAGCAGAGGAGTTCTTCTTAAATCGGTGCTCTGAAATATAAACTGTAAAAAGAAATGTTGAGAGTGCAGTCCTCTGCAGTGCATCCTTGCTGCTCACCACCTGGTTAGATGTACAACAATTCAGTCTCACAGACCGGTCTGTTTGTCACGTCTCTTTGATCAAGGCAATTGCTAAAGCGTCCGCTTAAGTCCTTTAGAAAACAAGCTGAATCCTGTTGAATGTGCTGAGAAATCAAAGAAAGTGGTTCCTGTCCTATCTATATAACAGCTGGTTTGTTGTAGTAGTTGTATGATGGCATGCTCAACTCCAACTTTAGTTGCATAAGCTACATGCAGAGGGTCCTAATCAATTTTAACTGATTGTCAAATATAATAGAAAAGAAAAGGATGGAAATTAAACTTTACTGATCTCACAATGGAGGAATTAACTCTGCATTTAACCCCTTTTGGGGAGCAGTGGGCTGCCACAGTGGGCTGCCACTGTGCAGTGCTTGCAACCTTCTCAGAGCACAAGCGTATTGCTCTAACCTCAAGGCCAGCTCTCCCCACTATCCCTGATATGTTGGCACAAAAAATTATGCTAAATTATCAACTTTACCCTCCAAGATTTATTATATGGATCTAGCTCAAACTTTAAGTGATTTAGTGAAATCCATCCATCCATCCATCCATCCATCCATCCATCCATCCATCCATCCATCCATCCATCCATCCATCCATCCATCCATCCATCCATC
>NW_015150495.1:694977-697606 GCF_000732505.1 Cyprinodon variegatus | reverse complement strand
TTCTCAGAATGTCTTCACAACAGAAATGCAAGGAAACAGGTTATTTGTATTTGTTACACTCCAAGTATTACCACAGGTGGTTTGTCTCTCACTGTCCATAGATAGTGAGTCAATCAGCCAGGACAAACAAGAGAGTGGTTTAGGCTACACCAAATTGTTGCTTAGACTGATTATACAGCACCTTTGAAGAAGCCAGAGCTTTAATTTCTCACCTCAATCACCAGAGCCTATTATCTGCTTCTGAATCAAGACTTCAGTGTCATCCTCTTTTAATTAGCGTGACAAATGGCACAATGAGTCTCAGCTGTTTTTAATCCTTGATGGAACTGTGGGGTAGGGAGCTTTCATTGTATTCGACATCATTGAGGTATTTTTTTTTCTTTTTAGTCACTGCTCTCATGCTTAGAAGTACCACAGTGTACCAATCACAGCTACATTTTCGTTGTTCTCACTTCTGACCTGTTGTCACCTGCAACACCTGTGACTCAGCAGAGCTGACTTGGCAACCTGGGTTAGAAAGTTCATCTTGGAGAGGATCCTGGACAGAGTTTTTAGTTCAATCTGCACATTTGTTTTGTTACGTTGTTAGTTTTTCAGAAATATGAATGTTTGTGTTCTTTTAGCTTTAGGAGTATCTATCATGTTGATTTATTTAAACCCAAGGGGAAAGTAGTCCTGATTAGATTATTTATGTCTAAATGAATGGTCCAGCTAAATGCTTGCAAATTCATTTGACCCGGGTAGAATGTAAGTTGTTTCCACGGCTACTAAAAGCCAATTGTTCCTGGGTTTAAACAAGTTTTTTGCCATTGGGCAAAGGGTTTTACAGACAGCATGCATCAGTCAGTCAGTGGCTCAATACTGAGCCCCTCGAACACACCTCTGTGGGGACATGAATGACAGAGGTTTAGCCCTTAAGATGAATAGTGATTAACTCTGTCACTGGTAAGCCAGCCATCCATTGTTAACATACATTTTTGTCTATCTTGATTTTAAATAACTGTGGTCAAAGTGGATGAGATCATAAAAAATTTTTGCAACCTCTTGTAAAAATGACTACCCCAAAGTTTTGATGCAAGTTTTTGGCTTAGGAGCATCAGAAGGCTCAGAACGTTGGACCTAGAATTCAGACGAGACAGACAGTAATAACTTTAAAGGCGTTTATCAAAAATGGCGTGCGGCTGCTCGTCAGCTGAATTGGGCTCACTGTAAACGCAGCAGGGATGGAGACTCTGGTCATTGACTTTAGAAATTAAAACGGGAAACGACAATGACCATGCAATTCACCAACCTGGCAAAGTTCAGTAAGAACTCAGAAAAAGGAATAAAGTCCAGAGGAGCAGAACTCTGCAGTTTGCAACTGAGCCCATACCAGAGATCCAGAAGAGAAGAGGAGCAGCAACCAGCAGCAGCCAGAGCACCAACGGAACCAAGGAATCCAGAAGGATGATCCAAGTCGTGGTCAGAAGACAGATCCAGGGTCGACAACAGGTAAAATCCAGGTAACAGTCCAGAAACACAGGAAAGCCAAAAACAGAGCAGAACAGGGGCGGCCAAAACTCAGACATCCAGGGGCAGAAACAGGTGCGGATCAGGCAAAACAAACACATACAGAAACGCTAGAAGCTCAAATAATCTGGCTTATATCTAGTTTTACAATCAAACCTTTGAGGTGTTCAGTTTGTTGGCATGGGGAGCTTTTGGGCTGCACAATTTACTGTACACAATGCTTTCAAATGTGGTTTTATTAAGTGGTAGCTGTAAAAGCCGCTGAAAGCATTGTACATATTATTCCGCAATGTGCACACAAGTAGGGAAAATGATATTGCTGTCACCAAATCAACTCTCTTCCTCTTGCTGCTTTGTGGTCACTGCTGGCTTAAAAACATGCCGGTGGTGGAGAGGGCTGTTGCAGTGTGGCCTTCAGCACATCAATGCAGTGAAAACTAAGAAACTCCCTTAACCTGGAAAAGGTAACAGGCCTTTCAGCACCAATTTATATGTTATAATTAGGTTGAAAAGTGGTACTTTTGTCTGTAATATTGTGACAACCTGCTTGTTGCACAGAGCTGGCTGCACCGTTATTCATAAATCCTCCTGCTTCTTCACAGCTCAAGACACGCCTTCTTTACGCCCATTGAACACATGCACTTACCTGATTGGTCCGCTGTTCAATCTGACTCCTAGCTCCAGTTTAAAAATGTCAGTGTCTCAGCAGACAGCGTAACAGAAACAACTGCTGCTACTACGTCTGCATATTCCGTTCTGTCGACCAGTAACAAACTCTGTCCGAGGCTGTTTAATCCCTCGTGCTTTCAGTATTTTGCCTCTGTTCTGGATACCACCGATCATTAACAAAAAGGACAAAACCAAACAAACAAACTCTATTCTGTGCTCCTACCGTGCCGACGTGTCATCACAATTACCCGTAAGCCGGTGACGTCACAGTTAAAGATCCTCCGTAAGTGCTACACTTACTGAAAATATAAAATCAAATTAATAATTTTGCCCCTTTACAAAAAATAAAATAAATTTTAAATATGCAGTATTCATCTTGTGAAACCAACAACAGTAAACCTGTTCCAGCTCCTGCCTCTGAACAAGATGTGTTTTTCATCTGACCTGTAAG
>NW_015150495.1:680222-693644 GCF_000732505.1 Cyprinodon variegatus | reverse complement strand
AGCTGAGATATTGTTAAAGGCTTGAGTGCTGAACTTCTCCTCATGTTAGTCTGATCATTTAAAATTTCAATTTCTTTTTTAAATGATTAAGATACAAGCACTATAGATTTTAAATAATGTGGCTTATATTCCCTGCCTATTTCACCAAGAGCACAAAGCTCAAAGTCCTTGAGTTTAGGACAAACTGTAAACAGGGACTCTATGTATTGTTGAGGAAAGTGCAGAAGAAGAGCTCTTTCAAGTATCCAACGGTTAGACATATGGCATGTCAGGATACTACAGTCATGCCAAACAACTGGAGAGGCCAAATAAAGGGTCTCATTTGGAGGTTTCTGAGGGACAAATAGCTAGGCAGTAATTCTGCTGGTATGAATAGAAAAAGGCAAAACAGACTTCACCTTTTATCTGTCTATTATTGATACACAGTATTTAGTTCAATACTGTAATCTGTATTGTTGCAATGTAGTCTGATGATTACTGAATTGAAAGCATACTACAGGGATAGGCAAACTTTTTCTTTCTATCGAGTGAGCCATTATCCACTATAAAAAAAGTTTAGATTATGACACAACATAAAAAAAAAAAAAAACTCTAACATACCTGGAATTTTATTCGATTTCTATATAATTGATCCAGTCAGTTTAAAGATATTTTTCTGTCCCAAAAAGCAGATTTCAAAAACATTGCACTAGGAAGAGAGAGTAATTTTTGGTGACATCTGTAGGTGGACACCACTTAAAAGACAAGAAATCTGGCCATGCAATAATTGAAAACTCCCATTAAAATGCCCACGTTCAAGCATTTTTATCACAGAGCATCACCAGATATTTGTGTGTGTACTGTATATACATATAAATGTAATTTCCTTTTTTTATCTGTCCTGTTAGGTGATGTCATTCTTTAAGAGTTTGATACTGTCCTGTCCCATGAGAGCAAGATTAAGGACTTCCACTGCTTCTGTGCAGACGCGCAAGTCCCGGAAAGAAAGGCAGTGGATTATTACTTCATAAACTAAAGAAAGCTCTAATAAAAAAGTCTGAATAAAGAAGCAGGCGGGTAGGCTGAAGAAGCAGAAGGAAAAGCAGGAAGCAAGATGGTTCAGCTCCTCTCAAAGTCCAACATCCTAACAAGAGGCAGCAAGGAGAAGAGGGCTGAGATTGAGTTAATAAGGAGATTGTAGCAAAAGGAGAATAACTAAGAAATTGGCTGAGATAATTTTGTTCTTCTGTTTATACACTCCTCAACACAGTTCTTTGTGTAATTGGCAACTGAAAATAAAAAGGTCTTAAAATGTCCTAAATGTTTACATTTTGAAACTTGTAGGAAGCGTGCAAGAAGAGTCTTTGGTAATTAGAGCCGTGACAGAGCTGCAACAGTACAGGAAGAATTCTCACTTTACCTGATGCTAGCTCTGGGTTTCAGCTCCCTCAGCATGGCCAGATATTTGCTGAGCTGCAGTAGTAGCCCTGGCTTCTTGCCTACTGTCAACAAGTCATTTACCAGGATAAGCAAAGGAATTTTCCACAGCAAGCTGCTAAAAGGGCTGGGATAAAAATGTCTTCACTCAAGCATTATTTGTGACTCATTTCTGCAACAAGCCAAATGCTCATATAAACAGGACCAGACCCATATTCTAAGTTGTTTTATGTTTATTTCCTTTAGAAATGGATAAAGAAAAACTTAATATAGTAATGCAGATTATGTCAGGTACATTCACCTTGTAATGATGATGACAGATGAGATTTAGTCCATTAGGCCAACGCAATGAATAAATACAAAGGTCTCTTAATTTTCCAGTTTAAACTTGAAATTATGTCAGACTGAATTGAGTTAAAGATTTAAAATTATTTGTCAAGAGCTTTTGCTATTTTTTTTTATTTTGTACTCTAATCTCAAAGAATGGTTAAGAGGAATATCAGGCATAGATATCAGACTTATGTAGTCTTTTGCAAGATTACCTAATTTTAAGCGATTTAGAAAGACATCTATCAGGAGGAAATCAACACCAGATGTCCAAAAATTTATTTAGCCCTTACAGAAACACATCACCGAGCCTCTATCCTGCCCATACCAAAGCTAATAAGGATGGTTTACTTGTCCAATTTGATAGGGATCAGAGAGGCAATGCAGGTAAAGCTGCTTCTGAGACAGAAAAGAAACCTCTTTCTTTCTATTGCAGGTAACTCATGGTAAAATTTTCATATATACACTACTCAAAAAATTAAAGTATGGCATCAAGTTAATTAAACTTCTGGGATATTGATTTGTTCAGGTAAGCAGCAGAGGGGGTTGTTAATCAGTTTCAGCTGTTTTGGTGTTAATGAAATTAACAACAGGTGCATTAGAGGGGCAACAACGAGACGACCATCAAAACAGGAATGGTTTTACAGGTGGAGGCCACTGACATTTTTTTCCCTCCTCATCTTTTCTGACTATTTTTCACCAGTTTTGCATTTGGCTAGGGTCACTGTCTGTGTACTGTCTGGGTACTGTTAGAATGAGGCGCTACCTGGACCCTACAGAGGTTGCACAGGCAGTCTAACTCCTCTAGGATGACACATCAATACATGCCATTGCTGGAAGGTCTGCTGTGTCTTCCAGCACAATTGCAACAGCATGGAGGAGATTCCAGGAGACAGGCAGTTACTCCAGAAGAGCTGGACAGGGCCATAGAAGGTCTACAACCCATCAGTAGGACCAGTATCTGCTCCTTTGTGCAAGGAGGAGCAGGAGGAGCACTGCCAGAGCCCTACAAAATGGCCTCCAGCAGGCCACTGGTGGGAATGTCTCCGACCAAACAATCAGAAACCGACTTCACGAGGGTGGCCTGAGGGCCCCATGTCCTCTAGTGGGCCCTGTGCTCACTGCCCGGCACCGTGGAGCTCGATTGGCATTTGCCACAGAACACTGGAATTGGTAAGTCTTCCACTGGCGCCCTGTGCTTTTCACAGATGAGAGCAGGTTCACCCTGAGCACATGTGACAGACATGAAATGGTCTGGGTAAGCCGTGGCGAACGTTATGCTGCCTATAACATTGTTCAGCATGACCGGTTTGGTGGTGGGTCAGTGATGGTCTTTGGAGGCATATCCATGAAGGGACACACAGACCTATACAGGCTAGACAAAGGCACCCTGACTGCCATTATGTATTGGGATGAAATCCTTTCACCCATTGTCAGACCCTTTGCTGGTGCAGTGGGTCCTGGGTTCTTCCTGGTGCACGACAATGCCCGGCCTCATGTGGCGAGAGTATGCAGGCAGTTCCGGGAGGATGAAGGAATTGACACCATTGATTGGCCCCCACGCTCGCCTGACCTAAATCCAATAGAACACCTCTGGGACATTATGTTTCAATCCATCCGACGCTGCCAGGTTGCACCTCAGACTTTCCAGGAGCTCAGTGATGCCCTGGTCCAGATCTGGGAGGAGATACTGTACAGCAAAATGTACTAGCCTGTACTATATATATATATATATATACCCAGAAATCTTACATTATGCTGAACAATTTCTCTTTGGAATTGGGGAAATGTTTAATGATTTACTAAGCTTCTTGGTTTAGGCATTTTTGGCCATAGTATGTGTTTTTATTGACATTATTTATGGTATTCTTGCTGTTTGGCATAGCAGGTAATCCCTAGCAAACCTTGGCTTTTAAAACACTTGGAGAACTGATAACTAAAAGGTGGAAATATTTTCAATTGAACATATAGGTTAGGCCGTGTTTAATTAGTTTATATCTTTATGTTTTTCATAACAGGTAACAGATGTTTTAACAGTAAATTTTAGTTTAGCTAAAAATTTTGAGATTCCTTGTCTGTTTTTTTAACTGCATCACCTTTTTTGAATTTGCTATGAAATCTTGTATTTGCATGGCATTTGCACCCCTCAGCCACTATATATACGATTATTTTATCTAACAGCGTATTTTAGACTCCCTAAAATGAGATCTGAAATAAGTAAAATAAGTTTCTAAAAAAAAATAACATGTACATTTTAGTTTAGCAGGCTTATATAACCGGAGGAGAGTTTTCAGTAGCCAAACCTTCCATGATAGCTTTGTCATAGGTTTTCACACAACTTCATGCACAGCATGTGTTGTATGTGTTCATCAGAGATTTATTTTAACCTGGAATCAGGGTGAGAACTACAGAAAGGAAAGGTCATCTTTGACATTTTCGTTTTTGCTGATTTCATAATGACCTCTTTTTCTCAGTTGTCAATGCTACATGGATTTGGACATATCTGCAATATATGACAAAAAGGAAATCAATTTTGAGAGGATAAAAGTCTTGCAGAGTGACTATCATTAGCAGACACCGTCTCTTTTTCCATGAAGTCTACTGATAATTACCACTGCTCTTTCTCTGTATTCACACATTGGCTCTGTCATGGTTAGACTGACAGGATAACACCTGGGCTTTTTATTCAATCTGTCTCATTAACACCTAATTCGCTTGTGCCGTAAAACACCTTTTCATGTTTAATAAATTCACTTTCTTGATGCATTAAATGTGTAACTTCTGTGACCTAAAATAATCAAAAAATATTTACAGTGACATGCAAAAATAAAAATACTTCATGAATTTTTTCTAAAACATATCACATTATAACCATAATCTCAAGCATATTCCATAAACAATTATTTGAAAAAAACTAATACAAACTAGTGTATAATAGTAATGTGAAAACATTTATTTTTCTTCTATAAACTAAAAAAAAATCTACAGAATGTTTGATGCATTTGTATTCAGACCCCTGAATCCACCTGAATCTGAGCCTTGCTAGATACTCCAATGTCTCCCCATTCTTGTTTAGCAAAATTGTTCTAATCTGGTCAGATAGTAAGTAGAACATCAGTCAAACATCAAATTAAATCTTGCAACAGATCCTCAATTGGGTTTACTTGTCTTGATTAGTCATTCTACTATGAATATGCAGTGTTCTAAATAATTCCAATGTAGCTTTGGCCTCTGTGTTAAGATGTATTGTCTTGTTGAGAGGTAAACCCCACTCACAGGTTTATTAGCATTTCTACCAGATTTTCATCAGGCACCGGCATTTTTTTACTCCATCCATTCTACCATCATCTGTGCTATTCTTACCTGTTCAGATCACTGAAACAATTATGCAGGATAGTCCTGCCACAACCATGTTTAAAGGTAGAAGAAATGTGTTCAGGGTTTTAATTCTATGCCAAATTATGGTTTGCGTCTCATCAAATTTGACCAGAACACCTTCTTCCACATGGCTTTTAGAAAACAGCAGACTTCATATGGCTTTTTTCTTTATTCGCTCCAGTTAAAACTGAAAGTGAGGAATCTATGAATAATATCTGTCTTGCTATCAGCTTAATCCAACTGGACTGTTGATTCTTGCAGTCCCTAATCTCCAATTAACATCCCTTGATTTATTTTAATATGATACCACATAGGGAAATAAGATACAAACTTTTTGTTTTTTTTCTTTTTAATATTTATTTTGTGTTAGAATTTAAATAACTTTGAGGGAATCACTTTGCACCTTCTTTGAAGGTGGTAACACATTAGTACCAAGTTTAGGGCATGCAAACCTTCTGAAGATCAGGGACTTCATCTTTAAAATTCTAGCATCTTTTTTTTTATTTTAAACCTATGGACTACTCAGTGTTACTAATACTCTTAATATCTGAGTTAAAAACATTCGTTTATCATTGTAAACACTAAATCTAATTGCAAAGCAATTAAATCAGTCTCGTACATTAGAACAGATGAATATATGACCATCAGTGAAGGGATCATAGATATCAATTGACATTTACCAGCAAACCTAACTTTAAATCAATGCCGTCCTTTTTTGTAGATGAGTATATCACCAACTCTATTCACAGCAGGTTCACTGAAAAAAATCTGTTGTCTTGAATAAAACAAACTTCATGAAACCTATTGCACTTCCATACAACCTTTATTTTTTTCATTTTTCTTGGCTCCTTGCTGAGAACTTTCACACTTCTCACACTGCAAACCAAGAGAGAGTGCGATCTTGTTGCTGTCAGCAATCTCAGCTTCCCCTCTTTGTCAGCTCCTGGCAGCTGTCATTTTAAAGTGCAATCAATGCATCCCGCATTCACTTAGTTCACCTTAATTTTTTTCCCCTTCAGATTTAGCCCAGTAAGTCCCTTTATTTCACTCATTAATAACCCTGTTCAAGTTTTCATCTGTTTGTATCTTCTGCTCAGTGTGTTTGTCGTTTCCTATCAACCAAACAGTCCGTTGATACCTCTCTCTCTCTTACTTGAAGACATGATTACCTCTACCAAAAATTTGCAGGAAGCTCACATCCTTCTGAGATTTTCCCCTGTTGTGTGCAGACCGCATCAAATCACTTGTTCAATAAATCCCTATGGCCTTCTCTCTGATCATATTTCGAGAGTGAAAATCAAGAAAGTGTACAGTTGAAAGTCATGGATGCCTCATTTACCAAACCAATTCGCAGAGCCCTGACACTGCAGATATTTAAACTCGTTCATATTTGCCTCTCCCAAGTGTAGCAGTCAGCACATTCTGCTTGCAGAGAGAAGAAAAACACAACAAAAGCAGACAGACAGCGGCATGTTGCCACAGCATGGCTCAATCGAGGAAAGGAAGTGTTTTAAGTGTGTGTCCTCATTCTGTTACAGCGGGTGAAGCATTCTGTTAAAAAGTGAATTAAAATCTAAGGAGCATATAAATCCCTCCCTTATCTCTGTACTAAGCCACATTTTAATGATATTCTTTTGCATCTTTCTGAAGTGGTGATTCAATCTTTTATACCTTAACAGTGTCATGAAAAAGTATTCACAGAACGTGAACTCTTTCACAATTTTTCATACTACTACTACTAATAATAATAATAATAGAATATCACAGTATATTGTAATTTTAATTAATAAACCAACAGAAATAAAATAATGTTTGTGACCTATGAATCTCTTACGGCCTATAATTCAGACCTAAAGTCCATCAAAAAATCTTAGATTAAGCTCATAATGTTTACAGATGTTAAATGTTAATTTTAAGTTAGCATTAGCTGTTTAGCACAGTGCACTGGACTCACATTTAAAAATTAATATAATCCACACACTTTTAGATCTTTATAGGAAAAAAATCAAAAATGTAAATCCAAATATCATAGATCACTCTGTGCTGGTCTGTCAAATAAATTTCCAGTAAAATATAATAAGGTTTGCGGTTGTAGTTTGATAAAATGGTAAAATATTCAAAGGTCAAGGTGTATGAACACCTTTGCAAGGATGCCATATATGTTTTTCCCTTCAGCTAAACGGCTGCCTAACTAATAGTCTGATCTCATCAAACCAACTGGTAGCTGCAGTCGTCATACATGACAAGTTGGACAAAAGATGCCATTTATCAAATGAAAATCAAGATAAAAAAATCAGAGCCATTTGAGTAGTGCTCTATCATGGAGTTACCAATCAGTGATGGTCGTAATGTTCTTGTCTTTTCCCGCTTTCCGAGTTGAGATGACAAAAAGATCACGTTAATGAATTCCTCCTACGTGCTGCTATAATGTGGTGTCATCTGTTTCTGCGATATTGCCTTTCTGACAACGGCTCCCATCAGCCAGTGGACAAATCTCCCCGACATACCGCGAGGATCTAATGATGTTCCTCTTCCTCAGCAGCTGTCGTATTACATTCCATTGCTCAAGGCATGACTGATTGTATCTTTTTTTACCGGTTCAATTGAGTATTTAAAGGTCAACCCATGTTCTCCGGAGAGTATGAATTGCATAAATGATTGCTAAATGTCAAAGCCAACTGATCAGACTTTCTAATCAGCCAATATGAATCTTGATAGTACTTTCCATGTTTTGGGGTTTAATAAAATATTTTACTAAAGTCCTTACCTTGACGTTTCTATGCCCTTTTATTCATTTTAGTTCTAATTTACATTGATATTTCATTAAAACTGATGAAACCCTAACCAAATTATTTAAGGCTGTCAGACATACTTGTTCACACCTTTACTGGGGTGACATTGCATCATTCATCCCCAAGAAGGTGTTATGGAAAGTTATAATCTATGCTCTGATACAGGAAACAACACATCGAACATTTACCTGAACCAATTACTCACTTCAACATTTGGAAACTAGAATAAACAAATAACTGGTGACACCAGTGAATTATGAGGGTGGGGTGGGGCAGACAGTCCAGAGTTTTTATAGGGTTGTCCAATGCAATTTAACAATGTAAATGGCATATTATAATATACATAATAATGTGATGCAATGTTTTTACTGACCCAGGCTTTAATGGCAAAATAGTGTGAAATGCATGTAATGAATTAATGATTAAACATCAATCAAACAAGAGAGGATGAAGCTAAGCTCTTTTGTTGGAAAATGTAACACTGAGCACCATCCTCAATCTGACATAGAGCCTTATATTGCGTCCTGTTATATAATTACAGTTATTAATACTGTAGACATAAAATGGTACATGTATGTCTGGAAATATAATATATCATTTTAATTATTCTTTCAATAACATTACATGATACATGCATTGTTCGGAAACATAAAAGACTGATTAATTAATGGCACACTGTTGATTGGTTTCTATAGTTCATTTCTTTTGAATAATGCACATTCAAACAGCCAAGAGCTGTATGTTTAGAATCTGCACAGAAAAAAATGGAAGAGGATGAGCTGCCTCTATATTTACAAATTTGTATTGCTGCCACTAAATGCATTTTATACGAAGGTGTATTTGGGCCACAAAAAAAAATGGAATTAAAAGTTTTGAGTTTAAAGACATTTTTACGGGAATAAACACACAATTTTACCTATAAAAACACAAATTTATAAAATTAAAACATACAAATATGAGAGAAAAAGTAGCAAATTAGCTAGATTTTAAAATGTACATTTGTTTAACAATGCAAGATTATTATACACATTAAAGTATGCTACATAAAGCGCATGCAATTAATTAATTGGGGGCTTAAACGATGGAATGAGATAGTACTATGGTCTCCTCATGTAAGCTTGTAAGTAAAAATGAATGATATTATAAACATGCAAATTTATTAATTTTAATTGTTCAAGGAGATAGAAGCACACATACAGAAACAAGCAGAGATACAAAAAGCAACTGTCTGCAAGCTCCACTGACGGCCCAGTCCAGGAAGCACAAAGCCAGGCAGACGAGCTCTGAGTCAGCTCCCTTGTTAAAGGATAAAGAGAGTCAGAGAAACAGGACCACACTGAAAAACAGGCAGATCTTGAACATCTATAAACTAAATCATAGATCTGATATAAGATGGAGCTTGGCCATTTAAGGCTTTATGTAAGAAGGGCTAAACTAACATAGGGTCAGGTTGGGAGCAGGTGTGGACAAAGGAACTAGAAGGGAGCTAGGGGAAAAGACTGACACAAGAGGGCAACAGAGGGAACAAGAAATACATAACAACTCAAATACAATCAAATATAACCCGTATAGCAAAAAAATGGAAAGAAAAAAAATGAAAACTGAGTTTCCAACCTCATGCTAGATCAATTCAGATACAAGTATTTAACTCTTGAGTTTGTTAAAACAACTTAGTGAAACAGGCCTCCTGTGTGGGGATTGAACGAGGCAGATTAAGGTCATTTGTTGCCTTTCTGCCAATGCCTTGCTGCGTCTGCTGCATATGCCCAAAAGTATTTTGTTATGTGAGTTTGAAGTGTTTTTTTTTCTTTTGAATAACAGTCAGGTTATAATGGAGCCGTACTCTATAACTTTTAGAGAGTGCTTCTCTACCAGCCTGAATAACACACAGTTTGTAATCTGAGCAATCATGTTGCAAATTATATTAGTAGTAGGTTCACGGGATGCATTTTTCTACACAAAGTTTTGTGTAGATCCAGGGCCAGTTGACTAAGATAAAAGTGTAGAGAGCATGCAAAAATGCTGCATGTGAGCTGACTTTGGATCAGATAAACATCAAACCACAACCAAAATATGAATCAAAAATCATCAACACTACTTGCATTGAGATGGGGGTGGGGTGGGGGCATAAGGGGGAATAGCTGTTTTCAGAGGTGTCTTAAGACCCCCATACTCCCACCCCCATCCTGCCTCCATTGACTGGCATTTTCAAATAGGGTCTTTTAACATGAATCAACTAGTGCAGCAGACCTTAACAGTAGCAAAGGGCTGTCATACTGTGTTGTATAAATGTATTAACAGGATTACCCATCTAACAGATAACTTTGGTGTTCACTTTTTTGAACACCAAAGTCAAATCATTTAACATATATCCAATATAACTCCTGTTTTGTTTTGTTTTTTTCGAATTATAAATAATGGCTCCCATGGTAAAAATAATTGCCCACTGAACCTAATAAAATAGCTGGGGCATCCTTTCAAGCAACAACTACTACATATCTATTGTTTGGAATAACTTGCAGTGACTCTTTTACATAAATGTAGATTAAGCCCCCATTTTTTTTGCACAATTGCTTTAATTTAAACACATTCTGTGGGGTTTTGAGAATTAAAAAGCTTCTTTGAGACATGTCGCAGCAAAGAAATCTAATCTTAGTTAACCTATAGTTCTCCAAAACTGCTAAGTATTTTATATTATAAAAATATTTCTGAAAAGGACTGTAGCAACTCTCTGTGCAACTTTATGAAGGATCTAAAAAATCTTTTAATTATTCTAACAACCTAATTATCAAATTGGAATGCACAAACCTTAATCAGTAATAGACTGTTGATTGTTTATTTTCTATATTTTATTTCAAAAAGTAAAAAACAAAAAAAAGGAAAATTAAAAAATAGAGGACCGCTCTCATAAATGCAGATGAAAGTCAAACATTAAACAAGTGTTGCTGTTAGCCTGTGGAAAACCCTGAGAACAAAAGCATGAGCATCCATCAGGCTGCCACTGAACAGAGCTCACCCTGGGGAGCAATAGCAAACAGGCCTCTCTTCTTTCCATCTCTGCCGCAGAGCTTACTACAGAATAAGGATAAGCCCTTCTTGCTATTCCACTGTGTATGCAGAGAAAATAATTACATGTCTTTCTTGCTCTAAGAAAATAGCGAGAAAGATTTTGTGAGATTCACTTGCCACCTGATGTTGCTGTGTTAAGAGAGACAAAGTACCGGAACGCAACTCTGACCTTGCTGCCAGTGATCTCTAGAGCTCTGTCATGTTTTTTAGACAGTGAGATACGCTACATTCATGGCACAATGTCGCAGGCTAATTGTAGATTTGGATCTTAAACCTGACCGAATGACACATAGAGCTAGGAATACCAATTAAGCAAGCCAGTGAGGTTTGTGCACAAAGTCTTAGAGCAGCATTCACTGAGCAGCTGCTTGAATCTGTGTTTGTTTACACGATGAATAAGTCATGAATGGTGAATTATCTGGGTGGTTACACTACGAAAGCAGTGCAGGGGCTATGGGATAGTGGTAAGGGAATATGGGACCTTTTGACTTCTTATTCCAACAGCTAACGAACAAGTGGTCAATTTTTAACATGAACATACAAGTTTGACACACTTAAGGGACACATTCTTCGATTAAGTAATATAAACTCAAAAGGAGATATATATTTCTCTTTACATCCTTTTGTTTTTACATTTGTGTTTGAGCTTCGAAATTGCATCATTCAAACCCAAGTACCTGTTATGGAGTGTGCCCTGATATAGGACATGAAACATCATATAACCTAAAAAAAGGACTTAATTCTACATTTGGAAACCAGTCAAATATCTAGAGTAGATATTTACTCATATCCAATGGTTGTACCAATGATTTGCATGTCAATTATAAAAATTATATAAATCAGCAAGAAGAAATAAGCAAGCACAAGGCACTAATTCATTAGATGATTTATAGCAGTATACAGTGCCCATATTCACACAGCACCTAGTGATGTCATTTAAAGACTTTTACGTTTGTTTTTTTAAAGATTAAAGTTATTAAAGACACCCCTTAGGCCTTAGTTGACCTCCTAGTGTAAAAACATGTTGGGAATATTCAGGAGGACTTTTAGTGAACATAATAGAAACAAATAAAAAGCTGTTTAGTCAGTTTTCTCCCTAAACAGTGGATAAGGATAACCCGGGGGTCAGCAACCTGAGGCTCCAGAGCTGCATGCGGTTCTTTAGCGCCTCCCGCCACTCCAGCTCACTGGAGCTTTTTCAAAATGTATGAAAATGCAAATATAGTGTGTAGGAGAACAAAAAAAAGGATTATTTATGTTTTACAATGCTGTAAAATTTTGTATAATTGATCAATTTGAACTGTAATTTTAAACATTCCTATCAACAAAGATTTGTGTTATACCCTGTGAAACACGTTTCAGCGTGACCCGGTGCCAGGTAGGTGGCTGTAGTAAACAAACCGGTGGGTGCACTGTAATGAAATTATATCGGCTTATTTTTGTTTACATAGCCTACTTACCTTATCATAAGCCTGCAACTATTGCAGGCTTCATTTTTTTACACTTTTTTCCCGATAAGGTGAATAAAGAGGATTGTATTGTTACTGTGGAAGAGGACTGCATTTTATTTCCACGTGGAGGTTTGAAATTATAGAAGTCCTATTATGCTAATTTATTTTTTATACCTTTATTGTATTTCTATATTTCCAACAATGAAAGAAAAGGTAATACATTAATACTGTAATTGAAGTGAAATATGAAGCACCAACTATTGTTCAGCAGAGTATTCATATGGTGTCATTTTCTCCAGGATGCACTGCAGGGAAAATAAACATTTTATCATGAATGCTTATTACGTATTTAAGCCTACTTTGTCATTTTGATAGTGGGCTAATTTACACTGGGAGCCCTTAGGAGGCTTATGTAAAACTTTAAAATTGTTGTGGCTCCTGACAGATCTGTTTTTTGTTTGTTTTGGTCCCATATGGCTCTTTGAACATTTTGGGTTGCCGAACCCTGGCCTAACCCTATCCTCTAAACCCAAATTTATTATTTATATAAATTATTTATTATTTTGATTTATTTATCAGTATTTGCGTGCCTGAGCCACCTCAACTGGCTCCTCTGGATGTGGAGGAGCAGCAGCTCTACTCTGAGTCCTCCCCGGATGACTGAGCTCCTCACACTACCTCTAGGGGAGAGGCCAGACACACTACAGAGAAAACCCATTTCAGCCGCTTCTATCCGGGATCTCGTTCTTTCGGTCAGGATCCAAAGCTTATGACCATAGATGAGGGTAGGAATTAAGATCGACCGGTAAATCGAGAGCTTTGCTTTTTGGCTCAGCTCTCTCTTCACCACAACAGACCGGTACAGGACCCGCTTAACAGCAAATGCTGCACCAATCCACCTATCATCTCCGCTCCATCTTCCCCTCATTCGTAAACAAGACCCCAAGATGCTTAACCCTGTAATGCCAAATGTATCATATTTGATACAT
>NW_015150495.1:646306-679784 GCF_000732505.1 Cyprinodon variegatus | reverse complement strand
TCCTCCCCAATCCAGAGAAGGCACTCTACCCTTTTCCGGCTCAAGACCATGGTCTCGGATTTGGAGGCACTGATCCTCATCCCAGCCGTTTCACACTCGGCTGCGAACCGCTCCAGTGAAAGCTGTAGATCACGTCCCGATGAAGAATTGAACCACATCATCTACCGAATAACAGAGATGCAATCCTAAGGCGACCAAAACAGATCCCCTCAACACCTTGGCAATGCTTAGAAATTCCGTCCATAAAAGTTATGAACAGAATCCATGACAATAGGGAACCTTGGCGGCATTCAACCCTCACCGGAAACGATTGCGACTTACTGCCGGCAATGGGGACAAGGCTCTGACACCGGTCGTACACAGACCTAACAGCTCTTATTAAAGGGCCTGGTACTTCATACTCCCGGAGTACCCGAGGGATACGGTTGAATGCCTTCTCCAGTTCCACAAAACACATGTAGACTGGTTGGGCGAACTCCCATGTACCCTCCAGGATCCTGCTGAGGGTGTAGAGCTGATCCAGTGTTCCATGGCCAGGACAAAAACCACACTGCTCCTTCTGAATCCGAGATTCAACTATCCGATGGACCCTCCTTTCCAGAACCCCATAATAGACCTTACCAGGGAGGCTTAAGAGTGTGATTCCTCTGTAGTTGGAACATACCCTCCTAAATAGAGGGACCACCACCCCAGTCTGCCAATTGAGGGAAACTTCCCCTGATGTCTATGCAAAGTTGCCAAGTCGCGTTAACCAACACAGTCCCACAACATCCAGAGCCTTAAGGTACTCAGGGCAGATCTCATCAGCCCATGGGGCCTTGCCAGCAAAGAGCTTTTTAACCTCCTCAGTGACTTCAGCACCAGAGATGGGAGAACCTGACCCAGAGCCCCAAGGTTCTGCTTCCTCAATGGAAGACGTGTTGGTGTGATTAAGGAGGTCTTCGAAGTACTCCACCGACCGACATACAACGTCCCGAGTCGAGGTCAGCAGCACACCACCCCCACTATAAATAGTGTTGGTACTGCACTGCATCCCCCTCCTGAGATGCCGGATTTTGGACCAGAGTCGCTTAGAAGCAGTACAGAAGTCTTTCTCCATGGCCTTTCCGAACTCTTCCCATGCCAGAGTTTTTGCCTCAGCGACCAGCTGAGCCACCTGCCACTTTGACTGCTGGTATATATCAGCTGCTTCTGGAGTTCCACAGGTCAATAAAGCCAGATAGGACTCCTTCTTCAGCTTGACAGCTTCCCTCACCGCTGGTGTCCACCATCGTGTTTGAGGGTTACCACCACGACATCCACTTACAACCTTGCAGCAACAGCTACGACAAGCCACCTCAACGACAGAGGCACGGAACATGGTCCACTCAGACTGAATATCCCCCACCTCCTTCAGAATGTGTTCAAAGATCTGCCGGAGCTGGGAGTTAAAGCTCCTTCTCACGGGGGACTCTGTCAGACATTCCCAGCAAACCCTCACAACGCATTTGGGCCTACCAACAAAGTCGATCATTGAACTACGGCCTAGGGTGTCCTGGTTCCGAAAGCACATAATGACACCCTTATGCTCAAACATGGTGTTTGATTTGGACAATCCATGACAAGCACAGAAGTCCAACAACAGAACTCCACTCAAGTTCAGGTCAGGTGGACCATTCCTTCCAACCTTGCCTCCCCAGGTCTCACTGATTGCCTGCCCACATAAACATAGAAGTCCCCCAGAAGAACAATGGAGTCCCCAGCAGTACCCACTGTCCCGTACCCCCCCCCCCCAAAAGAAATACTCCAAGACGGGTGAGTAATTGGAACTGATGTTTGGAGCAGAAGCACAAACAACAGTCAGAACCCGTCCCCCCACACATATGCAGAGGGAGCCAACCCTCTCATTCACCGGGGTAAACCTCCTAATGTACAGGCACCAAGATGAGGGGCAACAAGTATGCCCAATCCTGCTCGGCACCTCTCACCAGGGGCAACTCCAGCGTGGAAGAATGTCCATCCCCTATAAAGGAGACTGGTGCCAAAACGATGAGTCAAGCTAAAAAGCAATAAAAACATAGATTAGCTAAACATTTGAAATGCACTACAGGATATTTACATACAGTTTAATTTCATTTAAAATAAAACTAGATCTTATTTAGACTGATGCACACTGCACAGAATGAAAATGTGTTAAGTAAATGAGATAGTTAGGCTCTGAAAAACAATTTTTTTGTTGTTTTTTTTATTAAGAATGTATTAAATGTTTGGTTGATTGATTGGTTTACCAGATTTATTATTTCATGATCATTTGGTTTTGTGTTTAAAAACAAAAATCTCCATTTGAGATAGTTTAGCTTCCCCTCTGCAGGGATTTCTGTGTCAAAAAAGACAGCAGCTTAAAGAAAAGGTTATACAGGTTTATACTTTATGGCAACAGCCGAATCAACAGTCAATCATCCAATGAGGTAGCAGGTAAGACAATTTAAAATTACCTTTTGTCTAGTAATGATAACAACTTCTTCAAGGTGCTTAAAATCAAAATCCATCTTGGGTACCTCTACACAGTTGGAGAGGGCTTAGTGAAAGTTCACTCAGACAGAGGGCATCATGAAATAATCATCCCCCTTCTCCTTTAATTTGAAAAAGCACAGCTCTCCTCTGGCTTGCATCATACAGTTAGCCCGGCTACAGCCTTCCCACTGCTTCTCCCACACCTACTCAGGAATTGATCAAAAGTCAGTACACTTTTTTATTAATTTAAATAACCTTTGCGGATAATTGGGTTTCCTCAAGGTGGTTAATTGGGATGTTAGAATCATCAAGGGTTATCAAATGCTTGAATTATAAATGGTATTGGATCTTTAAAGTGGAAAGTAGCATTTAAAAATGCTTTAAAATAGATGAGATGGTGAGAATTTCATTTTAGATTTTTGGCTTCTTGCCCATGAAAATCAAAGAACTGAAACACATAAACAAATTGAGCGAGGTACAGATAAATACTGGCCAGCAGCTGCTGCCTCAGTGGTCCCCAGTAATGAGAGGTTTAAAAATATCACCTGTGTCAACATTGATTCCTCCAAAAATAATTTCTTGGGCCATCTGTGCTTTGATTTCAGAGTAGAACATGCTGCCCTTTTTGAAAAGTCGTCCTGTCACAGATCAGTGATAAGGGGAGCCTTAAAGTTCAGTTTGCATTTTCACATCATTATCTATTATACATGACAAACCTTAAAATCAGCCATTATTTTTTTTCATATGGTTTTACAGTAGAAAACTACTAATAACACATATGAATCAAAAGCAATTAAAGGAAAATTAATCTCATAAATACTTTCTGCAAACTTTCAACTGATCCATCCAGCAGTTGTCCTCCATTGGGTTTTACAGTTCCAGCGACTAAATTCAGTCATCCTCACCTCCATGTCTCCAACTTATTCTTAGGGATCCCAAAGTTTTCATGACAGTTGGCTTACCTGTTCCTCTTGTAAGTTCTGATTCTGCTCATCCTAGTGTGAGGAAATAAGAAAACCTCCAAGGTATGGAATCCAGGAGATAAAGTAGGCAAGAAGGATAACCAACAGAAAATGATTTTGATGTTAAGCAGCAATGGTTCTGCTCCATGCTTGGCCACCATAATTAGCTAAGCATTTCAGCAGATGGAATCCATGTCTTGTGAGCATGGATTGATTGATCTATAATAATATTTTTGTCATGATCTTGGCACTGATGCTTTGTCTGATTACTCATTTCACAGACCTGCTTGGCTCCACCCAGTTCTCATTACCAGCCTAACTGACCCACCTGTATTGGTCCCAATTTAATCAGCCTTCAGCCTAGCCATCAGTCCCAAATTAGTTTGAGTCATTGGTAAGAATTATTCATGTGTTCCTTTATTCTGATTACCTGATGCTGACCTTTTCTGACTCTCGCAGGAGCAGCAAAAACGCGTCTGCTTCTTCATTTTTGATGCTTGTACAAGTTTAGTTCTGGCGCGCAAAAGGAGCAGCAAAGCTGCTTCAGCTGTCCACCTGAAAGTCCACCTGAAAACTTCATCAGTGCAGTCAGTTCATCCAGAGTACGATCCTGCATTCAAATATTATTTCTCTGCCCACATACCGGCGGTTGGAAACCCATTCAACAGCAGCCTATGGCCCAGCTGGAAAGCGGTTTTCCTGTACGTAATCCAAACTGTAGGCACCAGGATAATAAAAGTGAACATGTTTTGCTGGCAGGTTTCAGCATTTTAAGTTAATTTAGGTGTTAATAAACTGTTTCAGAGGAGTGATCATAGTGCTCTGTATCATCAGTGATGCGCCTCTCTCCCTGCTAGCTCCCAGATCAGCTTCTCTGATTGGTTGATGTGGCGCGTTCGGCAGCAAAAGTTCAATTTTTCCATCTCGAGCAGCAGCATGCGTTTACTGCGCGTCGGCGTGTCAGATGCTTAAACGCTCTCGACACACTGCTTCAGCTACATTTGGTGTGAACGCAGCTTAAGTCTACCTGTTCCTGTTCGATCAGTTTGCCTGACCTGTCTTCTATGCTGGATCTCTGCCTGTTTCTGTACCATACCTGGAACTGTGACCTGACTCTGTCCTGGATTCTCCCTCTTTGTATCTCTGACCTCCTAGCTTTGACAACTGACCACCTCTCCTACATCGGCTTTTGCTTTGCTCTCGAGATCATCCTGTCTACATTTGTCTGCTTGGTTCTACTTTCCTGTCCTCCGACCACCAATGCAACAGCGGCTGGGACCCTCTGTTTGGCGACCACAGCACTGTGGTGGCAGCCGACCAGCTACCTCACCCTTAGGATTTCGACTACACTATGAGACTAGATTAGTGACTCACACATTCGTTATTATCCACTTCCATAAAGATTTAGTCATTAACCTGCTGTCTCCATCCGCAGAGCTTCCTGCCTTAGACGCCAATGCCGCTCACTCTGATTTAGTTTTCAATAAAGATTTTGAGAGATCTAACTGTTTGTCCGCTTTGAATACTGGATCCTTCTATTCTGAGCTTGACAATTTGCTTTTTGGCTACACTTTTTTTTTATTTTTAAAACATACTGTTGTAGCTTTTGTAGTACAGAAGGTAAGACTGCAATACGCCTGTGAACAAAACACCATTACATTTGAACCTTTTCCACTTGAAACAGACAATGACCTCTAACCCAGACAATAATTCAACTTTTCATTTTTAAAACTTATGCCCTAGACTTGAGTCTTTTCTGGTCACCATAATACATGTGAAAAACGTTTCTTTCTCCAAAGGGCTAAGAAGAAACTGATGTAAGCATTTTCCCAGCTTTTAACAAAGTCTGGATCTTTCTTTTTCACTTAGTGTCAAGCATATATTAATTGATCAGAAATTTGAAGAGGCTAAAATATCAAAATGTGATTCCTGCTTTTACACAAGTGTACTAAATTAGATATCAAGCTTTCTGTGAAGTATGCACCATCCTGGGGTCTTATTTATGAATTATTTGTATGCAAAAAATTGGGTCTGACACTTAAGAACACTGAGTCTTACACGTATGTTGTGATCTATAAAACCAAAATTAGTTTGAAATTGTGTGACCAATCATGCTAACTCTGACCCATCTGTGCTGGGTATGGAGCTTTTGGAGGAAAAGGGAATATGTGACACAGATGGTGAAGTAGGAAACAGAAGCCAGATTGCACCATAATTCCTTTCAAACATTTGAAATGATTTCATATGAATCTTTAGTTGTAGATCAATTTTAATGAGATCCTAAACAATAGTGTGATATATGTTGGCACTGCTGAGTCATGGCATGCAAAGCTTCCTCTCTCCTTATCTCAACTTTTGACAACTGAAATTTTGCAGCATTTACTTTGTTGTTGGTCACCTGCTATTCAAGCTGCAATGTATGAATACATTACAAATGCAAAGCTAAACGTTTCTGATTTTCAACATTTTCATATGATATTGTTTCACCACAATTATGTTCATTACATAGTCGTTTTTCATCTCTCGCACAATGTAATTCAGTCCAGCTGCAGGGGACCGGCAGATCAGGATTTTACCACGCTGCTCATCAGGAGATATTATGTCTTCTTTCAGGAAAAATACAGCTTTTGTCCACTAGGGGAGTCAAAATTGACCGATACTAAATGTTCTGTTGTATCGTTTTAGGTTTAAAATTAAGGCATATAAGTTATTCTGGACGGGAAGTGAGTTTAAAAAATAGCTTTACTATACTGTTTATAATTAAATGTGGTAATTGAAGCCTAAAATGGCAGCATCTCATTACAGATGTGCGACAATTTGGATAGATGATAGTGTGGAAATTAAAGCTATTATGTTTTAGTTAGTCCAAATAATCCAATTGATTCAAATATCAAATATGTTGTTAAATGAAATTATTTTTGGACTGTCAAATATGGTCTAAACAACATCACTGGATATGGCATAAATGATTTATAACTACATAGTCTAATTTCAAAGTTCAACATTTCGATCAGTGGCATGTATACCTTTTAATCCTAATCCATCAATACTGTCTGCTAAACTGGTAAGCCAATCGAATCATTCATAAATCCTTCAAATTAAACTCTAACCACAAGATTATCAGTCTTTCACACACACCAACCCTTTTTTTATTTATTTGTCCATTAATCAAAGCACATATGAATAATCTGTTTGACAATCTGGCATCAAAACATCCAGCCATGTCATGTGTCTGTCTAACATTCTTTTTAGTCTCTAACCCAGGCATTCCCCAAACTCGGTCCTCGAGGGCCGCTGTCCTACAGGTTTTAGAGGTTTCCTTGTTCCAGCACAGCTGATTTTAATTGAAAGTTGATTAACAGGCTTCAGCTCTACTGCAATCATGATAATCAGCTGTGCTAAAGCAGGGAAACCTCTAAAACCTGCAGGACAGCGGCCCTCGAGGACCGAGTTTGGGGATGCCTGCTCTAACCCATATAATGACCCGCAAATTCAAGGGGAGGTTTTTAATGATGCTTGAATATGGTCTAAAAGATCTCAAAAGTTAAAAGCAACTCAAAGTATGGAATTTTGAGTTGGAATTTGTGGATTTATTTTTTGTTCTTTTTTTGTGTGTTTTATTTTTTATCTATGTGAGCAACTATGAACATTCCTCCATTTTTCCTGTGTTGGCAAATTCACACCGTCCTAAGATACCTATGGTAAAATAAGCTGTTATGTACCGAGGATTGTTTTACACAGATGCCTCAACATTTTCCTTTTTAAGTCTGTTTCATTATTGCTCCTTTTGTTCAAAAGCAGAGGGGCCTAATTTAAAGATGAAAGATGATTTTATACAGCTAGATTCACAATGAATGTAGATTTGCGGCACCCACTTTACTGTCTCCTGTCTTCTAAGGTACTCCTGTGGGTTTCCTATTAACTTCCACTGGGATGATGATTTCAGCCTCCCATCAGTTTTCCAGCTCTAACTAGACGGTTGAAAGGAAGACTGGAATCCACATTGCAAGAGGAGATTGAGCATTTAAAATGTGATACTTTGAAGAATATTTTTTCCAGTTGGTAATCAAAGAATCTGCCACTTTGACCTTGTTGGAGTTCTTTTGCCTGAAATATTCATACAAGGACCTTTGAATGCTTTGGGGAGGGATTTTATTTTGGAAGAATAATGCAAAAAGACCAAATAATGTGCTGCACCATATTTCCCTGTACATGAAAAAACATAAATGGCAGCCCTGTTTTTTGCAGACCCAAATCTCAGAGCTGCTTTTGTCAAAATAACAAGGCCTCTGGATTCATGTTTCACTGGTTGTAAAAGCAAATTGCATATAGTCACCATTCTACTTAGACCTCTGTGTCAGTATACGATTGTTTCTAACAGCCCATGTTACCAAGGACGGGTAGCATTTTTTTCTGTGGGCAGCTGCAGCAACAGGGTATCAAGTAAAATACCAAAAGGCCGACAGAAAAAAACGTGTTTTAGAGCTGTTACCCTATATCAAGTTAAATGGTCAGAGTTCATCTAGGCGGATAAATACCGGGAGAGCCTGGCTTAGTGTGGTCTCTTCCTGTGTGGACTGCTACTGAGAAAGTAATAGAACCGAAAAACTGTCATACAGAATGGCCCACAATATACTCAAAATACCCATTTTTCGTAATCCATTACTAAGATTATTAACATAGGATTGGTTGAGAGTTACAATCATTCAGTGTATTTTTAGAAATCCTTGATATTTTATCAAACCAGCTTGAAAGACTATTTATGTTAGAAGTGTGAACAGTACACGAGCAATCATTTTAGCACAATCCCTTCCATTAAATATGGTAATACCTATATGGCAAGAAGTTTAACAATACTGCTAAATGAGTTTAACTTTCGCTTTTTGTAGAAATTAAAGTACTATTTCTTAAAACTGACAACAGCGATATGACAGCAGAGTTGTCCCTAAAACATTACCTTGCAGGTGTAAACATTACCTATTTTTTTTTTTTTTACGTTTTACTGCATTTAAAACTTATATACACCTCTGAGGCTACATTTTCTGCTTATGCCAATCTTTAAAAAAAACAATCCATGTTTCAACCCATTTTACAGGGCACTTGTTTACAATGTGGATTTACAATGTTGGCTGTGAAGCTGTCTATGTGGTTAAATCTGGGCTGGCTGCAACTATGAATGCTGATATTAGCATTGTGATCTTTGGTGCTTTCCACATGACTACTGTTTCATAACTGACTAACAGCGGCAGTAAACAAAAAGGGGATATAATGCCTTGTACTCCATGCAGGTTGATGTTCTAGTGTTAACAAAGTCATGATGCAGCCCATCTGACTATTGTGTCTATAAACAGCACCTTGGGAGCTACATTCAGTCTCCGGGGATCTTCTCACTGAGAAATATCGAACGACCGGTGTGAATGGCAGTCATCCAGGACTTCACAGAGCGGTAATCACAGAGTAACTTTTCTTGCACTTAAATCGTTTTTAAGCTTAAAAACACCCAATGGACCATACGTACTGTATGATACTGTTACAGTCCATCCATTTTAAGTGTTGCTTATCCCAAGTGGGGTCGCGAGGAGTGCTGGTGCCTATCTCCAGCTGTCTTTGGACGAAAGGCCGGGTACACCCTGGACAGGTGGCTAGCCCATCGCAGGGCAACACAGAAACAAACAGGACAAACAACTGTTCATGCACACACTCACACCTAAGGAGAATTTGGGGAAGCCAATTAACCTAACAGTCATGTCTTTGGACTGTGGGAGGAAGCTGGAGTACCCGGGGAGAACACGCATGCTCAGGGAGAACATGCAAACTCCATGCATAGAAACCCCAGGCCAGGAATTAAACTTGGATATTCTTGCTGCAAGGCAGCAGTGCTACGTTACAGTTACTGTTACTGTTAAAGCAGTGCTACTGTTAGAGTAAAATCAAACCTACTTGGCAATAAACTTAATTCTGATTCTGATAGATTTACATTACATACAATTTGTCACTTCGTGGATCTATTTTTATACTAAAGGGAATTTTCAACTTCAAACTCCCACTTAACTATAATGTACAACTAAAATTTGAAAATTTACTGAGCATTGTTAACTTACCCATAAAATTAGGTTTGTCTGTAAAACCATAGCATGCGATTATCCATTAGTTATTAGTGTCATGTTCGGATTAATGTTTCTAACCCACATGCAGAACACTCGGAGGAAGAAGAGTAGTTCAAAGATTTATTTATAATAAATGTACAAAGTCTGATCAGATCCAAGAGGGGGCTTGACTGGTCACGAGTGGGTTCACTGCTGAGGAGGACAGAGAGATTAGTGGAGGTCCAGGTGTTTTGCAGGTTGAGAGTGTTCAGGTCAGTACCTGTTCTGGAGTGGAGCAAAGCTGCAGAGGGGGGGAACCTTGAGGGTCCAGAGGTTGTCGGCAGGCTGAGGGCAGAGGCGGAGGCAGAGCTTACAGAGTGCAGGCAGATCTCAAATTGAGTTTCCTTCCAGTAATCTTCTGAGAGCGGGCAGGCTGATACTTGACAGAGACAGCTCTCCAGAGTTCAACTGAGAACGAGCAGACAGATCACTGGCAGAGAAACTCTCCAGAGTTTCAGGTATTCAGGCAGGATCCACCTGGGAAGCAGAGAGGAGAAAACGGGATCAGGTTTGGTTCACAAAAGTCAGAGATCACAAACAGGCAGGTTGGCTCAGGCTTGCTAACCGTTACTGGCAAACACTCTGGCACTGGAGTGAAGCCCTCGGCCTCCTTAAGTACAGATCTCTTGATGAGCAGATGGGAGGGAGGTGGTGCGGTCGGCTCAGTCTCCAGGAGATCTCGTACGCCCTCTGGTGGAGAAAGTGGACAAACTTCCAGATCCCAACAATTAGCTAAATAATTAGTAACTGAATCTAAAGTGGATTTTAAGGAATTTTAAGAAACCGATGACACTGTAGTTTATTACTACAGATATAAAGTATATAGCCATACACTATATATACAGCAGACTGTGAATTAATGTAACGCAGGACATCTGGAGATGCTATGTTGGTGTAGCTTCTAGGTCCTGAACG
Organism: Cyprinodon variegatus; assembly: GCF_000732505.1. Taxonomy (NCBI): domain Eukaryota; kingdom Metazoa; phylum Chordata; class Actinopteri; order Cyprinodontiformes; family Cyprinodontidae; genus Cyprinodon; species Cyprinodon variegatus. The sequence continues at coordinate 669,268 of NW_015150495.1, read as the reverse complement.
GGGAACCAGAGAGGCAGTGTTAGTGTCATAGGTGTCTCTGGGCCTTGTTAATAAGGCTGGTAGCTGATGGGAAGAAATTGTTCTTGTGGCATGAGGTTTTGGTCCTGATGGTCCGCTGCCTCCTACCAGAGGAAAATGACGGAAATAGTTTGAGGCTGGGGTGCGAGGGATCAGCCGCAATCTTCCCTGCACGCCTCAAAGTCATGGAGGCGTACAGATCCTGAGGAGATTGGGGAGAGGAAGATTGCAGCCATTCACCTTCTCTGGTCTGCAGATGGTGATGGAGAAGGTGAGGATCGACTCAATAATGGAGGAGTAGAAGTGCACCATCGTTGTCCTTAAACTCCTTTCTTTTCACACAGAGGGGGAATTCACTCTCAACATTTAACCCATACCCTTGGGGGGCAGTAGGCTGCCATTTTTTGGTGCCTGGGGAGGAGTCTGGGATTAAGGGTCTTGCACAGGGACCCAGATTTGTAGTCTGTGGGAATGAATTGGATTAGTCCAATTATTATAAAAGGGAAATGCATTTTAAAAACAAACCATTGCGCTGTTCATAGATCAGCTCTCCTTTCTTTTGCATTCATCATTGATTATTGATGACATTTTTATGTCCTCGTAAAAAAAAAAAAAAGTTTTTTTCATTTGACACCATCACATATAAACTTCATATATTCTTATACAGGGCTGTTTATATATAATTGAACCCTCTTTGCTCTGAATACTTCTATATTTAGCTCTATGAAAGCTCTCCATCTTTACCGGATTTATCGTAAAATTTCAAGCTTTCATGAGATTTAGGGATTTGGGGAAAGTAGACAAAAACATTCAAGTTAATTTTCCACCAGTCGCAGCTTTTGGGCCTATTAGCATCATTACTTGAATTAATGCACTATCATGTCTGGAGTGCTGGAAATCTACCCGATTCTCATTATAAGTACTCTGCCAGATGGATAATGTATGTGTCCTTTGCCCTTTCACTTTGGAGGAAGATAATATCATGCTTGATTCTCTGACTTTATGAGGTCATGAATTTAAAGCTCTAATTGTGCATGCTACATTTTAATTAGAATCTTATTATAGAGAGTTGCAGTGCACTGTGGCACTGTTTGCTTAACCAGAGAGTTAATATTTTTTGCAGACAGTGTGACACCTTGTTGCTATTTTTAAATTTTTGTTTGGCTGTGATGGCAATCCTGACCCACAGCTTTAGTGGAGGTGTTACAATCACATTAAATGTTGAGCTTGGTTATGGTGTTTTTCCTGTCAGCTTTAAATCAGATTAGATAAACATTTTCTTTTAACTTGATTTTCTTAATGTATTATGTTAATCTGATTTCTTGTGCAGCACATTCCAAGAAATGCTTAATAAAAGAAGGATCACCTTTGTAACAGCTCAAGCTTTCATGAAAGATAGTAGAGTTAAAAAACAAATAACTTTAGGCCCCTGAAGAAAGTTAGGAGAGAAAAATACGATGTAATTATGCTCAGACACACACATCTGCAGCTGGTATATTACACTCATTAAAGCCTATTATTGGGACTGATTCTCATGCTATTAACAATTAGCAGAGAGCTTAGAGTAACAATAAATACAGCTATTGTTAGCGTATATTCTTCAAAAAGATTAGTTAGTAGGATTCACTTTTTACTACTCTGTTTAGACCAGATATACAAATTATTTAGATTCTTAAGCATATTTCTCAAATTCTTTTAATACTAAAGTCATTTTAATACAATTTACCAATCCTTTAGACAAAAAACAACAACAACAAAAAACCTTTTGACTTTTTACAAACTACAATGCACTCCAGCTTCTCTTATGCTATGTGCCTCAGGAGCATCTTTGATCCAGTAAAGTGTGTTCAGATGTGATCTGAATCTTGTCCTGCTTCTGTGCTCAATGGTAAATATGTGCTTTGCTATATTAGCTGTGATAAGGGGTTAAAAAGTCGATTTGCTATGTTTTTAAGTGACAAAGTCTGCCTTAAAAGATTGTCTGTGCAGTTATTTCATCAAGAGTATGATGGACTGCCAACGAGATGCGGCAAGAGCCGCCTAGAGCATCCCCAATGCAGCAGCCTGAGTGAGCAGGCAGAAGTCTGAGCCAGGTCAGGGAAACCACTCAGAACAGGGTGGTTCTGAGATTCGGGACACAAGAAAACACTAAATACTCTCTCAAGCCACTGGCTTCCGAGAACGAAAAAACTTGAGCAATGAAAAAAAAAACTCAAACTAAACATACAATAAACATACAATGATCTGGCCCAGATAGCTGGACTAAAACGTATATAAAGCAGAAGAAGCAGGTGGATAAGATAAATGATAATTATTGAGCGGGGAGGGTGCGGCAAATGATGGTATTCCTTTTTATAATTTCTTTTTTTTTTAAAACACACCAACTTTCTCCCTTCAGCAAGTAGAGATTTTGCAAATTGTGAGCTGGAAGTGTCTCTCTCAGCAACTAACCTATCTACTGAATGAAATAGTTTATGTCAGTGTCTAGGTCAATTTCTTTTTTTCAGCTGTATGGGGTCTCAGAGTTTATTTACCCTAAAGAAAGAAAAGCTGAGTCTCCAGAAGTGATTGCAATATAATTTAATGTATGGAAAGAAGCGACTTAGGAGCTCTGGCAAACTGTCTTCCATCTTTGAAGAAAAGAAACAATATTTCAACACAAATTTATATTCCATTGTGCCACAGACAATGCTTTATCATATGTATGCCTATTGTTGATTTTTAAAAGGCTAAAAAAGGCAGGATTATTTAGGTTCAAAGAATATCTTACATTATCTCTACCTACTGGTATGTTTGTTCCTCTAAGCTGTAGCCCTTATTATTGTCCGTTCACACTTGAATATGTTAAAAGCCCCATGAACATTTAAACACAGAAACTTTAACACTCGGGGAAACTCTACTTAAGATGTTTTGACCTTGAACGCTCTGTGCTCTGGTTGTCTATCTGCTCTGTTCTGTTGTTAGAAGCTAGAGAACAGATTGGCTTTATTTGCTCTGATGAGATGGCATCAAAAACAGTTTTTAACACAATTTAAGTGAGAAAGTCCACCTTAAAAATGCCACATGGGTAGTCAGTTCATTAGGATTATAATGCTACTAAAATATTCAGTTATCATGCAGAGCAGCACACAGTTCTTATTTTAATGATCCACCCGGAAAAATAACATACTTTACTATACCTTTAATGTATGTATTTATAACGTTTGTGGATCATGGCGGTGCCTTGCAGCAGCGACAAAGAACAGCTCTCAACAATTCCACAAAATAGGCTGTTTAAAACTTTACAAACCAGGAATCCTGCATCTACAACCACCAACACCTGCAGGAGCTACAGTCACAAAATGTTTTAAATGCTACGGATGTAGACAAAGCAACAGGAAGCAAGGCTGCAGAGGGGGGCTAACGGCAAAGCTACTGAGGAATCCTCACAGACCACCGCAACCATCAATCCTGTTCTCCAATGTCCGCTCATTGAATAACAAAGTGGATGATCTCCGACTCGAACTCTCTTCAAAAAAGGAGACAAGTAACTACTGCACCATCATTCTGTAAGGTGATCAGATTTCCAGGAGATTTCCAGCTCATAGATAAATAAATTTTATGACAATTAAAATAGGAAACGGGAACAGTAATGTTTTCATCTACTTTTACATATTTATTAATATTTAAACCAAAATCAAGTGTGAAATCCAGGAATGTGCCTCTTCCATTTCCTAAGATAAATAATATTAATCAATCAATAGTGTTTATTGGTGCCATCTGGTCATTCAGTTTTCTGTGTCTTCTTTCCTTGTGAGCAACATAACATTGTGGTCAGGGACAGGCCAGTTTTCATCAATACAGAGTCCGTGAGAATTTCCCTCTTTTTCCATTCTAAAACATTTTAATTAAAATGTATATATATATATACAAATTGAAAAAAAAAATTTCTACATAATGATAACTTTAAAATGAAATGACTTCCCGTTGTTTATACTGTATCCTGGACAGTTGCATTGCATTGGGTAGCCTCCAGCAGCCTGTATTAAAATTTGTGTCACTATTAAAGGGGTCATAGAATGATTATATAGGGTATTTGGTGCTGGTCCCTAAGGTCTCTGAATAGGTTGTTTAACATTGATTGGGCTGAAAATGACATATTTGCTGTTTTATGCACCCTAATGTAAGCCAGGATAAAGGTCCTAAAATGAAACAACGGTTTCCTTCCTTTTATGGTATGGTCATGAATATTTAGATGAGCTGTGCACTGATTAGTTGGTTTACAACGAGTGAAGCTGGGGAGAAAAGATGCATCATAGCAACAATCACTCACTCACTGAAACATCAAAGTTGTTGATATGGTAGGGTAAACATACATCCTCTTTTTCAGACCTAAAACAATATCCGGCGGGAATTTCAAAATCATCCCAGATTTTGGTTGACTACAGTGCATCACGTAGTTGAGACACACCGAGCACTCAAACTGAGCCGTCAGCTCCGGGGTTTGTCAGGGAACCCCGGCGGACGGGGGCAGGGAGCCAGCAGGGGATAGAGCGACCGAACCCGACTCGGTGAAGTAGCCTAGAAACCAGTGACCCCATTCTTCCACCCGCCTGCCTTACCGGCCCCCAGTCCCTAACCCAAGATTTTGAAAGCTGTCTTTGGTAAAATGCTTGGAGCAAAGTAGCAGCCAAGCAACAAACTTTGCAGGGATCTTTTGATAGACAAAAATAATCCATGCCTGTCGAATCTTCGGATCCTTGGGAAGACTGCGAAAAATGTCCCCTTTCTCTATGCAGCCTTGAACACCGTCTGTGGCCTTGGTTAATTTTCCATAGAGAAACTGCCTGTTTTGTAATTCTTGTAGAAGTAAACCCAACTGTAGGCTAAACAGCTAAACTTGTGTCTTTCATCTTTGCGACCTCCATTCATGTTCTTGTGCAAGTGAACCAGTGTGCTGGTCTGTATGTAAATTTCGGGGCTTAACAAAACTACAGTCCGGAACCAAATAAGGCACCACCCCTGATTGGTGCCTTATCATTACATTATACACATGTTGTTTGTAAATGAGGATACATCAATGGCTCTGGACCATATAGAGCTAATACACAGTTTTCCAGATTAAAAAGAAAAATAAAATCGACATGAACACTGACAAACTGCTTCAGAAAACATTAGCCTTGATACTTAACAGGTAGGTAATACTAGGGTTAATCATCTTTTACTTTTTATGAAAGTTGAGCAAGAATAAAATTTAGACAAAGATCTGTATTTAATTAATTTTCTTTACCTTTATCCAACACAAACATTAACGTTTGTTTTTCTTATAGCATTAGAATTCCGTAAGTTTAAAGAAATATAGTTACCTAATGTTCTCCAAAACAAAACAGATCCATACAACACTTCAGTGAAATAGTGAACAACAACAGCTTATTGATTCAAATATAGGCAGCATGTTTACAAACATGCATACTATATTTCTCCCCTGGTGGGCTTTTAGAAAGTATTTTCAAAAGATCAGCATGATGTCTGAATCTCAGAGGGGCGTTTCACAATTTTTTCAGATATGTATTGCTGTTGAAGAACTCTAACTTTGTAGAACGCTGCCAAGTCACAACATTAAGTTCACCTACTAGTATCTCCCCCATAGATGCTCTATAAAAAAATCCAGAGAAAAGTTTCCCTTTAAGTTCCAGCTCTTGTTGTTTTTGCTTTCAGTCCTTGCAGCTTTGTTGACAACAGTACTACAAACACTTTCCTTAGCTGTTCAACTTTTATCATCTGGAAAGCTGCAACATTCTATAAAGGAGTCTGTCAACCTGACACTGTTTAAGTTGTGTCATTTCATGCTACAATCACACATATTAAAAGATTCAGGCAGCTGAACCATAAATAAAAATTAGAGAAAAAGAAATTATATCTCTTTGAATTTAAACTGTTTAACACGAAAATGGTTTTAGTAATATCACTGATCACAACATCAGTGTCAAATAATTTCAGACAGGTATCACCCTCTGAAACACCTAAAACACCATGGTAATGTCAGCGTTAATGTGTCAGCAATGTTTGACGAATGAAGGCTTGTCAGCTTGGATTCTCAGAGATTTGATGTCAAAACAATCCAATGACACTGTCGTGTTTAAAGGATTAAAAAAAGGAAAACTCAAACATAAAGAGCATCATAAATATTTAGATGCTTCTACATATATGTCATAAAATGGAGACCCTAATAAATATGTTTTTCCTTTTACCAGACATGATGTTGTCTTATAAAGGTTTAAAAGAAGTACATTGTAAATCTGAGTTACAGTATATTTTTAAGATCAGCCATGAGGTAGATAGAATTAAACTTACTCGAAAGTTGAAAAGTAAAAAATATGTTTTATCCACAATGTTGATACTTTTGAGTGGGTATGTGCGGGTGCTTCTGTTTTTACTTCTAAGTGAAAACAATTTTTCTGATTTCACCATCAAATTGAGGACTGTTTGTACTAAAGTCAGGACACCAAGCTTATTTGAAATTTCTTTTTTAATAACGGTAAGGTTTCGGGCCATTGAGTGAATTGAAGATTGGATCAGAAAAAAAGCTGGAATAGTGCATCTCTAGCTACTTATTGTGAATGTCAACAACAGAGAGAGTAAAACATAATTTATGTTTTAGGCTATAAAAAAAGGATTAAAATAATATTTTTAAAACTGCTTTTAAAAAAATACAGCTGGAATATATTCAAAGTGGGTTGCTGTTTGGTAAAGTGGTCCGGACCAGGCTTCACTTTCTTTATTTCCAGTAGCACAAAAGCTCTGTTCCAATATGGGGAACAACCCCTCTACAATTGGCTGTTAGACCTTTTCACAAACAGACCTCAATCAGTCCGGGTCGGACAGAACACCTTTAATGTCATCACCCTAAACATAGGCTCCCCTTAGGGATGCATCCTGAGCCCCCCGCTGTTCACCCTGATGACACATGACTGCATCCCCAGGTTCACCACTGATCAAATTGTGCAGTTTGCAGACAACACCACGTCGTTGGGCTTCATCAGAGATGAGACTTCAGGAAGAATCAGCCTAACCACGCTCCACTGTTCAACAGCTCAGCTGTAGAGGTGGTTAGCAGCACCAAATTCCTATGGGTGCACATCACAAACACCTTCACCTAGACTGTAAAAATCACCTTACTGGTCAAAAGGGCACAAAAGGGCGTGTACTTGCTGCGGAGGATGAGGAGAGTCCACCTGCCCCCACCCATCCTCACCACCTTCTACAGAAGCACTATAGAGAGCGTTCTGACCAGCTTTCTCAGCTGCAGCGCCTCAGACTGGAAGAAAAAAAGAAGAGTGGTGAGAACAGCAGAGAAGGGGCTCCTCTTTCCTCCATAAAAGCCATTTCATCCCAGCATTCTGAGCCCGTAGCATTATAATTGACCCCTCACACCACATCATGGACTATTCTCCCTGCTGCCCTCTGAAAAGAGACTTTGAAGCATCCGATGCGAGTACAGCAGATTCCGAAACAGCTTCTTCCCCACCACTATCAGACAGCTGAACTGTTGAAAAATTTTTTAATAATGTTATGAGACATTTCCATTTTTTTTTATGAAATTTCATTTTGTATACACTCTGTGTATAAAAAAATGACAATTAAGTTTTGAGTCTAAGTAAAAGAGAGATACACCTATAAATGTATGTTTTCATAATTTGATGAATATGAAATTTCATAGAAATCCATGTATTGCCTCACCTGCGATTGCATAAATCCTTATTTTAAACAGTGTGCAGGCAAGTGACAATGCAATTCAATTCGGTTCAGTTTATCTATATAGGCCCAAATCCTTTGACAGAAAACTACAAAGTTTTCTGTCAAAGGAAAACCAGCTGATTGCATAGACTGATTGACTCAACAGCAATCCCTCACACCAAGCATGCTTGCAACGAAATCGGAGAGGAAAATTTTTTTTTAACAGGAGGATGATTAATTCATCCATCAACTGAATCAAGGCTGAGTCACTCAGCGTCCCCAACTGTGTACATGAAGCTACCAGTTGCATAATCTCCCATACAGTCTGTGATAAAGGAGGGGCCGCACTCCTGTGGGTCGCACGACCAACCCGCTTCCAGGTTATATCTGGCTTATATATACTCAACCTGTAAAATCCTGTATCGCTCATACAATTAATTGTCACCGTTATCCAAAGGATCTTGTCATAATTTGGACTTAAAATGTTTGTTTTTTTTTGTTTGTTTTTTGCCTCATATATCAATTATAAAAGAAAAAAGTTTACGCCAGGGGTGTATAACAACTATTACAAATCAAATCCAGAGTATGGACACAAAATACTTTTAGGAATATTAGGGTAATAGGGTTACATTTAATGTGTTTTTGGTTTTCAAGTTATATTAATGAGATGTTTTATCTTTGTGAAGAAAACTTGCTCTAAACTACATGACCCTGTTAACTTTAGCTTATTGAAAATTCTCATTGCTTTCTGAAGCCTTTCATATGTGTACTACATAGACTGATCAGGCTGATGGATTAATTAATCTTTACAAAATGTCCCTTTCTGGTCAGCGGGCTTGCTCCCTGATGGAAAGTCAACATGGTTCACACAAAAGCTTGGAGAATTCATCTAAAGGAATTAAACAAAGCTAAGAAACACAGGACATTAATTATTAACATATGGTTAATTGGTTAATCAAAATGTCAGGGGCCAGCTATATAGTCTTTATACTGTTTCCAGTATTCAAGTATTTAGCAGACCCTTGATTAAAAGAATAATACAAAAAAACATTGTAACTAATTGCTTCTCTTTTTGAGCCCTTGATTATAAAACACCTTAATTTCCTCTTATATTAACGTTTGTGGATCTGCCAGTACTCTCAGTATTAGGAGTATTGATACTGTATGTCAAACACTGTAAGGCTGAATGCATCTAAACTGTATGTTATATGCAAGTCTGGCCAATAACCAAGCTCCACTTAACAGCTATCAACAGCCTGAGATTGAACATAATGATGTGCAGACCGTCTGTGCTTATCTACCCAGCTTTTAATACAAACACATCCTGTAATAAACTCTGTACAGTTGTTGTATTCAATCTTGCAAGCTATTACATGTAACTGTGTAAACAAACTTAAATAGAAAGGCAGCACATGTTAATTTGTCTTGAAGCTTTGTTTGTTTTTTTCTGCAGTAAGATTGGTGTAGATCTATTGTCTATCTTTACACCATCTTAGAAACATAGGGAAACCAGCAAGTCATAGTAACTTACCAAAACTGTGAAGTCATCATGAATGCAAATTTCCATCTGGGTCACCTGGTATTTTAGTTCACTGTTATGTTATCTCAACTAAATTATGCCCAGCTTATTCACTATGTTATCATATAGGAGGAGGGTCTATCTGCTTATTGGAATTACACCATACCTTGTGTCCATTGGTCTCAATATATGGCAGTGAAAGGAGGTTTCATTAAATCACAGCAAACGTATTAGTTTTAGGTATAGATAATGATCCATTGATTATTCCTTGCTGACCAGACTTTTCCTTTCATGGGAGTCCTCATGTCTGCTAGGTGCTAGCTCAATCAATGAAGGTAAAGACTTAATTAACTAAAGGTAATTGGTTTCTGATTAAGTAAATTATTTAATAAAAGATATTTTGGCTACCGGTATATAATGTTTTATTCACCTCATGGATTTACATTGTGAATTTGTTTGAAAATTTCCCAATTGCTCTAAATTAGTTTAAAGCTTTCATTGCATAATTTAATTGATTATGGTTTTCAACCATGTATTTCCTACTTCTTTGTACATAGTAGCTTAGCTTAGTTTTAGTCAAGGATTTTTAACTGAGATATGTCTGACTTGGAACTAAATGATTTGTCTTTATAACTGTTTGTTTTAAAATTAAGTTGTGGTGAATTATTCCATATACAAGTTATCTGTTTGACTATGATTTCAGCTCGATTCACACTTTCATTTGTTGCTCTAACACTAGTGGGGCGTATGTTCATAAAGAATATTGTCAGAAGATCAGAACATAGGACCCAGAATTCAAGCAGACAGAAAACGCTAATGAGCGTGTGACCACATAGGAGAAAAGAACCAAATCCAGCCATCAGTGCCAAGATCATGACAAATATATGACAGTCCAATTATTATCTGTTGAAATAACATATATACCAGCCCCACTGGGGTTGGCAATAAATATATAAGTTGCAAAACATTGTAATGGCATTCCTTGATGCTTTTAAATATAACAGTTATTCTGCAAATATATCAGAATATATCTTAGAGCCATTATTGATAAACCGTGTGACAGCATCAACTATCACAGCTCATTAATGAGACCTTAAACTCACAACCTAGGCATCCATTACCAGATGTCTGGGCTTATATAGGAAGAAAATATAAATTCTGATATTCTTCGAGTTTCAATATATAAAAAAATAACAAAAGCTAACAACTCCAAATGATCTTTTTTGCTACTGATAACCAACTTTACTACAAATTCCAATTAATATTTAATGGTTTTTACTTCCAATTTAATCTTATTGTTTGACCAAAATTGTGGCTCATCTTTAAACTGACGCTGCCATTTGTAGTTTCCACAAATTAAAACTCTAAAATTATGGTATTTAAAAGTCAATTCCAGTTCAAAATAATAGAGATGTTTCACAATTTAACTCAAATCTCTTTGCATGTTATTTTAATAAGACTTATAAAAACTTATTTTACGTGGTGTAGATTTGTTGCCAAGATTGAACTTGAATTAATCTGCAGCCCAACTTAACAGAGAAGGGGGTGGATTTGGCTAACTTGCTAAAATCCCTAAATAAAAGGTGAAGCATAAAACTGAATTGCTAGTTAATTCTTAAAGGTTAAGCTTTGCACCAAAGTGCAAATAAATCCTCAAAGACAGGTTAAATATGACCTAAAATTTGCAAGTAAATCCTTAAACAAGTTTTACAGATCCTAAAACATCACTAACACTTTAAAAATATTTGATGTCACAGGTTTAAATATAACCCATGACCTGCTTCTACACACATAAAATAAGCCTTTGCAATATGTATATTGGAATATACATATAGTGAACTGACTAGATTGTTATTTTAAAGACTTCTTCATAACTTGTGTTTTGTGTAATCAGCTGCAAATGAATTCAAAATTCTTCACATTTGCTCATGTGATTGACTCCACAGGCATAGAGAAACAAAAGGTCATAGTAGAAAACCCTTTCAAATCCCTCCAGATGAGTTGGATTAACTAAACATCTTTAACCTTACCCTATGTGAATAAAAGCTTAACGAAATAATTTAATTCAAAATCCAACGGGAAACATTATTATTACAGATCTTAATTGTCAACTTACTCTGTTGCATAAGCATAAATACCAACTAGAAACTGAAAAGTAATTAGTTGGAGGCTGAATATCAATTGACCCTGAGTTAGTGCTAAACAACTTCTAATGTCACAAGCTTAGATATGGAGGAGACTGAAAAGATCAAAGACAGACAGAGCCAGGGTGTCTCTCTTCTTCAGCAAAAGGTTTTGACCTCCCCCTCTGAATTCCCATGCAAAAAGCAGATTTTGTATCAGCAGGAGGTCAAACCAGTGGGAAAGAATGTAGCTCCTAAAGCCCGGCCTACACTGTGCGATTTTCAGGGCGATTTTCCAGTCGTGCAAGCATTTTCTGATCAGCCCGACTTTCAGCCTGATCGTGGGTTGTGAGTCGTGTAGTGTACAGGGGGTTATGAGCGGCGCTCAGCTTCTTACAATCACCTCCTGACCAGGAATCGTGAGGTCATCGCGAGGAAACGTTTGATTTTCTCCTGACCGTCGTGGGCAAATCGTTCAGGGTGCACGCACAAACAAGGATTCTTCTTTTTCTTCTTCCTCTCACATGTAAACACAAAAGCGTGGCAGGGATGCAATGAGTGAAATGCAGTTCTGTCTCTAAAAATTGACAGACTGTAGTAGCCGTGTTTGCTCAGCCATGTATTTTTTCAAATACGTTGCTGCCTTTTCTTTTCAGGACTTTCAGCACAAAATTGCACAAATTGCCAAGGCAGTGCATTCCTCTATAGTGAGCTTAATCTCCCTCTACTATTTGTTTGACTTAAGGATAGAGAGCTACAGAGCAGCTCCATCTCACTGCAGAGCTGAGTCCTACGTGGTTTTTAGTTGTACAGTGTGAGCAGGTTGATTGCATCAGAGCGCCGGGCCGAACATAAATCGTGAGCTGTGAACTCACACTGTACGACTGAACCCTGCGATTAGTCTTACAGTGTCAGCAGCAGCTGCGTGCAACGACTGAAAAAAATCGCACAGTGTACGCCGGGCTTAAGACAGACCCAAAGTCTCCAGATTTTGAGTTAACACAAAATTCATCAGAAGACATAGGTGTTGAATGTCACATTGATGCCACAGACAGAGATAAAGATAACCCAATAGATCACTCTGCACAACCAGGTGGTTTGAACTGGAGTAATGTCCATCCATCCTAATTCTACTCTATCTGGCATCACTAATAATCCCATTTACAATAGCCTGTTGAACCAATGTTAAGAAAGGTCTGAGCATGGTAACTGAGATAATTGTTGACTGTAAATGGAAAGCAACTGAGCTGGACTGTGCCAGACACAACCGTACCAAGCTAAATCTAGTACTAGGTCAACAGTAGAGTTCAGCATGGCATTGTGGCTCAGTTCTCTAACAACGAAGAGTGTATGAGCAGAGCGCGTCATCTCCTATTTACAGTCAGCTGACTCATTTTGCTGGTGTCCAGCTTTGCAATTCACCGATGTCTTCTCCTGTATACAACATGAACGTCTTCTCAGCTTATTAACAATAAATGGCATAAAAAGAGCTTGGTGTGACCTAGTATGATGCCGAGACCGAGGCTCTCATTTAAATTTGGGCAGAGGACGCTATCTAGGCACTTAAGTTCCTGAATGTTACGGGTGCCACTACTTTTGTTTGTATAATTTCTGCCTTTAGAGCTGCAGTATTGTGAACCTGCCAATGGGAGGTGAGAATCAATCCAGAGAAATAATCACAAAGGAAAAGCTTAGAAAGATTTAAAAAACACTGAGCTAATGGCTTCTCTGACAAAACACAACAAAATGTTACTATTCCATGTTGGAGGTAAAATCTATCACATCCCAGAGATTAACAATGAACAATTCATTTTAACATATTTTATTCTGTTTTATCGTTTCTTTCTTCATGTTTTAGAACTTGATAAATTATGAAGGTTGAAAAATAGCATTATGAAGTTGTTAAAGATGTATAAATATGGGTGTATATATGTGTTTATCAGGGTCAGATGACTTTTTATGCATCTTTACTTTTTATGCATGTTTAATCTGAAACAAACTCCCAGGAAAAACTGCAAAACAACCAGAACACTAGATTACTTTAAATCAAGACAGAAGACCCAGCATCTGTTCTCTCTGGTTAGTTAGTTGTAAACAAATCCAGGTGAAAAGCTACTCTAAACAAAATAATCTTTGAACTTTGACAATATTACTATGATTACTACGTGTATGTGATTGATTGTTTATGTTATTTTGTGTGATGATGCTGGTGTTTTCAATTTGTTCTGTGTACTTGATGCTTTTATTGATTTTATTGATTTCTCATTTAAGTTAAAGATAATATAAGATCCAATGCACTTTTAATTGCTTGTTGAAATAAGCTATACAAATTTTGTTCTAAACATTTTTACTTTACTACCCAAAGAGGAAAAGGAGAAGTCTGGGGGAGGGGTTGCATTTTGTGTGGTGCTCTGATTTGAGTTACTCCAATAAGGTCTCATTCTTACTTATTTTTCATTCAAGTATAAACATAATTTAAAAAAAAAAGGGGAAAAAGGATCTGTAATTTAAAATAATAATATAATTATTCTGGTGATATTGGTGTTACACAATGAGATGGTCAATCATCGTTCATATGTCAATAAAGAGTTTTTATCTTTGAGTAGGTGGAAAGCGAATTTGAGGGTGATAGCACAATGACCCCTTACTCTTTCAAAAAATTTTAACTCAGAAAAAATAAAAAAAGACCAAGTTCAACGGGCCACTGGTTTCCCACACCTCTGCGACTTACATTTAGCCTCTCTGGCTTTTTACTCGATCTCTGCCTTAGCTTCATTACCCATTGACTACAAAGGCTTTCTTCTCTCCGGTGACTCACACTGCATGATCACCAGCTCCTGGCAGTCCCTGTTTGTGTGCCTGAGTATTTGTGTGAGTGTGGGTGTCTTGGCTTTATTGTTCTCATTGCTCATTTAAGTTCTCCTCTGAGGGATGCAATGGCAATATACACAACTGTGTTAGAACACGAAATGTTTCCTTCTCTCTCCTGACCACTGAAACGGTCGCTAGGATCGATGGTCCTGGCAGAAAGGGTGACAACCGCAGGGTCACTCACCACATCAAGTAGCTGATAGCAGAGGAGGATGCAATTGCAGCTGCCTCAATGGGTTTTTAATTAAAGCATTTATTGGAAGGAGAACTGCCCTCCAGAAAGTACCACTCATTCTCTTCAAGGCTGACCTTGAAGCAAGATGTGCTAAAGTTAATCTGTAAATGATTTCCTTGCATCCATAAATATTATGTTAAAAAAAAATTCCTTTACACGTGAAATATGTAACAAATTGACATTCTAGTAGATAATCCTACATGGACAGTCAAGACTATCTTGGACACAGATAAGAACATGAGTGAAGTAATGGAAACAATTTGTTAGAGGTCAAATAACTTATCTCTAGCCACAGATATTTTATTTTTTATGGGACGAAAAAAAACAAGGAAAGAAAGAATATGTTGGCATTTTACTGACCTTGACATTTAGTCCACTCTTAGCGTATGTGTCTCCCTGTTACTCCTCTATCTTTTCTGAATGTACACATTTTTTTTCTCCACTGCATACATTGTTAGGAAATTCCTGCAAAAATAAGCCAACAACATTGTGGATAGAAAAAGGATAACATCTTGGTAATCAAGCTTAAGAAGTGTAACAGCAAATATACACCCACACCACCTGATCCCTGTGGGTAATGTAAACATTCTTCCCTTCCTAGAAATAAGCCCCCTCCATTAAGTCAAAGTCACATGGGAACTGAACCGTTTGCATATATTCCCTGACTTTTTAACAGAAAAATGAAGCTTTCTGCTTGCGGAATAGGTGTTGATTTGCACCCTCTCTGAAATAATGCTTTTAGAACCAGGGATATAACATTATTTCGAATAAAATTGGTTTATGAAATGGACAGTCAAGTGTTTCAAACTTGAATCAGTGCTATAAAGTCTATAAAAAACTGAGGTGGCTAATGAACCTCTTCAAAGACTACGAAAAATGTATTTATTTCTGAAATTGGAGTATTTAATTATTGTTTATCTGTTTATTGAATACAGGGAGTTGGTGAACCATTTTGTGACATGGTGTGAGAATAATAATCTGATCCTTAATTTTAACATAAGAAGGGAGATTACTGCAGATTTCAGAAAAAAAAAAAAAAGAAAACAGGACAAATTTGAATCCTATTAGGATCATGGGAAAAGAAGTGGAGGTGATGGAGGGGTATCAACACTTCTGTGTTCACCTGGACAAGAAACTTGACTGGAGATGCAACTGTGAAGCAGTCTACAAGAAGGGACAAAGCAGACTGTACTTCCTAAAGGCTGATTTATACTCAGAAACCAGGTTGTCTGCGTGTGTGTTGCAATGAATGCAATTATGCCCCCGTCCCCTTCCGCAGACACTCTGGTGCACCTCTCCAAACTTGTAGGTGACCGAAGAGAGTGCCATGCACAGGAGGCATCTGATTGGTCAAATCTACATCCACTCTACACTACACTTATTACCTGTTTGTTACCTTACCAGCTTGTTTTATTTGTATGACCGCCATTGTGGAGATGCAAGGTGGGCGAGAACGCTGGTACCCTTTTTCCACCTGGATCTCTGCTCTTTTTTGCCCTCATGTCCCTCCGTTGTCGCACAAATTTGCCCCGTGCGTTTTTCCACTTCCTCACTGCCTCGGCCATATCTAGACCCACAGACAGTTCCTGATTGTCCCTCTTGCGTTGTGGCGTGGAATAACACGCAGACCACACTTCAATATTGGGCATAAATCAAAAATATCTGCAACAAGCTCACTGCGACACACTGCTGCGGGAGTAGAACCAGCCCTTAAGGAAAACGTTTGTCCCTCAGCATTTGCAGCAAGTTGCTGCATATCTTCTATCAGTATGTTGTGGAGAATGGGATCTGTTCTCCCATCACCTGTGGGGTAACAGCATTAGATCAAATACCCTAAAAAAGCCCAACAAGCTGTAAAGAACATCTTCAAATCTTGGAAACCAAGTCCAGTGGATATTTTTCGGAAAATGTCTTCAAATCTTGAAACCAAGTCCAGTGGATATTTTTTGAATTGTTACGGAAAGCTGTAAAGAAGGCTGGCTCTGTTGCTGCCACCCCTACAGAACCTCTTGAGAGGATTTTACAAAAAGACATTTTTTATAAAAAGAAATTCTTTATGGACAACAGTGCGTATCCTGGCTTTTCAAGAGCTGTTGAAAGGCAGACCGCTACTGAGGATCCTTCCTGCCAACAAGTGTACACATCTACAACAATTTGTTGCAGAAAGGTTGATGAGTTACTTCAACATTTAATTTCCCCTTTGGGATTAGTAAAGCATTTTGGAGTTTAATTTGAATTGAATTACAAATATTAAGACATTTTAGTGGAAATGCAACACTTACCGTGTTTTCACGACCATAAGGCGCACCGTACTAAAAGGCGCAGTTTCAGTTATGTGTGCCATTACTGTATTTAACACACATAAGGCGCACCGGATTATAGGGTGTGGGTTTTATATACCGGTACATATCGTCTACTACGTTTAAATACCTCTACTGCGTATTTAAAAATAGAGCGGGAGCAAAACTGAGTATGTTTGTGCTTTATTCATGTATTTATTACAAAGTATTAATCAAACCCATCGAAGTCATCATCCTCTGTTTCTGAATTAAACAGCTGTGCTAAATCAGACCAGCCAATTTCCCCTTCTTCGCTGTCAGAGTCACTTTCCGTGCCGCTTGCATCCTTACTTTGAACGGCCGGTTCACACCGATGTCGAGCGGTTGAAGTTCCTTTGTCAGACCTCCCAGAATAACAGCAAGCACAGCGTTCATTCGTTTCAAAATGTTTTTCACATCGGCTGTGGGATGGTCACCCATGGAGTCACAGATTAACAACGATGGTGATGCGTGGAAAAAACCACCTGGTCTCCTTACATACACCTCCCTCAGCCACTCTTTCATCATCTCCTCACCCATCCAGCCCTTTTCATTTGCCTTAATAACGACTCCAGCTGGAAAAGTCTCTTTAGGCAAAGTCTTTCTTTTAAAAATCACCATAGGCGGCAGTTTCTGTCCATTTGCGTGGCAGCCAAGCACAACAGTAAACAACGCCTTTTCATACCCCGTTGTGTGTATCGCTACCGTGCTGGTCCCTTTCTTCTCCACTGTGTGATTCACTGGGATGTCGAAAGTGAGTGGCACCTCGTCCATGTTGGTGATGTGGCTTGGCTGGATGCGTTTGTCGGCCTTCAGTTTAAACTGTGCTTCATAGGCGTGTCTCTTTGCCATTTTCAGGGTTGGAAAGACAACAATGTTGTGCATAAAGCACATACCTGTTCGCAGTAACAACACACATAGGGCGCACCGCACTATAGGGCGCGCCGCACATTTTGAAGGAAAAAAAAGACGTTTATATGCTCCTTATAGTCATGAAAATACGGTAGTACCTTTTTCAAGAGATGGCTTGTTTATCAGTTTCAGTAGCTGGGGATCTGCTGTAGGTATGGGATTATGTATAAATGAGGGGAAAAAGGCAACCTGACCTGAAACCACTCCTAATTCCTCTAAATCCTTAATTTTTGTATAATCAGTCTGACTTTTTCATTACTTTTAAATAAAGTTTGTTATTACTGACAAGGAAAATCCAACAAATGTCGCCGAGTTGTTGTTGATGTTGTGTGTCTCTTTGTTGAACTAGGGACTAGCAACTCTCCCACAAGACACACAGCCTCACCTGAAGATATCAGGAAAGACATTTGCTTTTAATACCACTACTGCCTTAAGCATCATTAAGCCTGAAAGTTTTTTTTAAGAACCAGCCAAAAAGAAAAAGAAACAATGATATGAATTCTCTATTCAACCTCTCTTCTGCATAATTAGATAAAATGCATACTGTTGCCCCTTATAGACATTGTTTTAGTTATATCCTAGAATACAACAATGTCTGCCTTAAAACCAACTAGCATTAGAAACTCTACAATACAGTCATTATACCTGAATTACAATTTTTGAAACAGTCAAGTTCAAAAACACAGTATGTTGTCAAATGTCACTGCAGCACATAATTAAAGCACGTGCTTTGTAAGGACAAGTTTAACTTTAGGCTGCTTACACTGTCAGCTGTGAAAACAATTGCAGATGATTATGCAAAAAATATGGTGGGCTAATCAAATCTAAAGTTAAAATTGAGCTTTTTGATGCTGGTAGGATCTCACATAATTAGAGGAAGTGACAAAACAATTAGCAGTCTGACTCAATTGAGAACAAGCCCCCACTTATTTTTTTTACTTAACCTTAGTGTAGAAATGAGTTTGGAGAAATGTATACATTTCTTCTTATTTGTTCTGTTTTACTTTGAGAATTGTGGATTACCTACACCAAAGCAGTAATGTTGAATGCAATTCATTAACTGACATAACAGGAGATGCAAGAATAGCAGTATGCACAAGCACTATTAGTAATGATTCAGAATTTCCGCTCACTTTCAATGTCAAATAGAAATAAAGAATCTCATAAGACAACAGTTCTTCTATTACACAGATAGTTTCAAAATACGTTTACAGGTAGACATTTATGTTTAATCATCATGACCAAAAATGTCATGTTAGGTCTGGACCTTTTTCAGGGTGGAATGTAAAATCAACACAGAGTTTCAATTAATCTTAATGTCCTTGGTAAGAGTAAAGAGTGTGTGCCATTTTTAATTTTTAGTTTAGTGTCTCAAATACTCATAGGATAACATTTGATGTACAAAAAAATGAACAACATGCCACAGGGGGGTTAGACCAATGTTTTTTTTTTGCCAAATGCCAACTGTTAAAAAGCCAAGTTAACCTGCTGATTTCAATGGGAAAGAAGCTTAGGGGATTTTTTTTCAGTGTTGTAATGTTAACACCATCCATTAGAAGGTGCTGCTGTTCATTCCTAACACTAAAAAAAATGTGTCAAACCATCTAGCTGCCCATACAAAACTGCTTCACACCCCACTCTGCTAACATGCATCACCTGTGTTAAAGCAGCCTAGCATGCCTAAAAAGATGCAAAACATGTAACATTTTCCTAATCCAATATTTTTTTTGCAGGAGAATCAATCACAGAATGGGTGCAAGCAAGATCAGAAACATGAACGGATCAAAAGCTTAACCTGGGACTAGCAACACCGTTAAATGGCAACAACGACGAAGAACGAACATCACACTGTTCTGTTTTGCAATATAAACACTTATTATTACATTTTTTAAATTAAATCTAAGTAGCACCCATTTAACCCACAGTCTGAAGGCGCAGTTAGCAGAACAAAAGCTAAAAACAAAGAGCTACATCCCACTAACAGTCCGCTCCAATGAATCAAAGTGTCTGACAGTATGTCAAAGTGATATGACCTGTCAATCAATAATAGTTTTACATCTCTACATTGGAAATCACAAGTGTTTCACATGTTTTATTCATCTTTTTATTCAGTAACTGAATACGTTCCTGTTTTGTAATATTTTCTAAATGTCTCTCTGTCAAAAATGAGTTAAAAAAACATTTCTTTATTTATTCAGTCAGTATTTTATATAGCTGGCACAATAAATGTTTAAAAAATAAGTATGTACCATCTGTAATGTAGCATATTCAAAAGATGTTTAACACCTATGTTAATGGATCCTCTTTATACAGGAGAAAAGAAAAATAATGAAATATTTTAACTCATACAGTACTGATATTACTTCTTAAACTGTGTTTTAATTATATGAGAATCACAGCATTGACAGTTTCAATGTCTGGCGTATCACACATATAAAGGACCATGCTAGAAAATAAATATATTTACATTGAATTGTCCATATATGCCAAGAGGATGGGTCGAATATCCAAGCAGAATTTGTCCAGGATGTTATAAACAGCTGCATAAAAATGTGATTCCTCTTTAACCTGCTATGAGGATTTTTACCAAATGGGTATGTACAAACTACAACTGCAGGTATGTGCTGCATGATTCTGCATTGAAATAATGGTTCAAAAGCATGATGGAAAACTGATATTATCATGGTGTCTGGGTATTTAGAGGTATTTACCATACCTTTCTTGTTTTTAGTACTATATTTGAAATGACAAGAAAACTGTCAAGGTCTTTGTATCATATGTGAAAAACACAACCCATCCAAAAGCTGGATAGAACTTTTAAAACCAGCTAAATGCATCCGATGGGTCTATTATAAAGACATCTAAAAAGGTAACAGTTATCATTTACGATGAATGTGGAGCACTAATGTGTTGCCTGCCACCAGACAAATGTCTGTACATTTCCAGAGTTTAGTCTTAATTATCCAGTGTGATTAAGCACTGTGAAAGGCTTTCCAATCGCAGTCATTATGGCACATTGAAATTCAATCTACCATCAGGCAAAGGCTATTACAGCCAGCATAGATTTTGATTACCGATTATATGCTTGGATAGCTTTAAACCTCTCCCTCACATCACTTCACACATCTAAGGGGGGAAACAAAGCCACCTTTCATCAGCATAAATTTGTTACTTCTCCCTTTTTCACCTGCTCGACAATAAAGCACCCGTTGACCTTAAACTTGAGGATAATGGATAGCAGAGGATTTCGAGTTTTTTCTCTGTGTATGTATTGTGCATCACTAGAGCTGCTGTGATGCAGGATAGCCATCCTTAAATTGCCCCTGCATAGCCCCAAGAAATACAAGAGAAGCCAGGTGAGGCCGGGCAATATCCGTCAGCAAGAGAACGTGACAGTGAAGGAGAAGAAGTGTGACAGGAAGCACAGGAGGAATCCAACTCAGCTGGACAGACAGTTTCTATTTGCCAATAATGGCCACTGACTCTTTCGTGAGGTTGCTGCAACACACTAGTAGGACGCTCAGAGTTATGGTCAGCTAAAGCCAGACCGTGAGCAGCAATATTTATAGGATGTGTGGTTTTTCATGGTCCTGTGGCATGCAATTTTCATAACTCTCCAAAAGTATTTTTTATCAGAATGCCTCATCTAAGCTCAGGGATATTCTACAGTTTCAGTCTGCTTTGTAATACAGTCTTTTCGCATTAAGAGAAAAAATTATTACAGTAGCATGAATTAAAATCCACTCTAATCAAGCAAGAAGTTAGAGGCTTGATAACCTTTTAAGAAAAATGCATAAAATAGAGACAGTCCTTATCTGTCCCACACTTTCAGAGACCTGGTTGTCTTTCATGTATTACAAGAAATAGGATTGTAATAAAAGGACTTTCACGCTGATTTAAAATCGCTCTTGTCCTCATTTGCAGAATGTGAAGATTATTAGGAACAATTGTAACAGACTGCTCTCTCTCTCTCTGTCTCTCTCTCTCTGTCTCTCTCTTTTTTTGTACATCTGCAGCACGTACAGTGCCTTGAAAAAGTGTTCAGATCCTGTAAGATGTTTCTTATTTTATCATGTTACAACTGCCTACTTCATTGTCTTTTAAGGAAGAGCCCATTTATGTGGTGTAATGAATAGCAGGCATGTTTCCAAGCTTTTACACAATTAAACAGGTGAGGATGTATTTGTATTCAGGCCCCTGTACTCTGATCCCTCCTAATAAATGTCAATCCAGCTAAGCCCTCAATGTGTGTAATTGAACTGCTTTATAAAATCAGAACATAATGAAAACATTGTAGCATTTCAAGCACTGTTTCGCACAACTGCAGAAATACCAATACACGTCTCAAGTAAGCAAAGTATCACGTACAGAAACAGTCAGAAGGCTTATAGTGACATGGTTGAGCTGGAAAGACCCTTAGTTCAGGCCAGAACATTTGCCTACTGGATTATTAATGCTCATCTTTCAAATTTGGCATCGATTTCAACCCAAATTTCTTTTTACATCGACATCATATTTTACACATTCTAATTTCATGTTTCTTATACTTTTTGTATTTACCTTTTTTAAAGGATTTTTCTTCAGGTTAAAGTATTTAGATGTTCATATTTGAAAGTTTTTTGGGGGGTGATTCTCCCTTTCTCTGGTTTTTAGTTCAGTCAGTTTCCATGTTATATATTATGGTTTTGGTAAGTAGGTAATGAATAACCTAATGGAAACATCTATCTTATATAGTTTATATTCTTGTTTTATGTTTAAATGTGTGGATTTGAGACCATAACTGAAAGATTAAATGATATCTTATTATTTGCAGGCTCCACAAATCTGCCCTAAAATCAAGAGTGTTAGAAGGAAACTTGTTGTTAAAGAAAATACATAAATATTTCAGTTTGTAGTTGGAAACAACCCATGTAGGGACACAGTGAACTTGTTGAACACATTTTTTAATAAAAAAGAACTTTCATGCTTATATTAGGGGCAATATGTTAAGCACAATAAACTAACACTGCATATCAGTTTGAACACATTACACTCTGAAGACCCAACAGTAAAACATAGTGGTGGTACTGTAATGTGTGGGGATGCTTTTTTTCGGCAGATTAGGAAAGCTAATTAATTTTGATTGGTAATGGGATGGATCTACTAGTGGGGTTATGCTGGAGGAAAGCCAGTTAGAGGCCTGCAGAAGGTCCTGACTGAACATCTTCATTTGTTTTTAAAGCTACAGTGTGTAACTTTTAGCGACATCTA
>NW_015150495.1:637414-645795 GCF_000732505.1 Cyprinodon variegatus | reverse complement strand
AAGGGCCAAAAAAAAAAAAAACTCCAGACCATAAATGCTGGAATAAGAAGTTATATACAGATATTCACAGATGCTCTATTTCCAATTTAAAATTAGCTCGATTTTTTTATTTTATTTTATTGCAAAGAATGGATAAAAAATTCTACAGGACAAAACTAAGATATGTTTTCGAAAGCTGCTCATATTTTTATTTTAAAAGAGTTTAACTAACCATGCACAATTTTATATTGGTTTATAACATAAATCCCCCAAAATACATTTAAAAGTTTCATTGCAATGACAATCTGAAGCGGTGTGAAAGCATTTGCAAAGTATGTGTCAGGTTATTAAAAAGTAGCTAAAACATTGGGCCTTTTAGCACTCCTGTTCTTCAACATCGCCTTAAAAAAAGGAAAACATAAGAAATAAGCCTTTGCTTCAAATGTTGATAGTTATGTTGAAACTGTCATGACTAATTTGCAAAAATATGCATGCTTCCTAATCTTAAGTAATCTGGTCTTCTCATGGTCTGCTGCACCACACACCTGTTCTTTTTATCCCAGGCTTAGCTGGCCTGCATATTCTTTCTGGAATCATGTGGAAACTGGGAATTTAGGATCCCACACTAATCCCATTTTTGCATTTAATTTATCACCACCTAAGAATGTTTAGTCCTGGCTTTTAAAAAAAAAAAAAAAATACAAAATAACAGGAAGTTGAGCAGCTCTCCAAAGCAGAGCATATCGCCCAAGGGAGCAGGGCTTGGCTGAACAATTGCTCATACTCCTCACATCCAAGCCTCATTAGCATATCTGCCTGCCTGCACAGACATTAAATGCAGGTGAAGCACAACCTGGGTATTATCACTTTGTTTGGAACACAAAGGCAGCGCCTGTGTATCCCCCCCCACCCCCATCACTTAATTTGCTACAGACAACAGGAGGCATCATGCCTTGCATTCTTATGCTTCTAATTGCCAGCTTGGATCGTGAATTCTGACCCATAATCTCTGTTTTCAGGCTCTTGTAAGGCACTTTTCTTTTTGTACTCTCCTTTTATTTAGATGTGTTGTTTTTTTGTACTGTAGCTCATCAAAGCGTTCAAAGAACACCCTCTGTACAATGAATGCAGATGTTTACGTGCCAGAGTATCATGTTAATTTAGCTGCCAAGTCCATGAAACTAAACAGGATAAATGAGCATTCACGATGCATAGAATGTTCCTTCTCCATACTATATTAAACATAATCCTTCACAGTGAGCGCAGAGACCTAAGTGTTTATGCAATTTAAAAATAAAATGAAAGTGCCAGAACAGTATTGTTTCTTAGGGTTTCTTTTAAAATATTACCTGACTGTACAAAAACTATTAAACATATGAAATTACTGCTCAAACGAAACAAATAGGATATATTGACCGAAACAGGAATCCTACTTTACCTATCCAATTTACTCTTTTAAATGTGCCTGGGTATTAATAACCCATTCATACCCCTTTCCCACTGGCCGAAAAAAACGCTTTAAACCCAGGAACAAAAAATTATTTTAACGGCAGTGGGAACAGCTCACAGAGGATGTCTACCCGGGTCAAACGACTCGGCAAGCGACCCGCGTTAACATCGCCTTGACTCTGATAGACATGCTGTGAGAAACCCAGAGCCGGGTTGACCCGCTAAATTACGTGACACCGTTGAGTGCAACATAATGCACCAGATGTTTCTGATCTAACAAGCCGAAATAACTGTTTACATTTAATAAGCATGGCACAGCACTGGTAAGAGAGATTCGGACAGATAAAGATCAAAATAGTAATGAATACTGACTATGCTTTTGCTCCCATCCTTGTTGCTCTCCATTATTTACTTCCCTGATAACCGTCGCACTGTCATCATCAACGCCTAGACAGTGTGATGCTGTCATCAGACATGCAGTGGTGGGGGACAGTGGCCATGCAGCTAGCCAGCAGGGAGGCAGACTCGGCTTTTTGGTAAAAAAAGGGAAAAGAGCAAAAAGTCAGTTATTAGCGGGTCAACCCGGTTTTGAAAATCCCAGGTTTTCTGTGGGAACACAACTTCATTCAATGTGTCTTTCTAAATTTAGAGTTTGTGTGGTAATTCTGGTGTCAATACATTCTGTGCTGTTTTCTTGATGATGATGATGATGATGATGATGATGCTTATTTTTAACAAATGTAAGAAAGTGATAGTGAATTTACTTTGCATTTGTGAAAGAAATATTGATATGATATAAAAATTTGATCCTTCTTTTGCTGCTCTAATTGGGTCTCAGGGGGCAGATGCATATCTCTAACACTAGGGGCTACACACAGGTTACACCCTGAGCAGGTTTTCCAGTCTATCACCAAGTAAGATAACTGACCTGCTAAACCAAAAGAACATCTGTCACAACTTGGAATATTAACCCTGGATAATAGAGGGACTTCACAAGGGGAGGGATAATGTATAAAAAGCATTGAGGCGTTATTTCTATGTAAATTTTATTCCACACATTTTCCTACATGGCGCACACTAGATGCACCTCATTACTTCTACTCCTCCCCAGAGCAGCAAACAAAGCTGATAGGCTTGTAACCCACCTGTCATTTAGTTTTGGAAGTCTTCACTAATACATGTACACTTAAAATTCTAATAGCTGTTTGTTATTTGATTTAAAAAAAAAATTGAAATCAAATGCCTTTAGTTTTCTACTAAAAGCTACGTGTTGAGCTTAGTCAGTTAGAAATTTCCAGTTACATTTTCAACACCAAAAGAGTCAGACACATTTATCTTTTTAAAAAAGAAAGATCAAAGAGAGGGATTAGACAGCAGTAAATGGTACATAAAAAACACGTTTTTTTTTTAGAACAATTAATAGAAGAGTAGACCCCGTAGAATTGATAACAGTAGGGAACCTCATAAAACAATCAGATATTATCCATGTTAATTACAGTTTTTCAGTGTGTTGCAGCAACTTGAGGAATAATGGTAAAACAGTGACAAACGGCTAAG
The DNA here is from genome assembly GCF_000732505.1 of Cyprinodon variegatus. Classification (NCBI taxonomy): domain Eukaryota; kingdom Metazoa; phylum Chordata; class Actinopteri; order Cyprinodontiformes; family Cyprinodontidae; genus Cyprinodon; species Cyprinodon variegatus. The sequence continues at coordinate 642,810 of NW_015150495.1, read as the reverse complement.
GCCAAAACATGAGGTTTTACAGTTGCCTTCTTTTTTTATTTATAAATATTTAACCTTGACCAATTGATGTCTACAAATTTAATATTTGTATATATATAAAGAAAAAAATCCTGCTCAAGTTTCTCTTTTTGATCAAATCTCATTTCAAAGACTTCCAATGTAAATTTAAACATTTCTGAAATGTGTTTTACACCAAAAGTAGAGAACAGTTTGAGAATCTATATCACATAACCCTTCCATAATTTAAAGAATCAAATTTTACTCATGTAATTATCCAGCAGCAAAGGTTTTAAAATGACAAAGTTAGGTTTTTATTTGATATATTTAAATGAAGACTATGTTTTCCTGATTCTCTACAGATAAAAACATAAAACCAACACTTGTTTTCCATGTCCGCCGTGGGATTACATATTTACAGTCCACAGCGATAACAGACAGAACATCTGAAACCAACAACTGAAGCTGGGAACATCTAATTAGTTATGACACCCCTAAACACACTGGCAACGTTATAGCCTGCTGATTATCCGCAACATGGAAATGGAGCAGGAAGGATTCTCTCTGCCTGTTATGTTCCCTCACTTTCACACTTCTCTGATAATACGATGACTCATTCATTCAGCTGCTGTGTCCCCTTAACACATGTAAACACGCCTCATATTACAAGCCCCTTCCGTCTGAGTTATTCACATCTCAGTCAGGTAGGTTAATCCACCAAAGATTTGTGCCGAAAAGCCACAAGCTTGTAATAGGATCAGGAAAAGCAACTGCATGTGTGGGACACCGTGCTGCTTTTCACGTCTATGAATCAAGGAGAACCTTGGCAGGCTGTAATGATGGATACAGTGAGTGTATGTGATAAATTATGATCACCCTTGTTATTGGTGAGAAAAGACATAAGCCTTACACACCTTATATCTGCAATGAAATAAAATGAAGAAGAGCAAGTTTACAAATGTAATAATAAGCCATTCATTAAAAGGTAGAAAGTCTTATAATAAAGTAGCTCCTTAAAACTGTTGAAAAAGACATTATGTCCACAGAATAATATATTAATGTTATAGAATAACACAAAGTAATATGTAATTCTGAAGTAAAAAGAAAATTACGCACTTTTGCTTTTCCTTTGTTTGAATTTATTCAACTATCTAAAAATGTGTCTGTATTTCGTAAAGCATTTAATTGTTTTTGCAGTTTCAAGTTTGGGTTTTGGTTTTATACAGTTTGCAAATCTGAATCTTCAATCAATTCCTCTTTGTATTGTAAAACAACTCAACCTCAGTCATAATAAAAATAAGTCCCCATCTTAATGAGTTTATGACTCTGTAATATACAGACTGAGCAGGGTCAGCGACATTGTAAAATCTTTGCAAAGTGTGAGAGCAGGTTGACCTTGATGTGGTAACCCCTGAACATGGGAGCAGCTGAAAATACTTAAGTCATAAAAAAGGTATAAACATTAATTATTTGGTCTTGCCAAAGATAAAAAAATTTGACTGAGGGCTCGAGCGATTCTAAACCATGAAAAAGCTCTGATCTGAACCATTGAACTACAGCTTTCACAGCGTATTTTCCAGCATTGTATTCCAAGACTGTCCTCTTTTTAGCTCCATATATCTTCTCACGCACAATGACAAGATTACCCAATCCTTCCAAAGACAAGAATCCAAGCACTATGTTCCTCATATAAATTTTTTAACATAATGGGCATGCTGTGTTCAGGGTGATGTTTAGTGTTAGTGTTCCACCATAGAAAGCGCTTGGCATGCAGACTTCATATCTAACTTAGTTTCACATCTTTGACTGTATGATCTGGTTGAACTGTAAAGTGCCTTCAGATGACATGTGTTGTGAATTGGCTCTATATAAATAAACTGAATTTAATTGAATTGTTAACTTCTCTATATGTTGGTTTTGTCCAAATGCAAAAATAAATTCTATTGGTGTTCTTTTAAAATCATGAAATAATGGAAAGAAGAGTCAACAACAAAATATGCCTCAACTAGTTATGTTTAGAGCACTTAAGACTGGATACATATTTTACCCCTTAATAAGATGGTAAATGGTTAATGTTCTTATGGTGCTTATATAGCGCTTTTTACAGTCAGGTGACTTGACCAAAGTGCTTTACACTACACTGGGGAAGATTCTCAGTCATCCAGGTCATAGTCTTTCCAAAAAATTTTAAAGTAAAAAAAAAAAAAAACCCACTGGACTTTGTGAAAATTTGGTTTGAGGTCCAGAATGTTCACATTTTGGACAGAGGATGCAAGTGGTTTAAAAGGGGTGTGAAGGAAGCAATTTATGTTGAGAGAGAAAAAACCAACCTGAAACAGAGGGGGCGGACCCAGGTCCCAGCTTTTAAAAACCTACATCACAGCAATAGAAGTTAATTCCTTCCCGCTATCATCGCTATGCAGGGGACGAAAATATCCCACCTGGCCATTCAGGCCAACAATAACCCTAATGACTCCCTTTTCAGAGGCATAGGACGGAACCTGGTATTGCAGGCCAACAACGACCTTAATGACTCCTCATTGTAAGGGGTGGACCTGTTCTGTCAGTTCAATTTGCATGTTTTCTAATCAATAACAAGGCTTTGTTGGGCTACTCTTTAAAGCTTTGAACTCAATGCTAATCCAGACATTTTCTTTAAAGCTTTGAACTCAAGCTTAATCCAGAAATTTTGAATTGAAAAAGCCTCCTGGATTGGAAAGGAAACTCTTCAAACTTGGAAAGTCCAGTGGATTTTTTTTTTTTTTTACTTTTTTGGAATGCTCTACACTACATTCAGTCAATCACCCATTCACGCACACAGTCACTCACAGACATGTGTCAGATGATTAGAACTACTTTTTTATTTATTAAAAATAAAATCTGATCTAAGAAATGTAGATATGTGATTTAAAAGATATATGTGTGATAAAAAAGTAAAGAAGAAAACAAACAAAAAACAGGAGTATCCTATAAGGGTGCTAATACTTTTTACACTACTTTCACTGGTTATTCGCAAATCCAAGTCATTGGTGGGTCACATTGAGTGAATATAAATTAGTTTACTCTGTTAGAACTTTCAGAAGGCGCTTACTCGTACAAATGGTGGCACTCATTAATATGTGAATGCTCTCTGCATGACACAGAGAGGCCATTACCAGCAGACACTGGGTGCCATTATCAAACAGAAAGAAGTCAGACAGATACAGCTTCTCCTCAAACTAGCCACGGCTGATGTTAATTTGGGTCCTTGCCATTGGGAGTGGTATGTTTTCCTAACAACACTCTCCAAACTGGTAATTAGTTGGGAGATCTACTGCAGACAGGTTCTTCTGCTGGATTGTTTGAACTATGCAGCCGCAAAGCTGGGAGGAGGGTAGGCAGGGTGTGTGATGGAAGCACAAGCACAAACACGGCCAGCGTCGATGACACGAGCTGAGATCTCTCCTCCCAGACTTAATGAGCCATTAATCATGAATTGTACTGAGAGTGTGATGACAGGAAGCCAAGAGTTTACACATACAGAATCAACATCATAATGACACAGTCCGCAGGAGAGCCTCTGTAATGTGTCCTCTGTTTGGTAACAGTGCTGCTGAGATGCAAATATATATTATGTTTGGCTGATAACATCTATGAGGCAAGAATTTATATCTATGTTACAACATACTCATACAACCCCTTGAACATAGGTAATGTTACAATTCAACTGTGTCTCTGTAAAAGATAGGTTTGCAATTCATCTTCAAAATAAAAATAAAAAATCTGTAAAAAAAAAAAAAAAGAGAAGAAAACATTGAGAAATATTTTCTACTCCAGAGCATATATAAGAAGAGACAACTTGAAAATGCTTGAGGCATTATCTAGTAATGTGATAAAATAAAAACTGGGGGATTATTGATGTAAGATGAAGCATCATAGAAATACAAGTTTATACAGACATTCCAGGCTCAGTGGTAGGATTTTAGAAGGGTGGACATTACACAGAGAATAGGTATATAAATTGGGATAAATTAATTGATAAATATGTTTATGAAAAGCAGAATGGACTGCAGTAGAATACATGGAACATTTAAGAAAACATGTATACAATAAAATTTGAGATAAAAAGGAGGCAAAAAAAGGGAGGAAAGTCTTGTAGTCTTTTTTAACATTCAGCATCATTACTAATGCCCATGCACATCTCTCAGTAGTTACCCATGGGTCCAACTAACCCAAACACAAAGTACAGTATGCACTCAATTAAAACATGTTCCTAAGCTTGTTCTTCAGAGAATGAGAAAAAAAAAATTGAGAATGTCTGAGATAAAAAAAAATAAAAAAATTATGGAATGTGTCTTTAAAATACTGAAAATTTGTCTTCAATAAACAAAAACACACAAGTGTTAGTTATTGTAACATTTAAGTTAAAAAAAGATTTAGATTATAACAATCTCTTCCTCAAAAGACATCCATGTGAGGTGTAAAACAAAGCATTTATAGAGAGATACAACCTCTTAAGGAATAAAAACAAGGCCCCATCTGGTAAAACATTGCAGACATTAACAAGGAAAGCGCTTGGAGAGTGCGGACCTCCGCCCATCAGCAAATTAAGCGCCCTATTGTGACCTAAAACTTATAATGACTTAAGTTTAAACTTAACTTAAGGAAAATTCATACATGGTCTGGATTAATTCAATTCAGCTTATTTATATACTGTAGCGCTAATTCACAACACATGTCATTTCAAGGCCCTTTACAATTCACCAGATCACACAGTCAAACTGATTCAAAGTTTTCTATTTAAGGAAAACCAGTTGATTGCATCGACTCATTGACTCAAATGCTATCCCTCACACTAAGCATGCTTGTAGCGACAGTGGAGAGGAAAAACTTCCTTTTAACAGAAAGAAACCTCAAGCAGAACCAGGATCAGTGTGAGCTGCTATCTGCAGAGGCCAACTGGGGTTCAAGGAGACAGAAGCAGAGATACAAAAGCAACTGTAAAAGGCGGCCCCGTCCAGAAAACAGACAACCAGGCTGACGAGCTCCAAGCCAACTCCCATGTCTGAGGATGAAATAGAGCACATCCAGCTACTCACAGTCAGAGAAACAGGACTACACTGAAAAACAGGCCAATCTCCAACATCTATAAACAAAGGCGTTGATGGCAGCTGCACAGCTGATTTATTCTCTCCAGGATGGCGTCAGGATGGCGTCACAAAAACAGACCAGATGCTTCTATGAGAAAAAGCAGAGAGAGCATAGTCTTAGAGAGTCTTAGAGAGATACAGAACTAACAAATTCCACAAAGTAGGAGAATAGAGATAGAATGAAGCAAAATGATAAAAAAAGGGGTCGCTATGTCCTCCAGCAGTCTAACCCCTTGCTCACACTGGCTCCGGTGCGGTTACCGAGCCGAC
>NW_015150495.1:626711-636419 GCF_000732505.1 Cyprinodon variegatus | reverse complement strand
CAAAAAAAATAATAAAACACTTACAAATTAAACTAAATACAAACTTTTTAAAGTGTTTTTATAGCAATTATTTTCTTAGGTGGTCTATAGCTCCATTGTTTAATTTAGCACGTTTTGATTAAAAAAGTAGTAATTAGCTAAAATATCAAAATTATTTTTTTCTCTTAAAATTTTTGTTGTTTTAACACAGATACATTGCTTTGCAAAAGCTTTTTTGTTTACACCTAATCACTTGAACCACCCGTTTAAATAATCAGGTTTTAGTCTGACAAACAAAACAAACACAAAAAAATATTGAAAAATATTTGTGCATCCACCGGTTTAATTTCAATTCAATATATTTATATAATTTACAACACATGTCATCTCAAGGCACTTTACAGTTCACTAACTCATATAGTCAAACTGATTCAAAGTTTTCTGTCTAAGGAAAACCACTTGATTGCATCGACTCATTGACTCGAATGCTATCCCTCACACTAAGCATACTTGTAGCGACAGTGGAGAGGAAAAACCTCCTTTTAACAGAAAGAAACCTCCAGCAGAACCAGGTTCAGTGTGAGCGCCATCCGCCGAGGCCGACTGGGCTTCAAGGAGACAGAAGCAGGGATACAAAAAGCAACTGTGAAAGGTGGCCCCGTCCAGGAAACACACAGCCAGGCAGACGGGCCCCGAGCCAGCTCCCATGTTAGAGGATGAAGAGAGCACATCCAGCCAGTCACAGTAAGAGAAACAGGACTACACTGAAAAACAGGACGATCCCCAATATCTATAAACAAAGGTGTTAATGGCAGAGCACAGCTGATATTTCTCTCCAGGATGGTGTCACAGCCAAACTGGAACAGACGAGGCAAAACTGCTTTGAGAAAAAGCAGAGAGAGCATAATGTAAGAGATTAAACTAACAGATTCTACACAGTGGGAGAATAGATACAGAATGAAGCAGAATGATGACAAAGGGGTCCCTATTTCCTCTAAAAGTCTAAGCCTATAGCAGCATATCTATAGAAATAGCTCAGGAAAACCTGAGCCACTCTAACTATAAGCTTTATCAATAAGGAAAGTTTTAAGCCTACGCTTAAAAGCAGACAGGGTGTCTGCCTCACGGACTAAAACTGGTAGTTGGTTCCACAGGAGAGGAGCCTGATGACTAAAAGATCTGCCTCTCATTCTACTTTTAAAATTTCTAGGAACCATTGTAAACCTGCAGATTTAGAGCAAAGTGTGCAATTACGAACATAAGGAACAATCATATCTCTTATATAAGAAGGAGCTTGGCCATTTAAGGCTTTATGTGTGAGAAGGAGGATTTTAAATTCTATTCTGGATTTAACAGGAAGCCAATGAAGAGAAGCTATGATAGCAGAGATATGATCTCTATCTTTAATTTTCATTAAAACTCTGGCTGCAGCATTTTGGATCAACCGAAGGCTTTTAACTATAGTTTGCGGACTTCCTGATAGTAAAGAATTACAATAGTCCAGGCTTGAACAACAAATGCATAGACCAGTTTCTCAGCATCAACCCTGGACAGGATATTTCTAATTTTTGCAACAGATGAAAGAAGGACATTTTAGAAACATCTTTGACATGGAATTTAAATGACAGGTACTGATCAAAAAAATATTTTTTATTTTATTATCTGAAATCAGTTTAATCTCATCCAAATGAAGTGACTGACTAATCAGCTATTTTTCAAAGACTCTGGTCCAAAGACTATAACTTCTGGGGGTCTTTTGCATTCAGGAGAAGAAAGTTAAGAATTGTCCAGGATGTTATAGATTGCAGGCATGTCAAAGACATGCCTGCAATCTATGTAATGGGTTAGTTCCATCTGAATTTATAGACAGACATAGCTGAGTATCAGATAGATAAGATTTAAACCAGTTTAGTTCTGTTCTATCAATTCCTACAAAATATTCAACCCTGTATCAAATGCAGTACTGAGTTCTAACAGGGAAAGAACAGATACAAGTCCATTATCTTAGGCCATGAGAATATCGTTAGTGACTTTCACTAGAGCTGTTTCAGTGCTATGATGAGCTCTAAAGCCAAACTGAAACTCTTCAATAAGTTCATTATGGCGTAAGTGATTGCACACTTGTTTGGCAACTACTAAGAATTTTAGATAAGAAAGGAAGATTGGATATAGGTCTATAATTGACCAAGTCATCTGGGTCAAGAAAAAGTGTTTTAAGTAAAGATTTAATTACGGCAACCTCAAAAGCCTTTGGTACATATCCCTGTAACAGAGATAGATTAATCACATCTAAAAGGGAGGACGAGATCAAAGGGAATACCTCCTTAAATAACCTCGTACGAACTGGATCTAACATTCAGGTTGAAGGCTTAGGTGAAGACAATAGTTTTGCTAACTCTGAAAGTTCAACTGGATCAAAGCAGTCTAAACCCAGTTTAGATTCTATGGCTACATCAGATGCTGCCTCACCTTCCAGATATGAACCAATTATAGTTAGAGGAGTGCTAATGATCTTATTTTTAATAAGATCAGTCTTAAAGATTCCCATAAATCATTAATGCTAAGAGCAGGTGGGATGGAAGGTTCAACAGAGCTATGGCTCTGGGTGAGTTTGGCAACTGTTTTAAATAGATATCTAGGATTATTCTTATTCTCCTCTATTTATGAGGAGAAATATGCTGCTCTTGCTTTACAAAGGGTCCTCCTATACAGCAGTAAACAATTTTTCCAGACTATGTAGCATTTTGCTTCAAAGTGTGCAGCCCTTAGTCTTCTATGTTTCGAATAGACTCTGGCCATCTGTCATTTAATTTTTAAGATTACTCTTTATATAGCTCTACTCATTCCATCAATTCTTACCAGCATCCAAGGACAGACAGAATTTTATTCTTATTTTATGTTAGCCAGAAGATTCTATTTTGGTTTCAACTGGCCAGAATGTCGTTTACTACATGCTTGCTGATTTTTCTTCATGATTTGCCAAACTGGTGTTCTTTTGTGGACTTTGCATTGGTTACCCACCACCGCAAAATAAACATCACAGAATTGAACAACAATAAAACTTCTTCTGAGTTATCATTGACTTGTTGGTTACATATTCTCTAAATAACTGTATTTATTGATGAGGTAACTCAAGAATGCTTTAAGGTTACACTGATTAAATTAGATACTCACACAGAAAACAAACAACACTTAGAGAGTTTCTTTAAAATGAGAAATAGCCATTGGTGCTCAGGCCCTGGTGGAATACATAAACAGAGAATAATGATATCATGATTGAGCAAATGAATTAGGATAGGTATGTCTTCCCCAAGGGCCAAAGCTGAGCTGATGCCGAAGGTGGAAGCTATGAATGTGCTGTGAGTTTGATTAAGCAAGTTTAGCTGCTTGCCAAAAGGAGTTATGAGAGCATAGACGAGGATAGGCCCAAAATGACAAAGAGAGGAACCCAGATTGCTTGTACGGTGGTAGGAAGGAAGAAAATCAGTGAAGCATCGGAGAAGTGATAAAAGCCAAACGCTACAGAGATCTAGGGCTGCAAAGGCCTAGAAAGGGAAACTAAACAATGCCAAGAAAGCTAGTGTCAGCAGGCATGGTGCTAGGATCTAATGGCACGAATGGCTACCAAATGTACCCAATGCCAAAAAAAAGGCTAAAAAGAACAGCCATAATGTTGTAAAGGTAAATGAAATAAGGTAAAGTAGCCCTAAAGCTTTTTTGGCCTAAAGCCACGGAAGCCAATGAAAAGGGACCTTCCCCATGCTTGATGGTGCTGAGAAGGTATGCAGGTGGAGTAAGTGCAGCAAATGCTTACGGACGGCCAAAAGTATGGAGGGAATACCTGAAGAGCAGCTTAATAAATCAATGAATGAGTAAATGAATACAGTATATGGCATTGACGAAAAAAAGAAGATGCAAGAACAGCTTAATTAATACTCTCAGCGCAAGAAGAGTCACTAGTGCTTTTCCTGAGGTGCATGGATATTAGAGCAACTGCCCAGGTGGTGCTACATTAGTGAAGGCGGTAACGGCAACCCTGTGAGAAAATAGGGTGTTTGGAGCAGCTCTGTAGATGGAGCAAAAAGAGGAGAGTGGCTTCTTTGAGACTAGCTTTTTAACAAGCTGAATTATTTCAGACAATATGCAGCAGGGGAGAGGGCTGGAGAGATGAAACAGGAACAAAGACCTGGGACGGGGGATGTCCCTTTAGTATGGAGATAAGAGAGATCGAGGCACACAGATGAGTTGCCACTTCTGCAAGTAATGAGACGAAAGGACTTCAGGGAGCCTAAACCTGCCAGGGTTTTCAGATTTGAAGTTGGACCTGTTGAGGAGCTTATCAATGATAACTGCATGATGGAGCAGAGGCTGTTGGTGGAACATTCGTTTTAGAGCAGAGTCCTAGACAATGATTTGCCATAGTGTTGACGTGCATAGGGCTGATTGCCTTGTATCAGATGGTGATTGAATGGGAGGTGAGGATTTCTTAAGTCTTTTAGTCAGAATTTTTGCTTAAGCTTCATTTAATTAATTAACTTGTAAAAACTTTCTAAAATTTTTAATTCAAAATATTCCATCTACTTCATGGTTCTGCATTATTATGTTTTGGTTGACTGTATTAAATAACATGAATTGCAATGAAGATGACTGTGTTTTTATGATCAGGTGAATATGTGGGATTACTTTATCAAGGTAGCAAGTCAAAATTGTATTTGATTAGCTGTGTACAGTTTTAGTCCCACCAACTCCTTATTTATCCTGCAAATATTTTGTTCTTCTACTTGTAAGTGAAGCAGGTCCTACCAGCTCTGCCAAACCTTCCACAAGTTGCTTGTTTATCACACATAGTCACCCTGTAATCTGTCATCTTGCCACAGGTTCTGACAGCAGGGTTGTCACAACAAATCGGAGTTCAGCCAAACATGATGGAGCGTCTGAGTTCTTTGCTGTAATTTACTTTCTTCTATGCTCAAACCAATTAAGACTACATTAATCAAATCCATGTTTGACCTTGACTGATTATGTTATGTAGTTTTGAGTTTGATATCTGATGGTGGCATCTATTAAATAATCAAAAGGTTTTAGGCGGATTTTATTCCATAAGGTACCTACCTGTACTTTTCCACCATTTGTCACATGGTATTAAATTTCTCATGAACTAAGTATTGAAGCTACTGAAATATTGATTGCATACATACCAAAGTCTATACATGTCGGCCATATTCGTTTCATAACTTTAACCTCTGATGCAGTATATAATGAATTGCAGCATAGTCACTGACCCTTTACAGTTTTTTATTAAATGAAATCTCTGTAGGGCACTTCAATCCTGAACATGAGGTATTTAAAGTCAAATTTCTTCCAGCACCATCCAGGTGGGTAGTCAGACAGTTTGCACTTCAAAGGCAGAGGAAGACAAAGTAGACAAAAGGTGTGCTGTGTGTGTGGTTGAATGGAGATGTTTATATATACAGACAGGAAGCTTGCGGTAGAAGAAATGAAAAAAAAATGGAACCCCAGAGAATCGGAGGTAATATAAAATATATTTTGATTATAGATATTTATGGTGTCTTTACAGAGACCCACCAAGATATATTTATTGTCACATGTACGAGAGCAGATATAACAACATAATCAATTGTAAATGTGATGCAGTCCATGTGAAAAGATGTAAATTGTTAAATAACTTGCACAATATTGGAAGCCTTTGTTAGACATTTAGCACGGGCTAAATACTTTTTGAAGAGTTTAATCATATAATCTGTGAAATTTGTAAATTCCCATTTAGAAACCACTGGGATTCTGAATTATCTCCACGTGAAACCCCTGAGATTACATATAAAGAAGTAAAAAAAAAACAAAAAAAAAACCACAGAATTTATTTAGTGCTTCTCTTGTCAAAACAATCACTGAAAGCAGTTTAACAAAAGGTGTTTTTGCTACCAAGCTGCAGTCACACTCATGCAGAGATATGCAGATCGGTGTTGAAGTTATTAAGGCAATACTCACTGACTGTTAAACATACCATCCTGCTAGAGCAGCTTTTTAATAAAACTGTCAATCACACATTTACTGCAAGCACCTCTTTAATTTTAGAGTTTTGCTCTCTGCTGAAATTGCTTTAGGTTAGGGAATATGCATTTCTGCAAATACAATTAGTAATAATAACAGAGGGATATCCTGCCAAAACCTCTCCATATTTCCACTTTTGTTATTTTAACAGAGATAATCTAATTTGTGTATAACAATTTGGAAGTCATTTTAAAATGTCTGAAATGTTAAAAATTCTTCCAAATATAAATGTTTTCTTAGGTTATGTTGATATTGTGTTGCAATAGAGCTCATGTTGGAAACAAGATGTTGCCAATTGCATATAATACCTTTGCAAAGACATATGGAAATAATCTCTTTTAAGCAACAAGTGAGAACATCTTCCTCTTATAACATGTTTTAAAGGAAGAAACTGCCAGAGAATCTTTTAATACTGTTCCCTCATTACTGTCACCTGCGCTTTATGGTGTAATTACATAAACTGTTCAACAATGTTCTCCAAAACTGTTAACTTCAGTCACAGATTATTAGGCTTTAAGTAAAAGAGGGTTTAAAAAAAAAAAAAAACATTCTCACAGGAGATTACAGCACCTGATGTCTAAGGCAGCCGGTCTGCAGATGTTGCAAAGTAAACAAGGTCCTGGTCACTTATAAACTGGAACAGCTTGACTGTGGCCGCCGGGCCTCTCAATGGTGCAGTCAGGTGGCTAAGAATGAATATAATAAGATGGGCCATTGTGTCTGTATGGGTATGTGGAAAGTCGGGCACCAAAGGTCTAATGAGGCATCGTGTTCCTACAATTGCACATACAATATGGCCACCTGACCACAACAGCAACACATCCGACTGAAATTGAACAGCTTGTTGGAAATAATAGAGTGTGAAAACCTCTGGCCCCACATGTAAACTGCTTTGGGATAAAAAGCAATTGGAAGCAATAACATAAACTCAACAGATGTAAACACACATTCAGCTGTATATTTGTGTAAAAACTTTAACACATGCATAATGCACTCACTGTAGAATTGTGGATACATCTGTTAATTTCTAATTTATTTTTAAATGTTAGATAAGTTTTCTTGTCAAAAATATTTTTTTCTAATCAAATCGGTTTGTCATTTCATGGAAAAACATAAAGCATTCAGCTGACCAAGGTATTTATTCTCTTCTTTTCGTCTTTAAGGTATAGTGGATGATTTTCCCAGGTGGATCATCAAAATAAGTGGTCCTCCTAACTGTCAATCATTCTGGTGGTATGTTTACTCGTCCCCATTTTCACTTATCGGCGATGAGTCGGACAAAGTGGAAAAATTGCAAATCTTCTTTTGGAAATTAAGCATGTATGAGCGATGCAAAGAACAACTTTTAAACTGACATTTTAAACTCTCACATGCGCTTAATAGATGTTCCCTCTTTGGAGCGGGTACAGGGTTGTGCTGTCTTTTCAGAAATGCAAGAAAATCCTCCACTATACCTTTAAGTAAAAGAAACGTTGCGATTTTGGTTTTGATTTTTCATTACTTTTTGTCTTGACAGCAGCAATTAAAAAACTAAATGAAGCGGGAATCAAGAGGCAGGCAATGTTTAGGATCTTTGTTCTGCCTTGCAAATAATATTCGTTCCCAGTGTTCCCATCGGTTTCAAGGTTACAGAGAATACTTTTATGATAACAGCATTTGTTGTAATAGATTACTTCTAAGGCTGTTAATTTTGAAAAAAAGTTTTGAATATAGTTTTCTGAAAGTTATGTGAAAAAACACTGTTACTGTTATTTTTGCTCTTCCTTATTTTTTCTTTCAATGTTATATAATCCAAATTGGTGATTAATGTATCTATGACTGATCAAAAACAAGTCTGGACCCTTAAAAGAACAAGAAAAATAAATTTTTATTCCATTCTAGGCAAATACTGTTCTACCTACCTTTGTTGACTGGCTTTCCTCCAGCACAAAGACTTCCACTTAAACAGTAGCATTTAAAATATAATAATGATAATAGTAATTGAACTTTATTGATCTCACACTGGAAAAATGTACCTCTGCATTTATCCCATCCCTTTGGGGAGCAGTCGGCTGCCATTGTGCGGAGCCCGGGGAGCAGTGTGAGTGTCGTGCTCAGGCACCCAGACTGGAGGCTGTGGGGATCGAACCAGCTACTTAAAACCTTCTCAGACCACAAGCATACTGTTCTAACCACTACCTGTAGGCCAACACTGCCAACAAATAAACAGCAAATATGTTCTTTCATAGATGTAATAGAAGATTATGTTGACATGAACTTCCGTTTTAAATCTCCTAAATATATTACATTTGCAGAAAGAGGTTTTAATATTCTTTGATAAATGTATGAAATGTTATTAGTTACTTTACCCGTTGGTGAAAGTGAGCAACAGGGACATTTTTTATTTTTCAACTTTTATTAGAGCTGTAAAAGCAAGAGAGTTTCACCCTAAGTGCTGCATCAAGACTGCTCAATCATATTTTCAGACTCTCAGGTGGAATTTGGGTTTTTTTCACATTCAAGCCTATTTTGTTGCAATTTGTTAGTCTTTGATCTATGAATAGAGCTGAATGTACTGCCTCAGTGAATTTGATGGTTCTCAATGGAGGAAAATTGTCAAGGATTCCGAGTAGGAGGTCTCTGTGCTGCCATGGAAGTGCCATATCATCCAGCAGCCACATAAATGCCTCGGCTTTTAATGAAGTAATCAGACTAGAGAAGATGTTTTTACAGTCCAGCAATCACATAGCTTAAAATTCAACCAAAAACAGATTTGATTTGCAATAAACAACCAAGGGCAATCAACAGCTATTTTAATTTCAGCATATTTTCATAATTTTGCCTCACTTCTTTTTTATATATATATATATTTCAAGGGAAAATAAGTTACAGATTAGAAACTTTGATAGGTAAAGTCAGAGCGTGTCTGAATGTTAGAGGCAGTCATTTATTTTACAGAACGAAGCCTGTTTTATTTAAAAACCCATAGCATTTCACAGCCAAAACTGGCAAGGCAGCTGACAGATATATAAGCATTTACACAACAACAATAGGCAAACAATAATGGTATGAGATTTGACACCCATAACCCAGGGAAGTACATTATTATTATTATAATTTTTTTTTTTGGGACAGTTTGTAAGAAAACAAACACACAACCAAAGACCAAAGAAAAAAAAAAAACTTACCTGGTCACACTGAAACAATATGATGCACTTTGTTGTGGATGCTGGTCCTAAGATAAAGATGAATCAAACTGCAATATTAGTGATACAGTATTTGAAAAATAGGGACAGATAAAGCAGGAAAGCAAAGTGCTTTGTCAGTGAAAGATAACTAGTTTTATTAAGTATGTAGAAGAGCAAGATTTTTATCAAATTGCTGGAAGGCTGATAATGAGCTCACAATTATTCAAACCAAGAAGACTAATGTTTTATGTCATTTAAGAAATAATAATAATAATAATAATAAAAGTTTTACTTCCTTGGCACCAAACAGCTTTAACCTGATAAAGTTTACCTGCTGGGATCATTCATAGAAAAGGGTTATGGCAATAGACCTTTCAACCAAAAAGACTTAAAGTATGTATCCAAAAAAAAAATAAAAAATTAGGCTACCAATGGAAACACGTAAAGACGGGTTTGGATGTTAAAATGAAAAAAAAAAAAAAGGTTTGCA
>NW_015150495.1:623195-623977 GCF_000732505.1 Cyprinodon variegatus | reverse complement strand
TTTACCTGCTGGGATCATTCATAGAAAAGGGTTATGGCAATAGACCTTTCAACCAAAAAGACTTAAAGTATGTATCCAAAAAAAAATAAAAAATTAGGCTAATAGTGGAAACACGTGAAGACGGGTTTGGATGTTAAAATGAAAAAAAAAAAAAAGGTTTGCATTAAATATTGAGTTCTGAAAAACAACTTTACTAGGAACATAAATAATCTACAGAGGCTAAACAGTTTATTTATGAATACTAATTTTTAAATAACCTGGTGTCACCTTGATATTGCACATCTTCCAAATCCATGGTTAAAACACTTTTTTGTACGGCTTCAAAATTTAAAATGACTTTCAACCCAAAAACTGTGGAGAGACATTTCATTTAAAATTAAATAAATAGATACAGCTATTATTTGCTTACAATCATGTGACGCGTTAATTAAGTGGTGGCCAGGCCAACTAAATATGGCTGCCGATGCACAAAGAAAATGCACCTCTACTTCAGAATATTTCTGTGCTTTAGATTCTGATTCTCTTGATCGATACATCAAAAAGTCAAATTGTGTGACGGAATAGACCCTTACGCGTTAAACTGTAATAACTGTGCATTTTGACTGCATGGCTTGGTAAATAAATAATCCTTCAAAGTAAAAGTGTTTGCTAGTGACGGTGTATGCTGGTCAGATAAAGCAGATCTCAATTCTTGCTTCGTGTTTGTACCTAAGCTGTCATGTTCGGCTGAACGTATTTAGCCCACATGCAGAACACACACGGCAACAGGGATCAGTTAACTG
>NW_015150495.1:608711-620442 GCF_000732505.1 Cyprinodon variegatus | reverse complement strand
AACATCAAATAAAAACTTGATAAATTGTCAATAAACAGTCCATTAAATCAATAAATATCCCCATGAAATAACACAGAATAAAAGTGTTTGTTTTATTTTATTTCAAGAGTTTTATTTATTCAAAAATGTATTAATTACTTCATTTATGCATTTATTTATTTCTATATCTATTTATAATGGAGTATTATTTGGTGACAGTTTTATTTTGTTAAGCTACTTTACCTATTCAGTGAATTTTATTTTTCAACTCTGTTTTTCATTTTAAACTTTTGTTTCATGTTCTTTTATTTAAATAAGGGGGCACAATTGTATTTTTTGGCTGGCAAAAAAATAAAATAAAACTATCTCATGAAATATCTTTAACATATTTTTATTTCGTGGGGATATTTATTTATTTATTGTAATATTTATTGACATTTCATCAAGAGCAGTATTTATTTGTTTGTTTAATTTTGAATGAAATGAATCTCCATGACAAGATTCTCATTCTTAGCTGAAAAAAAAAACCAGCTGGGTATGCTAGATGATGTCCTTAGTAACAAAATTACTGCAAACATGTATTTTTTTGGTAAACATTCAACCATTAAAATGTCATACACGATCACATGGTGCCCAGTGTATATAAGCTTACAAAACACTATAGAACTATAGTAATAGAACACTCTACAATTACCAAATAAGAATCTGCACAATAGGAAATATTTACAAAAATTAAATCAAATAATAAACTTCATTACAAATGGTAAAGAACTCTATTACCAGGCATTTCCAATAAATGTAGCTAAAAATTAACATTCTACTTATTTAATTACATATCTGCTCCAATAAACCAAAACAATTATTTTTACTCAAAGATTTTCTTTAACAAAATATTTCTGTGATTATAAGACAAAGTGTTGTGAATGACAACATGAAAACCACATAAAGCACACATAAATGCTTCGATAGGAAACCCTTTGAGTTTGTCCCTTTCTGTCACCAAAGAAGTCATAAACTGCACACAGAACGTTCTGATCTGTAGGTGTTTTTCAGCCCTTAATGTTATATAAGCTGGTTCAGTGGTTCAGAAAGTTTGACCCCAGTCCTTGGGCAAGACACCTCACCTGCCTTGTACGCTGCTGGTCATCAGAGCACCCAGTAGCGCTGATTGCGTTGGCATCCTAGCCTCTATGTGTCTGCCCAAGGGCAACTGTGGCTACAATGTGGAAAACCACCTTCAGTGAGTGTGTATAAAAGTGTAGATGACTGGATATAGTGTGAAGCACTTTGGAGTGCACCACACAAGAAGAGGCATTTACAATTTACTTACCAATTAATTTAGTATTCAAATAATCATCAATGACGTGATCAGACTCTAAAACATGTGATCCGCCATAAGAACAACCCACTTAGAGCAGTAATTAAGCCAAGACTCCACAAAGATAAATGCGTTTTTATAATTAAGATATATAAATAAAAATATCAATATACTCTATATAGAACTCAAGTATCATGCTTTGAGTTCTATAAATCATCATTAAGCAATTAATTGAAAAGGAAATAGGGCAGAATAATTGAAGAGCAAAACGATGTGATCCTACGCCAGGTTATTAGTACAAGTAGCAGCCATTCAAAATGGCCCTTCCCAGTCAAACGCCAGCCGAATTGTGGCAAACTTCCAGCCACTTGAGTGACCCCTCCTTCTCCTGGGCGTGCATAGTTTTTTACCCTGACTCCACCTTTTCACAAAATTACAGGGTCTGACCAGGATAATGCATTTCTCTTTAGATCTTAATGTCCACAAATCATGTCAGAAAAAATATGTTAGTACAAAGATTGATGTTTAAAAAAGGAATCTTAGGGGACCAGCCAAGGGCCCATCAAGGAAAGTGGGGAATTTTGAATGGCTACTACTGTAGATCCCATTCTCCTGCATTTCCTGCTATGGCCAAATCACAAGCAATAGCAATGCAAGGAGAGTCATGAAGAGGAGTCTACTTAAATAATAGACCATAAACCCAAACAAATGCAGTAAAAAATAAAAAATGCCAGGCCCAGGAGAGCTTTTATGGAGAAAAGGGAGTCATCTCCCACTTCCCCAATTAGTCCAACACACCCATCTCTGCTATATTTAGGCTCCCTGTTTTTAATTTGAAGATAGTTTTTTTTACTTTGGTTACCCTTCCTCAGGCTTGGATTTCATTCTGTGTTATTATTATTATTTCTTTTCTTGAAAAGCCTACAATGGTGGCGGCTGGTGGAGTTTTCTCCAGATAGTCGTATACCAAAAACCAATCAAACATATACTAGGTCCATCCATTTTCTGTCAATCTAAATGTCAGTTGGTGCAGGTGCCAATCTCAGGTGCCAAATGAGGTGTACACCCTTGGCTGGTCTCCAGTCCATCAGAGTACTAAGTTATCACATTAGTATATTTACATGGATGCCAACAACAAAAACTTCATTAAAACAATATAAAAACAAAACATTATTACATGTACATGTTTACTTTTTGTAAATACATTTTGCCCTTCTGAGTCTTTGTGAAGAAAAATCTATGTTTTTCATGGTAAAATAATTTACCGATTTAATAATGGAGAAGCTATTAGTCAGTTTATATTTTTTTTATATATATCGGAAAAAATTCACAGTCTCACAGTCTGTCCCTAGTTCCCCCACTCGCATCACACAGTCTCTGTGAAGAAAAGAAAAAAACGCGGACGCATATTCACACATAACGCTCACATCCAATAATCCCAGGACTGAGCACCTTGCGGCACTGGTGACCAGTCCCGGGATTACCGGATGAACCATTAGGTGAACCTAAAATCCGGATGGGAGGGAGGAGGGGAGGGGTGTCACCGCCACACTAACCATCTAGTTCCTGCTTTGGACCCTCCTCCATACCCAGACCAGACGACCCCCAGTAAAAGCCCCCTGGGGATTGGGTCAACATGTCCACCCAACCAGAGCCAAAATGATGACACTCCTGAGTATTAAATGTTCATGTTAAGGCAATTAAATATATATTTTCATTGTATAATCATTTATTATAATACTATAATCAACATGTTTCACCCACGGGGTACTCATTGTAGGCTATGATAAAATGGCCAAGGGGTACACATATCAAAAAAGGTAGGGAACCACTTCTGTAGAGGACCAGATTATTAGTCCTTAAAACACTAAACAGCATAAAGTAAGACCAGACATCAAGATTAAAAAAAAAAGCTTAGAAATATTAAGATCAGGGCATGATTTCAAAATATAGCATAAACCACTGCATTGAGAAATTGAGCTACTCAATGTATGTAAACCAGAAAGTAAGTAGATAAAGTCTGTAAAGGCCTTGGTGGTTTGTAAAACAACATCTGAGAGCTTAGGTTTTGGACATTATTTGAGAAGTTGCACATAAAAACATTTCACTAATTTGTGATCTCTTGAATACTCTCTCCGTTTGTTCTGAGCTTGACAGAGGCAGCATCATAGTGGGAAGATGCAGGGATTAGGAAGCTGGTCAGAATACATATCGCTATGGATGTGAGGAGAATAGCAATTAATACATTTAGGGGTATCAGAGTAAAAGGGAGCTGGGACCAGCCATTTTAAAGCACTGCATTACAGCTGGGGTCAAAAAGGATTGACTGCAACTGATTTTAATTTTAACAAGTGACTGTGTGGAATCCATTAGTTGAATAGTCTGTGTATTGTTGGGATTCCATCCCTCATAAGCAGGTTCTACCATCACACTAATTTATAAACTCAAGGATTTTTACCTTTCACTTTTTTTCTTATTAGCGCCTTATGACATAATGTTATTTCAGAAATTCTTCCGCCATTCGTTAGTTTTTAAAAGCATATGGAATTTATTTTGACTGAAACAAAAGATCCCTGCATCAAGTCTTTGGAGGTCACTTTCTTAGTTGCCTCAGTAAAACATAAAAGGAAACTAGATTTAATTTTTTTCCTAATCTCTTTCCATGCAATGTTTGTTCATGATTTTTAACAAGTTTCTTGCTAATATTCAAAGAGAATATTTTTAATGCAATAAAAGGTTGTATGCTAATTGGATAAACACTTAAAGACAACAGGAGACTGGGCAGCAGGAGCAGCAGTACATCCCCTGAGGTTGGTCTCAGCTTGTCTTTGTTTCCATAGATCAAGAATAATACAGCAACATCTCAAGATCCACATAAATATGCATAACAATAAAATTGCAAACAGCAGTCAAAGCTTGGAATCTGCATTAGCTTTCACTTGTATTTTTTTTTTACATCTTGGTATATCTGTTGCTTCTTAGCTTGACAAATAATACCACCATAGCACAAACATTGCTTAAGGGGAACCTTTACCCTAAGGAATACTCTGCGCTTTTTTTTTAACTGCTGCTATGAATCCTATTTCTTTTTTTATTAGTTGCTGCCAACCATTTGGCAGTGCTACACAGGAGCTTCTATCACATCAAGAAACTCAGAGGAAATTTGTTTTTTCTGTTAGCGGATTTCACTGATATTGTTAAAGCAAATAAGGCTAACTGTGCCAAAATAAAGACCATAAAAGGTTCCCCTGACTCCTCTTTTTTAGAAATATTACAGTTGCACCCCTTTCTTTATCACAGGTGTAACAACATGAAGGGCTCTAAACTACAAACATAAGGATAATTCCTTTCAGAAGTAATGTGTACTCTGCGTCATTGGGAGAGTATGTAATTTGTAGTATGTTTTAAGTTTTGTCTTGCATTTTGTTACAGTTTATTAATTAAATACATACTCCCTTGCAGATTTCTTTTTTGGTCACACACACAAAGTGCATGTTGGACAAAACATGGAATTAATATGAAATACAGATTTCAAATCAACGTAGTCTTTTATGACAAACTGATAGAGCCCTAATTTAATATTAAATTAGCTGTGTTTGATAAACTGGCTTGATATAATGAGTTTAACAAAGCTAAATTCTCCTCAAAATATTTGAAGTTTATTTTGGGTTACATAGAGCTTTTGATCGCAATTTTTCACCCCATCATCCACCATTGCTGCTTCAACTTGACTAATCCTCTGACCCACAATTAATCATGAGGTACAATAAGACGGGTCATGAAGGACAGACCAGACTCATTTTTAAAAATCTGGGGGGGGGGGGAATTGTTGCATTTGTAGGCCACATTTGAAGTAGCCTTCTAATTTTGACAGTCTGCATTGCATCACTGTGACATAATTGGCCTTGCCATGAATTGCAAGACAGAATTTGCATAAATAAGCTTCATCAAAATATTATTTAAACAAAACATGTCTGACAACATGACGTCGGCTGGAAGAGTTAAAAACAAAAAAAAAGCAACATATTCTTCCCCAAAGCAGCTCCTTTTGGGTCCTGGTAGACTGGTGTTTATTGGCTGTGCTGTTCAATGAAAATCAGATTTCTGTTTGCTGTTGTGAGTTCCAGATTCAGGGATTCAGCTAAGTATTAGAAAACGGAGCAATTAACATTGTTATGTTAATTATTGAGATGGATTCCAGCTTTTCCCTGATTCCTTTAAATGTTACCATGCACGAACACATTTTCCGTCTCTTAAAAAAATACAGAACAACTCTTTGGATGTAGTAGGCCTTGTTTTTCACAAATGCCGGGAATTTATCTCCAAATGAGCTGACACCAACAGAACAGAATATGTTGAGTATGGAAGTAACTATGTTGTACATATAAGAAGCAAAACAAAATGTTTGTGTCTTTATCTTTGTTGAAAACAAAGGAGGTAGAATTTTTTTTATAAAACATGGTTTGGTCCTGAGAAAGAAGGCGATAATCCCATATTAACATTAAGAAACTATCTTTAAGAACTCAATATAATATAAAATCCATAGTATATTGCAGAAATTGGTGTCTATATAACTGTGCCATCCCTTTGAGCTCAAAACTAAAAGTACCCTGATTAATAATAATAAAATGTGTAATACCTGTCTTAGAGAAAAACTACAAGTAAAGTGTAAAATGTATATAACCTACATGCAAATCATAAGAAAAGCTTAAAACAGTAGCTTGGTTTTTTTTCAGCTTTTTGGGAGATGTTATGAATAAAGTTCAATGAACACAATTAATTAAAAGAGAACACTTCTTTCCTTAAACACAGGTCTCTGCTGATTTATCTTGAATAGAAGTTGATTCTCAAAATTGTGCTCAGACAGTTGTGTTCTTTTAAGAGCAGATAGGAGTCTAGTGATTCTGAAAAGCCTTTTCTAGGGGATAGAAGCAGGTAGGTGTTTTAAGCTCAACATGCAACTTGAGAACTGCTTGAAATAAATAATTTCAGTATTGCCTGCTGAATGGGTCAAATATAAAGGTTGAGCTGGTTGGTGGTGCATGATGCGACTTGGGAGCTCTTGATAGCATAAAAAAGGTCTTGGTCAGATCCCAGTCCAACATCTGTTGACATGCACTATATTTTGTATCAGACTTGAAATATAGTGAGAGGAAAATCAAAATTAAAGCAGCCAGTCTATTTGAGGATTATGCCTGATTATTGGATAATAAACGTTATATCTTCAAAGTCAACAGTGGTGTAGAGTTGCATTCCAGCTACTCCTAAGAGTAAAAATACACAGATTTGTTAAAAGGAAATAAGACTGAAACCTTTTTCTTTATTTTGAAATTACTTATACAAAAAATGGATTTATAGTAGCAAGAAACAGCTTAATTACCATCAACCTCAAAATTAGCTTGATATTACTCAGAATTAAGTATTAGCAAAAAGTGATTATGATATCAAAGAAAACTGATTTATTTTTTGATTGTGTAATTAATATCACTTCTACATTTGTGTCCTTGGTTTGCCCAGTCTTGTATCATGCAACTAAAATATATTTATTGCCCAACCTGTCACAATGTGGTGGTTTTGAGTACCCAAATGCAGAGATCAGGAGGCTGAGGCGAGTCTTGTAGATTTAATGAGTAACTGAGGCAAAATCCAAAAATACAAAGAAACCATTGATCAGAAAACATCAAGGGAAACTCACGTGGGGAGCAAGAGATGAGGAAGCAACAACCAACAACAAGGAACTAGCACTGAGTGACTGCAGAGGTGTAGTATTTAATGGGAACAAAGCAAAAGGATGGACTAATGGGCTGAATAAGGAGCAGGTGTGAGTGGAACTGACTAGAAGGAAGCCAAGGGTAAAGGAAACAAGCACAATGGGCAACAGAGAGTAACTAAAGACTGCTAGAATATAACGGAAAATAAACCAAAGAACAAAAAAGATTAAATTGTAACAGAAAATTTTAAACTCAGACTCCCAAATGGGGAGAACCATAACACAACCCCTTAGGGGTGATAAACATGTTTTTTAATCTGTTAATATGCTCACTGTCATATCTTGTTTATGAACACACTTGAGCTGAAATCCTGGTAAAACAGATAATTCTTTTCATATTTGGAATATATTCACCACAACTTTTTATAACAAAAAACATTCAGCTCCTAGTCAAATATATTTCAGTTGAAAACTCTTGACTATATTTCTCACGGTTGGGTTGAGGTTTTGAGGACCCAAATGCAGAGATTAGAAGGCAGTGATGAGTTTTGCTGATTTAATGAAGTACTCACAAGCAACAGAGGCAGAAATCCAAAAATCCAAAATAACAAATACAGAAAAAAATAGAATCTAGGATACATCAGGAAAAACATACATGAGGAGCCTGGAAAAGACGAGCAACCAGCATTGTGGAACTGCACAGAGAGAATATATATAGGAGAAAGAACAAAGACTAGACTAATGAGCTGACAAGGCACAGGTGTGGATGGAAGCATCTAGAACAGGGGTGTCAAACTGGTTCCAGAGAGCGCCAACCCAGTAATAGCACACCAGACTCCAGTCATCTCAATAAGGGAGTCCAATCTCATACTGTGGGCAGCCTCACTGGTTGCCCACAGTATCTGAGGTCACAGGGCTGTCTCTCATACTTTATACATTGAAAAAAAACAATGCAGCCCCTTTTGGCATTTACTTAATCATATTTAGTTACTTTAACACAATTGTTTAATGTTAGCTAAATATGATTAAGTAAATGCCAAAAGCAGTTGAATAATTTTTTTAGTGTATAGGTTGGTTGGTTTGCAGTTGGAAGGTCCCACAGGGGACAGTGCTGGCACCGTGCCTCTTCACCCTCATCACTACAGACTTCTCCATCAACTCCCCACGCTGCCACCTCCAAAAGTTCTCTGAGGATTCTGCCATAGTTGGCCTCATCTCAGGTGAGGATGGTGCAGAGTACAGACAATGGACCCAGGACTTCGTGGATATGTGCCAGTAGAACCACCTCCTGATTAATGAAGAGAAAAACCAAGGAGCTAGTGGTGGACTAGAAGCAGATCAACCCCGCTGACACCAGTAAACAACCAGGGAGCAGATATTGAGATAGTGGACTTTTATAAGTACCTGGGTGTTCACCTTTACAAAAAACTAGACTGGACTCATGACACTGATGTTCTCTACAAGAAAGGTCAGAGCAAACTCTTCCTGCTAAGGAAACTTAGGTCTTTCGGAGTGCAGGGTGTGCTCCTAAATTATTTGAGTTGGGAGACCTGAATATTTGCTGCCCCCTAAAGCCTTGGCTTTTTATTATTTTATATATATATATATATATATATTTTTTTTTTATTTATTTATTTTTTTTTTTTGCCTGCACGTATAGCAGTCATTGATATTGTAGGATTTTCAGCCTCTGACTCAGTGAGATGCTTAGGAAGAATTCCTTCTAAAGCATTTGGTTTTAGTTAACTATGGTATTGGACCTCTCAGTTAAAATAGTGATGTACCATAATTCTTCAGCAATCATCTGAGCCATTTCTGCTAAGACAACCTGTTTCCTCTCAGGTAATGTTCCCTTTATTTGCTTTATCAGTGGTCTGCCCACTGTTGTCTCGTCTTACAAGGTAAATGGACTTGAATAGCCCACATGCAGGTTAGTGATGACTTCTGTGCTGTTGCTATTGAACTTAATTTTAAAAAAGTGGCATCATGTGCACCTGTTATCTACTTTGCTCTTAGTGGTCTTATGTTTAATTGTACTGATCTCATAAATCTTAATAGGCATAATTAACATTTATTTGTGTTTATGAATCCATTTCAACTACATTCAAATAATTTAATATTATTTTTTGAGAAATAACAAAGGCTTTACTTCACTGCCTCTATGACCCAGGAGCCCTGATTTTTTCACAATAACAGATAACTTGCAGGGAAGAGAAGCTGCATAATTGGCTACAATAAAAATAATTGCTGCTTTTCTAAGTTAAGAAGTACCAGATTTTAGACCTATCATCAATAAATTATTTATCAATGGCTATGTTTTACACAAAAAACACTACATTTTATCATAGAATAGTCTTTCAACAAGGACGAATTTTTGAACAGAAATCCTTTGTTGTCTTGTTTTTCTTTTGTATTTATGAGGAAAAACAACTCTGTAGTGGCATCCTTTAAGAAACATCAGTTTGAGGAATTTGAGTATTTTGTCAGATGGAGGAAAATCAAACAGCCTTTTTTTTAATCTTCTGTCCCTCATTCAGCTGAATGTCAGGCGCAGTCATCAACGTCTCCCCAAAGACCTCATTATCTTTTTAATTTACGATTATTTCAAAGACAGACAAGTACACCTGGCATCCTTAGCAACACTGTCAATGATGAACATGGAGGACTGAGCCATCCTCACCTCCCCGGGAATGGGAGGGTGATCAAAACAACCTCTTTCAATTAGACTAGACTGGAATTTATTTTGATCTTACTTAGTTGCTGAATGCACTAATCAATGTCTAAGTATTGTTTTAATATGTTTGCCATTCATTGTTGTTGGGATGCATTTTCTGGGTATACCCTCATGTCTATGTGGAAGAGGAAGCTGGGGATTGCTCCACATAAAACAACCCCAATTTTTCAGTATGATCTGGCTAAGGTGATGGAAGCTGGGAAGAACACATTTGGGATTGCTACATGCTCAAGTTGATAGTAACATTTCCATGAAGTTATTGACAGTGTCTTAGTGTCTTACTGTTGTCCTGCAGTTCTAAAAGCACATTGCCTACATCTTTGGATCAGGTAATGGCTTTCAAAAAGTCAGTCCAGGTATAGCATATTTAGTTGTCAATTATGACCGCTCCAAGTGACTTTTCCATGAACCAATATTTCTTAATATGTTTTCAGGGAGTTCTCCTCTTGACCTAATTTTTGTGTTGAGTGTTCTCTCCTTTGGATACAGTGGCATTTGGCAGAAGCTAATATGAGGACATAGGCAGGTAGGTGATCTGTAGCTTCATAAAAGTTTTCTCTCTGGTTGGTTTATAAGATCAGAAGTGTCCCCTCTCTAGTACAACCACTCTAACAGCTGAGCAGTTGGCTATTCTTTTGTTTTTTCATATTTTCTTTTCATGTTTTTTATTTTTATTTTTCATAAGCATTTAGAATGAGATCACATTAGGGTCTAGATTGTTTAAACAATTTACATGTTATACTCTTCTTGATGCTGGACACCACAATGTATACTGTGGTAGTTTGATCTTATGCCTCCCACCTCCAATTTCTTTCAGAGTTTTGGTCTTGTTTATCGTGAGTTAATCGTGGGTGAATCGCTCAGTGGGTCCTCTCTTAAAAATGACTACTGGATTATGCAACTATCTTGATTATGTCTCTGATGACCTCTAATGCTACCATAAAAAAATTCTAGATGATTCTCAGATAGTCAAGGAAGATAGTACTTGTACTCTTTCTAGTTCCACTTTGCTTTAGTAATCCTTTTAAACTTCAACACCCTAAGAATGCACAAATAAAATTCCTCTGATATATTTTGGAAACCAAGGTCAGATGATAATTCTTTATCAATTGATATGTTGAGTTTCAAGGCTTGCTCCAAAATCCAATCCATCCATGTGTTTTTACACCTGAACACTTTACATATGTAAAGCAGAAGCAGGTTAGTGTTGTTCAACTTTAATATATCTATTGCCCACCTCAGTAGGGGTGGTATATATATATTATTTGATGAGATATTATTTGCAGTGTCATATTGTTTATGAACACATACTCTACTGGCTATGTGTTAGGAAAAAAATGAAAGTGTAAATCGTGCTCTAAACAGGCAACTCTGCACATATGGAATCAATTCACCAAAACTTCCTTTAAATACATAAGAGTTTATTAACAAAAATCGTTGAGCTATTAGTCAAATTTCAGTTAAAAACCGTTGACTATACTAGTGAAACTCAAGGAACCTACCCTACAAGGTACAAAGATGTTTGAAAACCATATTTGATGAGATGATAAAATGAAATCACAGTTAAGCATGGATTTTATGTTTGAGAACCAAAGTTTACATTGAGGAATTTGGAACGTGTTCAAATTAGCTTTTAAAGCAATTGGAATATTTTCAAAGCAGTTCACAATGCAAACCCAAGACGTGAATAAAACATAATTTGGCCAAATAATGTTTTATTAAATGATTTGTTTAGTTAGGAACCAATAACCTTTAGTCAATTGATTCTTTACCTTCTCTGAGTAAGCTTGCTTTTAGAAGACACGAGGACTCCCATTACATGACTTACAGTCATAATTTGGTAATCAAAATGTTATGATAAAATGTGTATGAGAAAAGCTATGGACATTAATGTTATATTAGTGTTCAAACCCTTGGTGAAATACAGCTTTTTTCAAGCCTTTTAAAAATTTGCTCATACATGTCGGCATGACGGCATGATGTGATCCAT
>NW_015150495.1:586231-607901 GCF_000732505.1 Cyprinodon variegatus | reverse complement strand
TATAGGTTTGTGAACTTTATACATTTTTTGAAAAACTGAAGTATGAAAGTGAGGTAGTTAATTTTCATCTGTGTGAACTGAACTATGAGCTTGTTCTTTCTAATTATGAACTGGCACAACATTTGGTGCTATCCTCAAGGGAGCTGTTTTTTTCCATTGTGTTGAAATTTCAACCACCTCTAATATATCATAGATGTGGAAGTATGTTTATGATTTGTGCAGGGAAGAAAGGAAGATTCCAATAACCCCTCAAAGCACTTGGGTATGATTGATCTGTACTGGCTTTTCAACATTTGACTTATTATGCAAACTATAAATTGCACGTGTGTTAAAATTTTCATGTAGATGTATATACCTTTCAGAATTTCAGATGTTAAATAAAACATGTGGGTGTTGATATGATATTAGCTCAATAATAGCTGACAGTTCACTGACCTACATTGAACAAAGCACCAGATATTTTACCTCTTTTTAATTCAGAGAACTAAACCACATTGCCACTACTGAGCAGTTGATATAGATTACTCATTCCACGTTTCAATTCAAGATTCAAGAGCCTTTATTGTCATTCACATCACATGTTACATGAGGTAGAACGAAATTGAGAGTCACGGCCCCAGTTACATCTGAATATAAAAAATAAATATAAAAACTAGCTACAAGATCAAATTGTGCTAGCTACAAGATCAAATTATATAAATAGAAAAAATATTTACAGGTATATAAAAACAAGAAGTGTGTGTGGTAAATGGGATTTTTAACATATTTTATTATTCATGTTGCTGATTCTTCCAACTTATATTATTATTAAGATATCTGGTCTTTTTTTTTATCAAAATGGAAGATTGTTGAAATAATGTTGTCAAAGGATGAAGTGAGGAATGCTCTTGAGAGGTTTTTGGATGGCTTTAAAAAATCCATGTTAATCTAACCCTGTGAGGACTATTTTGTTGTTCTACTTCCATCACAGTCTCTGGTCAGCCATAGTCCCTCTCCTTTTCTGGCGCAGTCAGCTCATCTAAACTACCGCTGTTGTCCTTTGCTCTTCTCCATAGCTAGTATCAGCAAACCGCCGCCACTCATCTGTTTTTGCACACTTGAAAATTGCTTGATTTAGCTTGAAATTTGGCCAGCAAAAGCAATCTGAATGGCGCCCGGAAAGATCCACTACGGATAACAGAGGAAAAGTGTTCTGAAGCTCAGACAGGAGCAGTGGATATCTTAGCACCTGCACTGTGCGGTGCTAAGATACTGTGCAGTGCTAAGATACTGCTGCGGTGTCTTAGCTTTATTACAATTAATCTGTTGATGCTAAGTCATAGTGCGCACCACATTCTGCTGTTATTATGATTTTTTATATTTGTATTGTATTATTTGTTGTAGTTCGATTTCAAATCCAAGGTCACCACAACAGTCTTACTAGCAGAGGCACAGCAATCATAACCTGTTAGTTCCAGGCTTATATAGCGGCATAAACAAAATAAGTTATGGCCTATAAAACATGCAAATTGACCCGAAAAAACAGGTCCACCCCTTAGTAATGGGGAGTCATTGAAGTTGTTGTTGGCCTGAAAGACCCAATACAGGCCATGCCTCTGAAAAGGGAGTCGTTAGGGTCATTGTTGGGCTGGCTGACCAGGCAAGATGTTTTTGTCCCCTGCATGGCGATGTGGATTGAGAGGATGGCAGTATGGAATCAACTCTACCACTGTGTTGTAGGTTTTTGAGAGCCCCCTCCATTTAAGGTTGGGTTTTCTCTCTCAACATAAAGGGCCTCCTTCACACCCCTTTCAAACCATCTGTCTTCTTTGTCCAAAATGTGAACATTCTGGTCCTCAAACAAAAGTCCTTTGTCCTTTAGGTGTTGGAGGACAGCCAAGTCTTGGAGGAGGAGGTTGCCCATATGTGTTGAGCCATGCATCTGTGGAGAAGTTGTTTGATTTCTCCAATATAAAGATCAGAGCATTCCTCATTGGATTGAACTGTCACTCCGCTCATCTTAGATCTGGGGATTATTTTGGCTTTAAAAACAGGAAAATGGCTTTACATTTCTGTGTTGAATGATGACACCTTCGCAACTAGGGATGATCTGAAAGTCATGTCAAACAGCGTTGGTCTTTGACAATTGGCTGCTTTTTTAGCATTTTATCTAGATACACAAACATTTGTGGCTTCTCCCCTTAATGCACAGAATACCTGATTTAAAGAAGAGCTGTGTCAGAGAGACATGATTTGTTTTGAAGCTCAGTTTGAGACAAATTAGTTCCTCTGAAGACCTGGGTGATTAAATGCATGTGCAACCTTGGATGCGTTCAATATTTCCAGATTTTTAAGGGGGAAAAGGCAACTTAAATGTGACCTTTACTGAATTCACTTTGATAAGTGTTTATAAAAGAATTAAAAAAATCTTTTTTACATCATGAATTGGTTTAAATATTTCTCTTTCAACATTTGTTTAGAAAATATTTAATTTATATGACAATAAAGTAAATGGCTTAAATTTTTTAAAGATATGTCAGTTACATAAGGTAGCTTTAACATAGAGATGAGAAAGCACGTTAGCGGCAGCAGCCTGTTTCTTTTCTCCTTCATGCATAACTTTTCATGCCTATGTAGGTCAGCTGTCTCAGTGATGTTGCTGCTCTGAATCATGCTTCTTTTAATCCTTTCATGTCCTTTTAGGGTTAATTCAGTCTTTTTATTGGAATATCTATGGCCTAGCAGTGGGAAAGTATTAAAATTTCAAATTCTAATTAAGAAATCATCATATTTATGGCAATGAAAATTAATAAAATTCAATAATTGGGTGTATTTATCAAGATAACCCATTTTAGTTTCAAACGGCATACAGACCCCTGCTGCTCAAACTTTCAGGTAAAACAGGTTATAATCACACACAATTTTAAGTTGCTTTGATCTTGTTTGTTTCCAGATCACCTACATTACTCCAAGTGCAGAGTCATGAAGATTTATAAAATGCAAAATTCTCTTCTGAAGCTTTCATGTAGGGTGTGATTTAACAAACCTTTTCAGAAGCCCTTGACGTCAAACTCTATTTAAAGCATCTCGACCAGCATGGATACGCTGGGCCTGAGGTCTTGCAACTGCTTCAAAATAAAGAAACGAAAACAAAGACAAAAATACACACAGCATCTCTCAGATATGTAAATGAAAACACATTCTTCCTTGACCTGATATGCAAGCTGCAATTAAAGCTGTTTTGGTATGCAAACCTCCGTCCTGTAAACAGAATCCACTGATATGCCACACACTGCAATTTCACAAGATAAGAGGGAGTTAGGGGAGAAGGAAGCAGTAAAACATCATGAAAACCATCAGCACTAGCATTGGGACTGTTATTCACTCAAATAATCCACTGAGCTTCTTCTGCAGACTGATAAAACCCAGGGAGCTGTTTCCACAACACATATTATAATTCTGCTTGTGAGGCATTATCCTTGTCCTATCTCAGAAATATAGGGAAAGCTGCGATGGATTGTTGCCCTAAAAAAATTGTTTTTTGTCAAAATGTCATTTTTTATTTAGTTAAACTTCTTATGGTTTTTGTCTCACATGTATCTCCAATTTGACTTTGTTTTTTTAAATGAGCTAAGTTAAGCTTTCTGGAAGCTTTACACGACTTTCATGTTAATTACATACATTTCTCAGATACAGCTGTGAGGCTGTAAGCTTCATGCATGGAAGTCATTGCATGGAGAATACCCCTGCCTCTCATAGACAAAAAATATCTGTTAACCAATTTGTGCTTTTGAAAATTTTGTTTTCTACCATATTTATACTTGACTGAAAAATGATAATAAATCAAAACTGATGTTGATTGGTGACAAAATGACGAAAAGGCCTATTGGGTAGACAAAATACTATTAAAAATGGGTCAGATTTGTTTCTCTTAAATTGAATATTCAATATTGAATATTCAAATGACACAAAATGTCATCATAAATTAGTTGATTGCGCTACAAAATCATCTATTTGAAGTTATTTATCCAGAGGATATATGGATGGACGGACGGATAGATGGAGGGATGGGTGGACGGACGGACTTTCAGAGATATAAAAAATACTTCTAGTTCTTGCTTGTGTAAAAACAGTTCTCCACAGCAGACACAGGTACACATGTTGCCTTAAGAAATGCATCTTGACTTAGATGACATCAGTGAGCCCTAGTATTGCAGGCTTTGCTACCTTCGGCAAGCAACCACAACGTGAAAAAAGTGATAGTGTGAACAGGATGTTAAAATAAAACAATGCTAGACATTAGCTAATGCATTAGTCTCATCCTTCAATTATTTTGCCTTTAATTCAAACCATTTTTAAAGTTTAAATTATATAGTTTTAACAGAAAACTAAATGAAGAAACAACCACTAATTGTGAGTTTTGGGAACTTCCATGCATGCCGTTGGCTAACTTATATGACCTTTGCCTTGGGCCAGCCTCAGGCCCGAAAACAACTGCTGGTGAGATTTTACAGCCTGCCTCCCTATTTCAGTCCAACAGTGTGAGCTGTGGGAAATAACAAGTAAAAAGCCAAAGACTGAGGCTATGAACTATCACAGTAATGATTACATACTAAATAAGATAGAGGCTATAAATATTTAGCATCCTTTGAAATGAATATTATGCAAATAAATTAACAAAAAATGAAAGCAAATAAAACTACATTAGAGTAAGGGAAAAAAGACATAGAGCAATTAAGTGAGGGTAAGATACAATTCTAATAAGTTCAAATTCTTTTTTTTAATTTGTCATCCATTAAGATAAGAAATGGTAAAGAAATGCTCATTCTGACATTTTTAAAAACTTTTCAGAACACAAAATGAAACCAAAGTTAACATTTTTGACTTGAACAGTCTAGTTAATCTTTTCCTAAAACTTTTTTCCCCCCTTACTTGGAATTCTAAAGCATGAAGTGATTTTTCATTCCCAAAGAACAGAAGGGCTGCAGAGTTCCTCCTGTTTTCTCAAAAGTATAAAGAAATCCAACCTCTTTCTCATGGGACTGTTATAGCTTTGCAAAGATCCAGTAACAAATACTGCAGAATTACTATAATCCATCTACCATGTGTGAAGATGTCTTTTTTGAAACTGGGTAAAAAAAAAAACACAAACAAAATTTCCTGGAAGTTTATCTTACTTTCGAAAGGTTGCATATGTTCTTTTATTTTCCATTTTATATTTGTAATCTCAATGAATTTTACTTTAACATTCATTTACACACATTTGGTATTTAAACCCAAGTGTATGCAAATAATTCTACATAGTTAGAGCCAAAGGATACTGAAATACTGAAATGCAATATAAAAAAGGGAACAGGAAATAAAACTTAAATTGAAATGTTATGTAAATGACTCTGAGAATAAAATCAAAGGTTTTTGTTGTAGGTTTTTTCTTTCAAATAATTGTTGTAATTTGTAAAGACATCCCAAATACCAAAACCAACATTAATTTTAGCTACTGTGACTGCTTTATCTAATACAGTAGTTCAAGCCATCTCAAAACATTTGAATTTCTACTTCTCCTTATTTGATCAAGATTAGACGGTGAAAAGTGACATTTCCTGAGCATGGAACTTTGTCAGAGATGGAAAAACTAGAAAAATATTTTACACTTTCAAGCTTTTGTTGAATCATATTATAACCTATTACACAAGACCTCAGAAGAAATAGAAAAAAAAAAAAAACATATTATGAAATGTAAACTGCAAACTGCCTTGGCAGTCCATCTTACCTTAGTGTCACTGACAACCTTCCTACTTTAAAACACAAACAATTATGTAGACTTATCACTCTCTTCAGGGTTAACTTTATTTGTTTAAACTGAGCTATAGACATATAACAATATTGGAAAGCAGGTTTATGTATATTTTTATGTTGATAGGTTGCTTTGTAATGGAACCAACAGCTTTACTTTCATATTTACAAATTAGTTTCTTTAGGCTGCAAATAGCCATCATAGATGATTGGCCAGTTTGAAGTCAGAAATATAAATTAATAAATATGCTGGTTTCTGGTCCCAGTTCTGTTTTTTGTTTTTTTATATAATAGTGTGAAAATGTGTAATAGGGCAAGCATTCCATCATCCTAGAAACGTAATCTTAGCATACCTTATGTTATCTGAATCGTGCTTTTGAATATTTTTACTATTTTTGTTTCAATGACACTTAATTGGATTCAATTTTCAATCAAAGGGCATATCATAGGGTCTAGCTATGACGCTCTGATGCCATCTGACATATTACAATATATGACCAATAACAACATATTGGGCACAGCACTGTAGAGAGATACAGTTGGTCTGACTCATCTATCCCGAAGTAAAGTCAGAGAAGAAGAATTCCCCTGTTTGCACATGTGCAATTTGCGAAGTTGAAGTAAATCAGCTCATACTCACTCAGCTCTGCTTCAACAGTAGAATACACTCACAATCAACTCCAAATGTCGATTGAATTTCAGACATCATTGATTTTAATCCAACCATACGATTCCTGATTGGGAGGTTGTTGGGAAACGGCTAATCGCTTCTTGTTACCCCTCTATACTACGGATTTCACATCCATCCATCCATTTTCTGAAACGCTTTATCCCAAGCGGGATCGTGAGGGGTGCTGGTACCCATCTCCAGCTGTCTACAGGCGAGAGGCGGGGTACATCATGGACAGGTCGCCAGTCCACGGATTCCACAGTGAAGCTGAAATTCAGCCCGATACCAGAAATTCTTGCATTACCTAAAAATCGGCCCAAAAAATCTTACACAGTATTATTTTTAAATAAATTGGTAATCATCTTAGAAAACTAATAACAAGACCTACATTATTCTCAGATGATAATGACCAATAATTGAAATTTTAAATTCCTTTAGCAATGGTTTCTTCCACAGTCAAAGATGCAACTGGGCACACAGACAAAACAAATCCCCTCCCCCCTGAAAATAAAAAATATGTGAGAGAAATGAAGGATTGAACTATTTGTCAACAATGAGTTGCATTAGTTTTTTTTTAAAGACACATGGTGAGTGTTTTACACCTAAAAACACTAGAACCACTGTCAAACCTAAAAAAAAATAAAAAAATAAAGAAATGGTTATTGACT
Source organism: Cyprinodon variegatus (assembly GCF_000732505.1). Classification (NCBI taxonomy): domain Eukaryota; kingdom Metazoa; phylum Chordata; class Actinopteri; order Cyprinodontiformes; family Cyprinodontidae; genus Cyprinodon; species Cyprinodon variegatus. The sequence goes on along the minus strand of NW_015150495.1, from coordinate 600,791 downwards.
TCTCTCCCTGATACTGGCAGTGTTCCTTTTCTTGGTAAAGTGCCTTCAGCTGATATTTGTGAATTGGCACAAAATAAAAATAAACAAAACATTCAATGTAATAAATAGCAGCATCATGCAGGCTGGTATACTGACATTCAAAGGCCCTGACGTTGTTAAAAATGTATGGCTTGATATAAAAATGGCCTAGTCCAAGTATAAAAAATGGGTTAACCCAAAAGAAGCTGGATAACAGATAAAAAACCATTTGGTTGAAATAAAACTTAGAGCTGATGTGTTTAAATATTTGTGAGGGTGCATGAATACATTTTAGCCTGCATTTATGTCTTAACCCAATGAGTTAAAGAAAACTTCTCATTTTAAATATAATTAAAGTCTAAGTTAAAGTACAACAAAAAACCAAGCACACATGTTTTTAACCTCAATGCAAACCTTCATAGTGTGATTAGATGATGCTTTTTATATCAATGCCACATGATGAACTTGGGGAAATAAGACAAATTTACAAGATTTTCACATATCCACTTTGGATTTCTGGACTTTATTGAGCAATAAAAAATATACACCAAGGAAAATATCCAAATTTTCCTTTTTCCTCATATTTTATCTTCTCTCAGTTTTAAAATTTGACAATTCCAGACAAATAAACCATGATTCAGTGTGACAAAATGAAAACAAACAAACAAACAAACTGACAAACAAAAAGAAAGCAGTCGCCTTAGTTCACCAATAAGAGTTGAGGATCACTGAGACTGTCTGTGTTCATTTTATTCTTTGAAATCTGAAAAGAAAGGGACTGAAACAGATTTGGTTTGAAGAAGAGTGAAATCACAGACTAAGTGGTCACATCAGACTCTGCCTCTTCATAGAGTTCTGCTAGTCTCTGGAACTCAGGTCCCCAGTCTTCCAGGTAGGTATATTCCTGCTCGGACTGTGCACCGGCAGAGTCCAATGGACTTATGGATCCTGTTGATGAGCCCTGCCCCTCATAAGCATAGGTCTGGAGGGAATCATAGGGTGGCACGCTGGTGTCCATGTCGGCCTCCACTAGTCTCTGCTTGATAAATTCATGCACATCCACCTCGTCCAGCTCAACTGATGGGCTCCTGCGGACGTGGGGAATGCCACAATGATTCCTTGCATCTGGGCGAATGTCCCGTCGAAACTTGAGCTCCTCGGCAGCTTCTGGATTTCTCAAAGCAATGATGTCAAAGGCTTCGGTATCCTCCTCTCCTCCACCCTCATCATCATAGGTCACCACATTCTCCCTAATATCCTCTTCTGCAATGATAAGGGGTTCCTTCTTGCTGCGCTTCAGTGTCACAAAGAGAACTACGATTGCTGCAAGACAAACAAATATATACTTTAATTTTGAGAAGAAGAATTATACTTTCACAAAAACAAGCAACAGCTACAAAAATTTATTCTCTGTATGTGTGGAAATTACAGTCATTCAGTTTTTACATAAAATCCACTCAATTTAGCGAGCATGATAATCTGACTTTTTGTCAGGTGTCCAAAATGGGTTGAGCATTAGTGCGCTGTTAGCTGTCAATGATATCAGCAAATTTAAGTTTCTTCAAATCGTGGCTTTCAGTGATTAAATTAAACATATTTTAACAGTCTCTAGGTACACTTTCAGGTCACACAAGATGTATTATAAATGTGTAGAGGGGAACCGCCAAAATAAAAAATAAAAAATTATGCAGCATTTATCAAATCAAAAGTTATACATTTCTATAAATAAATATTTGAGAAGGGTTATACTAGGTTGTGGAATCCTTTAAATTTCTTCCCAAATGCAGATTACTGTAGATATGACAAATCACAACTAGGAGGGGCAACAATTTGGTACAACTGTTAAACTGCATAGGAGCAATTGTGTCCACCTGCTAAAATCAGGAGTTTTTACAGTTTTTGTCATGATCATGGCTCTGAGAGCTGGCTTAATTGCTAATTTCATTCACCTGTCTAACTCTGCTTGGTTTACAATTACCAAATAATCTAAGTCGACTGCTTCTTCTTCTTTATATACATCTCAGTCCCAGCTATCAGGGCCAGATCACTGATGTTGAGGTCGAGATCATTGCTAATGCTTTAGTTCATGTTCTCGGGGGCCAGTAGTTAAAGAGTTTTTATTGTTCCGCAGTGTGTTCCTGTTTTTCTTATTATGTTCTGCCTCTTATCCAGTCAGCGTGCCCTGTTTCTGTCTTGGCTCAGTGGAGAGAGCGGTTTTAGTGTTTCGTAGTGTTCCTGTTATCCTGACCTGATCCGCCTCTCAACTACTGAGCTTGCCTGTTCCCATCTGACCGTTCTACCTGAACTCTCTGTGAACTCCTGGAACCCTGGACCAGCTTGTTCCTGTTCTCATCTCAAAATAGAAATATGCTACCAAATTGTTCTTTCCCAAAAAAACCCTGAAAGGCAGGACTAACTATGGGGATCACTGGAGGGATTAAAGAATGGTCATACTCAACACATTTTTTAGAGTGAAAGAGAAGCCTCAAAGATTTACTTCCATAACTGGAGCATTATAGCTTTCATAATCATTATACTAGTATGTTTTTTTCTACAAAAAAAAAAAATAAATAAATAAATATAAAAACGTGAAATTATTTATAACGCTATGGAAACAGGGACGGTAGTTAAAGAAAAAGAAAGAAAGAAATGTACCACAGAAAAAAGCCATGCATCTGCACGTACAGTTGGAACCAATAGAAAATTCTGTCATGATAGCCACCATCCAACATTACAAGAATGGCACTAAGATTACCATGAGACAAAAATTGCTGAACTAATCAAGTTAAAATTAAAATATATAAAAATGCTTAGCAGTGCTTTGGGTGGCCCTTCATTTTTTTTATTTTACTGCTCAGTGTCCCAAAAGTATTTTTTCAGTGTGCAGAGTGTACCGGGACTTATACTTGCATCCCTTTTACAGCCTTCTATTTCTTGAGAAAAAGAAAAAAATAGAAATTTAACCATCCTTTAAAAGAAACAAATTGTGTTTGGCATAAAAATGCTTTCACTCGTGTAGGTGTAGGTGTGAGGAAAAGCAGAGGAAATATATGCTCAGAGCTCACTTCCTCCTTACTACATACAGTATGGGGATTAAAGTTAGACTCTGCAAGCTAGCACTAGCAAATCTAAGGGAAACCTGGCATTGCAAACACCTGACATAATTACAAATGAAAGGTAAGATCAGATGTGGTGCCTTCCACGTAACCCCTGAGCACAACTCTAAGTGATGCCCCCATCTTGAAATGAACAACAATACAGTATTTGTCAGTTTCTTTGTTTTTATGTCCATATAAATTTTTTGAAAACAGTTGCAATAAAATAGTACAATTAATAAAAGTTATCTATCTGTCTGTCTCTCTATTTACCTTAGTATTTTTAATATACTTTGTATTTTGTATTAGAAAATGTATTAGGTCAGTAGCTATGTACTACATATTATATATATATATATTAATTCGAATAGAGTAAGTTAAGAAGAGGTAAGAAGATGTTTTTTCTTTTTACTGTATATTTAGTTGACCTCCAATAAGCAGAAAGAAAAGAATATTAAATTAAGCATAAGTGCACGAAAAAGTCTGACTTTAACTGTAGGTGCGTGTTAATCTGCTACATTTTTGTTCAAAAACAATTTTTGTCTTAATTTAGTAAAGTTACAATTGATGGGTTACACTAACCAGAAATGTCTTAGTACACTCTATCACTCCATTAAATGTCTGAATACACTGTATTACTCCTAAAATATATATTTATCTAGAAAAAATATTCAAATCAATGTAACTGATTAAATTTAACCCCTTGCTATCTACCTCTAATTGGTATATATTTTATATCTATAATGCTCCCTCATGACGGGACCATAAAATGTGTAAGGAAAGAAAAACCAAAACCATAATGTTCGATGGACCATAAGGAGAGATCTAACTGATAAAACTGCTTGGAAGGAGACACAAACAGAAGATTGCACATGTGTCAGATGATTCTGACAGGATGAAACATCTTCTGCCTATTAAGAGGTGTAAGACTAGATGGAGGTGTTAGATAAAGGGCTTATAGGATGCTGCTTCCTTAACCTCCAAAAACATAAAAATGCTTTTGACTAATCTAATAAACATACCCCAGCAACACCTTTAGCTTTTCATGTTTTGATGGTTATTGAAGTCTTTCAACAAACACTGAAGCAGTTTCAGGTTTTCTGTTTTACTTTAAAGCCTAGTCGGGAACCAAACAATATTTTGATTGAAAAAGTGGGTCATAAGTTACTTTGGAGGTTTGTGAGAACTCAAAATTCCCTCACTTGAAAAACTTTTAGATTAACCAGAGTGGTATCAGTAAAAACTTCAGAGCTGCTGTTAGTTTGAAAGCACCACAGAGCTCTAATACATTGATACCTGAAACAAAAATGCTTAAAGAAAAATTGTGGCTTTTGTGCCAAAAAAAAACAAAAAAAACAGAGAATGTATTGAATTTGACTGCATGTTACTGGACATTAAACAAGACTTATTTATGTCATCTATAAAACCTATCATGCTCAGTGTTAGACTAGATTCTTGTTTTGGGTATATCCCTCCCTTTGAACAACGACCAATATAGATATCACAAATCTTTTCACATTAAGCTGGTTTGGACAATGGACAAATGGATGGCTATATGAGATGCAGAAATAACAGAGTGCGCAATGTGGCTGCAGGTACAAAGGCCGTGCAGCTTAATGGAATGATTTTGCAACAAGAACATTTGACTGCAGTGGCTTCTGATTTAAACTCCTGGATTTCACATGCCAAATAGGAAAAGTCAACTCATGAACTGATGTTGACTTGACTCATAAAATCAACACAGTGAAACAGAAGCAAGAGGAAACATAGGGGCTATTGCATTATAAGGATTGTTTTGTGCACGGATACCAAGTTTTGCCATGGAAGTAAGAAAAAAGAGACAGAGCTTTTTTTTTCCTCGTGGGTCGTTTCTGCAACCAGAGCCAGAGCTGGGCCAGCCTGGTTCCAGCATTAAGTCTAAAAGTGAAAAAGTAGGCTTATATAACCATAGGGATGTCGATGATATAAACTAAAGAGTTCACATATATTGTTTAAAAATAAAGAATGGAAAAAGTCATTTATTATAGAAAGAAAATCATCGCTCTTTTAAGCTTTTAGTTTGGGCATTAAGTATTAAATACATTAAAAATGACCTATATTCTTCTGATTATATTTTGCAAGTTAAAACCTTAAAACAAAACATCATTGATCTTTTTTAATATAGCTAAAAAGAGGACATACACTAAAGAATTATTTCCAAATATGCAATTAATAGTTAAACACAAAAGTTCAGAAAGGAGATTTTTCCCTTAATAGTGATCATTAAAAATAAATACGTTGACTGTACCACCACACTGCTTTCCCACTAAAAAAATAAAATAAAATCACATACTTTTAAAACAAGAAGTATAAAACAACATGCATATGTGTGGGGTGGAGAAAGATAAAATATTCAACTTTTTCTTGTCGAAATGGCACGTCCAATGTGAGGTTAGAGAGGGTAAAAATGCAATTTGTCTGAGACAGCCCTTATCGCTTGGCTTGTTTAAAACACCCAATTACAAAATGCAGAAATGTAGGGCCGTGTGAGGTGAACTGGGTCATCACTGAATAAAATGAAACTTTTGTTCCCTTATTTTATTCATCATGCAGATTTTACAGCCTATGCATTGTTTTTCTGCACCTCCTTATTCCCTGATCTGCACTTTAACACCTCATGGACGTGTGAAAGTAAATAACTTGGCTGTGAAAAATTGCTATGGTAAAACCTTATTTGATTTTCCTGAAAGTGGACTGCAGTTTTTTATCAGTTTACCATCAGGCCCTTTTCTATCCATAGGTTGTACCGTAGTTCATAATGTCCATTCGTGGGCAACTGAGTTTTTTTTACATGTTCTGTATAAAGCTGACTTTTCCTTTATCTGTGTTTTTTTGTGTGTATGCCTATTGTATGTGCATTTTGAGTTGGTGTAAACAACAAAATTTTCATCCATACATCCATGAGGATCGCAGTGGGGACTGCCTATTTCCAGCAGTCTATGGAGGATAGGCGGGATACATCCTGGACAGATTTGCCAGAAAGACTCAGAGATGGGAATCGAACCCAGAACCTTCTTACTGGAACAATTCAATCCACTGAACCACCATGCAAGCCATCCAACAAAATGTATGATACTCGTTTGAGATTTCATTTGTTTAGTAGGGAACTGGTGAGGATTAAGCTGGGAACTTTGTTGGTACTGGCGATAATCCCTTTCTACACTGCAGATGCTTCCATGAAGTCCCCAGACTGATCTACAAAGTTTGTTGATGACTATTATAGTTTGCCTCATTAAAAATGAGAACATCTCAGAGAACAGACAGTGTGGACTGCACCAGGGAAAACATTTACTTTTTAAAAGGTGGAAATCAAATACTGTGGTAATAGATTTTGCAGGCACAGACCAATCACTCTAACACTGGTAAAAAAAAAAAAAAACATGGAGCTGGTGTTGAGAAGTATCTTGGTGTTCAACTGAACAATTTGCTGGACTGAATTCAAAACAATGATACCCAGAAATAGCTCAAGTCCCTCCTTATGTATATGTTGAAAGAGAAAAATAAGGCTGTTATTCCCTGAGCTGTAAGAGTTCTAAAAAGTATTAACACCAGAAGTGCAAATAATTAGTGGAAAATGCTTAATGCTCCATCATATTGTCCTGGATAATATTTTGGAGCAAAAGAGATCTCACTTTAGTTGAAAAGTTTGCATAAAATGGCTTTCCTTTAAAAACCCCATGGACTTGATATGACTTTGGATTAAATAGAGTAAAAGGTTCAAGACAAATATAGCTGAAAAATGTCTTTGAACAGTCATGAAAGGCTTAAAGAAACTGAAAAATTGTTTCAAATCCTAAAATCAGTCCTTATAAAATAATTTTAATTAAATGAGACTAGCCAATGAATCAGTACAAATGTTAAGAAATAAAATAATGGTAATCCAGTTGTCACAGACAACTATTGTCATTTAAAATATGTTTTTATCATGGTATTATTTTCAATATATTTTCCAGCTTGAACCATTTAGTATTACATTGCTCTAACATTTTCTTTGTAACAAAATTAGTATTTGTAATTGAAACTGCTTATTAAAATTATCTAAGTCGTGTGGAAAAACCATTATCCCGGGAGCCAGAGCAACACAGAGTGAATATTCCTCGCTGGTCTGTCGCAGACTTAATTAAGGTGGTTTATTAGGGAGAGCAGAGGTAAAGCACGGACATTAATCAGACAAATGGAAAACAATCAGGCATAAACAAATAACACAGACACTTAGACATGAGCAGGGATCAGAAATATGAGCTATAGAAATGTGCTGATGCTCTGATATGTTTTTCTTCATAGAGTAAAATACACTGAGTTTTCTATAAGATTTTACAGTGTTAAGGAAAAAAAGAATGATTTTTTAGTAAAATGAAATGTGATATTGGTGTTAGAACACCAAGTCTAGATATTTAGAAAACCTAAAAAAACAAAAAAACAACAACAAACAAACAAAAAAAACATTACAAATAGTAATTAATCCACCTGCACTCACTCTAAAATTAGCTCTCCTTGTGCAAACAGGAAGCAGCTGAAACTATTTACATACATAGAATACAAAGGTGCAGGTTTTTTTCCCAATGATTGAAATCAAATTATTAGGTCTTTTTTCCAATGATCGTAATCAAATTATGCTAAAACGTCGGTGTTTTTAGGTCAGGAATACATCACTTTTCCATTGCACTCAGGGAAAAACTGAGTTTTTAGAGATTGGTCCTGTGGTTTCATGAACTAAAAAATTAATTGAGTGATCATAATGACAAGCTTTTCAATGTAAGAGAAATAGAGACACTTATAGGAATGAGAAAACAAGTCAATTATGAATTATTGAGGTGGTAATATTTGTTGGAGGTTATTTTATTGCATTGAGACAGGGTAGGTTTTTTTTTGTGTGTGTGTGTGTGTGTAAGTTGGCCTACAAACATTACTCAGTAACTTTAGGTTATTCCAGCGAGCTATCATGATGCTGGTGGAAAGATCAACCAAGATTTTTATCAAAGCCTTACAGTTCAAGGAAAAGCAAACACATAACAAGAGAATTTATGCACACTTTTTGACTTTGAATGGTAGAACCTAACATTAGGGTGTATTCACGCCTGTGACAATTCATTTTCTTTCTATGTATATATATAATTATATTAAATTAACACATTCAATTGATAATCACTGTACAATAGAATAATAAATAATGACAAATAATTCAATAAGAATTAAAATTGTAAAATGAAATAATTTGAGATATGTATCTCCAACACTTTTTTGACTTAAGCAAAACAAATGTACAGCAAAAAAAGCTATACCTAAATATGTGTCATGGAATTAGGAATTAACAAAAAAGTACATTTGGTGAGAGGAAACAAAATAAAAATAATACTTTTTTTTTTATCTTCTCTTCACTGCTGCTATAAAATGTAGTTCTAAAGTTAACATAACTTAGCTTACTCTTTATACCTATGCTCATTTGGACCAATTCAAATTTTAGAACTGGCATAGTTATCAAGTAATTGTCATGTATTTTTTTCTGCTAAATTAGTGTGCCCAAATGTGTTGTTTCAAAACATTTTCCGAATGATCAGACTGTGTTTAATCGGGTATAAACACATCAGAAACATTGTGTTCACTTTCTTACAAAAAAAACCCCAACACTGACAGAATAACTGTGCCCCCACCAATGAGCTTAAGCAAACACAGAAAAGGCTGCACTTTGTAAGACAAGCTGTGAAGTCATACTCTGCTCAGATTCATTAAAAAATAAACAATGCCTGTACAAGATGTTACCAAAGAGAGAAGATATCTCATCCTGTTTGCATGTTAAAATGTTGTTTTGTCAAACCCACTTTACAGAGATGCATTTTCAAACTACCTTAAAGATATGGAATAATAACATTGGTTTTAAAAAGTGATAGTTATCCTCAGTGGAATGACGTTATTGTCACTGACATGTACAGACAAAATCGTATGTCTCTTGAGGGTTTAAGCATGTTCAATGGTCGAGAAAGGAGAGAATGTGAGCTGCAATACAGTTTAATCCCCCCCCCCCAAAAAAAAAGAAAGAATTAAAGCTGATATTATCACTGCCCTGGCTCACATTGTCTGTTTCCTCTACTAGTATGTGCATCATGCAGATATTTAGGTATTCAGCAAGCATCTGCAACCAAGACCGTTTCCTCCAAATAGCAGTGATGGCCTTTTGTTCGCCTCAGCCAGAAGCTTCAGGTTGGAGGAGTAAGGCCGTCTCTATGATTATGCATAACCTTCACGCACTAATGTCCTCAGACAATCAGTAATTAGAGGAGGTAAGAAGAGAGGCTCTGTTATTAGACAGTTTTATCTAATCATGTCCAAATGCAGAGATGCTCAAACACCTATTGGAGCTGATAGGTGATTGTTTACTTGTAGAAATCTAATGAGTTGCCTTTGATCTTTTTACTTTTAATTTGAGAAATTTCTTAGACGTTGCTAACCGCTCCCATGGCTATTTCTAATCTCAGTCATTACATGTCCACTCATCACATGCGAGAGATGCAATCGTGTTTGAAAGTTCAAAAATCATTTGCTGTCACTGGAAATGGCAGTTGCCATAGAAACACAGTACACATTTCCATTAAAGAAAAGCTGTCAGGGTAAGCTAGGCAATATTAATAATGTGTTTTCTCTTTTCACAAGACTTCTGACTTCCTTGTGTATTTATTATAGAATCTTCAGATCTTCAGAATCAGTAGGAGTGGAACGCATGTTACTCCTGACTTCGCTTAACAACAAGCCAATGAGCAAAAATTAGTTCAGAAGACATTGAAAAGACGTCATGATTTACGTCCAGAAAATGTCTGAATTTGGTTGAAAAGTGAAAGCCATAATAATAGTCTTTGAAAATCCATGTCTATTACTGGACTAATGTGGGACAAAATCAGACTGACCAAACACAGGCCAATTTTCAGCTACTATATCGGGACTAAATCAAGACTATGAAAGACAGACTGAACGTCTAAATGATATCTGGTTGCTCTTGTATTTCCATAAATCTAGACTGACAAAAATGTGAGCAGCTGTTGTTAAAAGAGACAATAACTACAGCTGTTCCCTGTTTACATTTGGGATAATCACCTTTTAAATAGTTGTTTTTAATTTTGTATTTTAACCAAGTGAAATAGGCTACAAGACATTTTTTCACTTTTCTGTGTCCCCAGAGACCCGTTTTACAAAGCAGTTTTAACAAACTCAGACTCAAATCCTAAACTCTGAATTGACCTGCCCTAAGGTTGGAAACTTGGGAGTTTTCGGTTTCACAACAGTTGGTGGGAGTCAGTTTAATCAAATCTTAGTAAGTTCACTTGTAATATGAAAAGCTATCATCAGTGGAGCCCCTGTTTGATGAGTCACCATGACAGCAGGCAAGAGGTAGTCGGCCTAGTTCATACTACTGGACCTACAGGTTTTGATACAGAATCAAAAAAATACTAGATAATGTGTTTAAAAGAAAGAGCAACAGTCCTACAGCTTCAAAGTAGAAGGAGGTGGCATGGTAGAAGATTGCTGCCCGACTTAAGTTCAACTGAAAAACTCACACGAAGAGAAGAGACAATTAGGAGAAATTTATTGAAACAATTACTTTGTCTTTGGCGCTCAGACCTCGGCAGGAAACATAGCACTTAATTTTGATAGATAGGCCTATGCATAAACAGGAGCAAAGAATAGGGCTGTTTCCCCCCAGGCCTGAAACTGGTGTTGGAGTGGACATAGATGAAGTTGGTCAGTCTGTAGACTGCTGGTTAGCGAGATGGTATGCTGAGCTTTATGGGGAGATCCAGTGGACTGCATGAGTTGATACTAGAGCTTCACTCAGCGACCTGGAAGATGGAAATCCAGTTGGATAACAAAGGTTGAGAGAACCTGTCCATGATGAGCAAGCATGAAGCGACAGTGGAGAGGAAAAACTCTCCGTTGGGAAGGAACCTCTGGCAGAACCAGGCTCAACATGTCGGTCTTCTACCAGATGGGTTAAGATGAGACAGGGAACGCAGTAAGGCTACGTTCACACTGCAGGCCTTAATGCTCAATTCCGATTTTTTTTTGTGAAGTCGGATTTTTTTGCGTGTCCGTTCACACTTCCAAGTATATGCGACTTGTATGTGATCTACTGTGTGAACTGAAAGCGTTCAACCGATGTGTCCCGCATGCGCACTCGAGGACGCGATGACGTCACATGTAGCAAGCGTCCTCAGTGTTTGCGGAAGTAAACATGACTCGTAATACCGCAGCGTATATTGCGTTCTTTAAGTTATTCTCCAACAGGAGCAGGCACATTACGAACGAAATCTTTTTAAGAAGATCAAAAAGAAAGACCCTCCCCCTGTTCCGGTAAGACCCTTCGAGTTTGGTCTGAATCAAGGTATCTTTCCAAATATAAATTAAGTCAGCAACCTCACTTTCTCTCCATTGACTGCTCTCTGTGTTATCTTCCGCCATGGTTGTTAGTTTTTCCCGCCTCCGCTTAGTAGGACGCAGATTAGTAACGTTTAGTAACTTTGTCAAGTATCAATGACGTGTAGGTCGGATGAATGCGACCTGGCCGTACAGACACAGGTTGCATTTGAAAAGATCAGATACGTATCGGATTCAGGACCACATATCCAAGTGGCCTGGGTCGCATTTGAAAAAATCCGATCTGTGTCGTTCAGACTGTCATAAAAAGATCAGATACAGGTCACATATAGGCAAAAAAATCGGAATTGGGTCACTTCAGGCTGCAGTGTGAACGTAGCCTAAGAGTCCGGAGGAATGACACTCTGATGAAGCTTTAGCTACGATGGTGGAGGAGGGGCTGGAGGTGGGTTGAAACGGTGTCATCTGAATAAATTCACAGCGCATCTGTTGCCTGCGCACAGGGACAGATGTATCAGAGGCCTTTTAAGATGAGCTTTGGATGCTGATTGGCTTTCATGGAGGTGTGGTTCAAAGCTGATTGGCTGTGTCGCAGGTGGATGTATAAAAAACAATGAGTTTCTTCAGTTGAACTTCCAGCTAGACTCCATTTCTCACATTAAGTCTTGGCAGGTTTTGAAATTTATTGATGGCATAATTCTCTTATCTATTCAATTTGTAGATCACTAAAATAGGTCAAGTCACAGTGCTAGTTGGAACTATAATAATAGATCTTCTAAATGACATTTTTGCAAACAAAAACTGAATTGAAAAAATGTCAACATTTAAACATTTTTAATTGCTATTTACACATTTTGCAGCTTGACTGAATACATATTTGACATTTAAGCAATAAATAGAATCTAATAAATGTCCAAATAGCTGGCCATAATCTGTTGTAACCACATAAAATTATGGGGGAAATCTAGTTTACTGCTTGAATTGTAGTGTATCACAGCTGACAGGCAAAGATGAAGTATAAAAAACTTTCATACGGGTAGGACCTGTGCATCATCTCGAGGGGTTCCTCCTAATTTTGATTGCATCCTTCATTACACACTAAAAACTTTGGCTTTTTGACTTCATTGTCCTTTTCTATAATGCTGCTAGCACACACATTAAAATAACTGTAATGCTGCAAATGTGAGGACGAATAAAGTCTTGAATGTATGAGATGGATTGTGAGCTGAAATTGTGGCGCTCATAGAGATAACTTTCTGAATATGAAATGCTATGTGATCTGAGAACCCTCTTCCAGTGAATATTTCATTATCTGTGAATTAATGCTGCTCCTTCATTGATTGAATCCTCATTAAAATGACATGCCAAGATTGTGTTTTTATTGTCAGAACAAAATCTAAATTCTCCAAACTAAATCGGAAAAGAAAACAGTGTGATTGGCTTTAGGGAGGGCAGAGACAGAGGACACTCTGAGTTTATTGAGGAAAACCTGAGCAGGTTATCTCCAGTTAGGAGGTTCCTATGGTATTAGACACAGAGGTTGAGTAAACTCTCTTAGTGAAACAGAAAACTCAGAGTTTCCCGTATTTCACAGTTAACAAACTTAGAGTTTCTGTAAATCTGCTTCGTGAAACGGACTGTTTAGAATTCCACAGAATGGGTCTGACCTCAGTTAGAACTGGCTTTTACAGTATCATCTAGGGATGCATCATTGTGTACTTCAGGGCTCTACACAACAGCAAAGTGTAGCTGTGCTAATAGAAGGGTAAATCAGAAGGACATAGAAGTTTGCAGTGGAGCTAAACTTAGTGTAGATTTGATATATTCAGAAGCATAATATTGTTTGGACATGGGGAAGGTCTCTGCTGAAATAAATAACATAATAATACCTCTTATGGTAAAGAAGATACATTTTTTTCCTAGAGTATGGTACTCTTGCTGTTGATTTTGACATTTTGTTTAAATATCTAATAAAAGCCCATTGCAATTCATAATAATCATAAATAATTACAATAATGGTCAACAAGTCCTGTTTTTTTATTTTTTTATTTTTTGCCATACTATTGCCCAACAGTTCAAAACTGTTGAAACATTATTTGGCAAAAATGAAAAAAACTAACAAAAAAACAACAGATTAAAACAACAGATTAAATTGTTTAGAATTGGGGAAAATGTTTCAACCACTCATCGTGCTCAGGATGTCTGGGTCAGCTTATGTCAACATAAATAGTTAAAAGCAATGAATGGTTTAATTTGTTTGTTCTTGGTTTAAACAATTCAGTTGGTACAGTCATAAAATCATATAATTATGACAGAAATACAGTATAAAGAAATACCACTTTCTGACATTAGATATAGATTTTGATCAACATAGTACAAATAATTTTGTAATGCTGCTTTTAAAATAACTGGTGACCTAAAACGGTAAAAGGGTGTTTTAATGGATTGTCCATGATAAATATCTCCTCAACTGTATTACTTATGGGTTATAGATATATGAATAAGAGCAAAGCAGAGTGATGAAAGCAGCACTTTTTAGACTTTTATTTGTAAAACCTTTTCACTTTAAAAATGCTATTTTTCTTTGTCCTTACATGAATTCACCATAAGAAAAACACATGTTTGTGGTCGTACTGTGTTTCTTAACATGGGTGGTACAGTATGAAGGCCTTTTTTAAATACAGTGGCTTGAAAAAGCATTCATACCCCTCAACGCTTCAAAATTTCAAACACAAGTAAACATATTTCATTAAAGACTAATGTGAATGAAAAATTGCATATAATTAGGAAGAAGATATATAATTACAAATAATACTTAAAAAAAAAAATTCAAAAACTGAACTTTTTTGAAACACCTTTTGCTACAATTGCAGCTGCAAGTCTTTTAGGGTACTAGGTACTAGGGTTTACTAGGGCTGCAACTAACGATTATTTTAAAAATCGATGAATTGGCCGATTATTTTTTCGATTAATCGATGAATCGGACAAAAAATATTTTTTATATTAACCTCTTTATTCCAAAATAAACATTTTAGACAGAACAA
>NW_015150495.1:567572-585008 GCF_000732505.1 Cyprinodon variegatus | reverse complement strand
TCGATTTTATCGATTCGTTGTTGCAGCCCTAGTCTTTACCATTTTGTCTTAAAGCGTTGGAATACGTCACTATGACAATTTTGTCTAATTCTTGACAGTTTAGGATCTGAATCGATCACAATGTTTTCAGAATGTAAGAAGAGATTCTTGCTTCTAGGTGGAAAGCCATGATAACAAAGGAGGACAAATTAGTTGTCTGTGCTTTTAGCACATATTGCTTCTGGGAATTTTATAGAACTTTGCTAGGACTTCAGAACAAATGCATATGATTAACATTAATCAATTAATCAATGTTGTAAACTTTCAGAAAATACAAAACCGAACACTTTTTTTATGTTGCTTTCCCTTTCAAAGTGGGAATAGTAACACACCCACCTTTACAGTGTTCCTGTTGCAAGATAGAAAACCAGTAGGATTATGCTCATCATTGTGCTTAATGACAAGGAAATGATTCTAACCATGAAAAATAATGAAAATGCTGTTAAGAAGGGCATAACAGATCATTACAAAATTGTTAACAAAAAGAATGCAATTTCCAGCCTCTTATATGCAGCAGGTGCTAAAAATATAAGGAGTGTGTCTTCACCCCAATGTTTTGGTACTTTCTTATATCCTTTCAGCCATTATAATCATAGTTTGTTGAGTTAACTGTTTCTGTGGGTAAAACAGATGATTTATATTAATGTGTCGAGGCAGAAAAACTTCTAAAACATACAGGATTAGGTCACTGAGGACCTGTAGTAGACACCTTTGCCTTCAGCTTTATGCATTTCTCAGTATATATCCTCAGTAATTGTCTGAACCCTCTCCTTTTTACTGGCCTCCTTTCTCTTGATACCCCTTCTCTTAAGTCCTTCACATACTTTTCATTTGACCCTTTCTTTCTTCAACTCACTCATTTTAGATTCTGAGCACCAACAGAGCACCAATGCCCTCCTATATCTATTCATCCCCCTCCCCATCTCTGCCCTTGAAATACACCTTCACCCTCCTACTCTCTAACTCCTCCACGGCCAATCTCCTCCAACCACAGCCCCAGGATATTTTGCTCCCCCACACAAGTCTCTTCCTTCTCCAACCCCCTAGAGCGTCTGCCCAAAACTCACCAAGCAAGATGACGATGCACAGCAGGATGGCAATAAGAGCCCCCGTGCTGAGACCCGCGTAGGGTAGCGGCGCCTCTCCTTGGCAGATCCTGATCTTGCCATAGCGCTGGCAAGGGCACACCCGCAGGGTCAAGGTACTGGTGCCACTCAGCGATGGCTCCCCACCGTCCCACACCACGATTGGAAGCTCATAGAACTCCTGGGTCAGATGATTAAACCGCCTCCGTCTTGAAATGATGCTAGCTGAGCTGTCTGCAAATACAAAATGTTAGACAAACATTAAGAACAGTCGGAGAATAAAGGGCTAATTGTGCACGTCTTTCAGAAACGTATACAGTTTCAACTACATTAGTGAAAATAGTCTGTTAAATAGCCTTTGCACTTTGAAAGTATCTGATAAAGGTATTATTTTATGTGACAAAAGAACACTTTTCCTTGATATTTATGGAGGTAAATCTGTTATTGTCTGGTACATAAGGGGAAATGATTAGGAGGAAAACAAGAGTTTAAGAGTAAGTGTTTTTTTTTTTTTTTTGACAAAACCAACAAACTGACCAAAACAAACAAAGAATTTACATCAGTTTATATGAGAAAAAAAAATACTGCTTTACACTCCAAACTACATTTAGTCCTTGCCAATATTTTTCTGACTATGTTGATTAAAGACATTGGTATGTAGGAGGTACAGAGATCAGGATCCTTGTCCAGCTAAGATTTTGCTCATAAATGCAGCAACAGCTACTCAAAAGAGTTAGGGATAGTCCAGGCAAGCCAAGACGAGGAGTATGCTTTCCTTGAGGTCCTCTCTCTTGAGCAGGGAATGTTTGGGGACAGACTGATCAAATGGAATTGTACAGACTGGTCAACAGTTGTAAGAGCTACATTAAGTTATCATCTATATGTTTGGGGGTATCTGATTGAGCATGATGGCTAATTGGTAGGCTGTGCTGGTGGGCAGCTCCAAAAGGTAGAGTTACTGCTGCTTGTAAGAGCTGTTTGACAGTCAAGTTGCTTATCACCTCGCTGTGCGTAGGCAGTAGAGTTGAATTATGTAGCATTGACTTATATAGTGTGGTGGCTAACCATGGCAGCTGGTGTGCTGCAGTTCATTGACAGGTTCACCAGAGCTGACTGACAGTTTTCATCCCAACACAGTTTAGAAACCTGCCCAACTCAATAAAAAACAAAAATTCACCCTCTCTGGAAACTCACGCATAATTCATAAAAATGTTATGTTAATGATAAAGAAGATGCCTAAAAACAAAGCTAAATAAGGAAAGTGATTTTTTTGGTAGTTATTTAAAATATCACTGGGGGACATATTCTTTTTAATAGAATTTTTATTTATATTTTCTACTGGTGTTTCCAAAATTAAGGGTGTCCGATTATAAGGCCAGAGTTTCTTTCATGGGAGCACAAAAGCATGAAACAAAAAAAAGATGATAATAGTTAAAATTTAAAACATATTAAGTTAACTATAGAGCCCCTTGTGGCTCTCTGCTGAAGTGACATTTCAAGATAATTTAGTTAAAATTAAACATTATGCTGATCCAACTGAATGATAGTATTTCTGGCTTCAAAATAATAATTCCATTTTACCTAAAATAAAAAAAATCCTTTATCATGAAAAAGTGACTGAAATAATTAGTTTATAAATAAGTAGCTACTTTAAGTCAAATGGTGATAGGGGTGCATGAGCACTTCAAGTTACTCGCATCTGTTGGTGAATTTGATCCCAATGGCTGAAAATTGATATTGGTGTGGCCATTGATTCAACAACATGAACAAAAAATTAAGGGTTCTACTCAATATTGAACAAGATAGTAATCGATAGAACTGCAAAATGTCTGAAACCTCTAATGAAAAAAAAAAACTTTAGAAACTCTGACTTATCTGTTTGTAAAAACTAAAGAGACAGCTCTTTAGAAGTCTTAAAATATAAATTAATTTTGACCAAATAAGATATTGAGTTTTAAAAAGGCTGATATTTTTAGTAGTGCTGAATTAAAAACCACATCAACCAAGACCAAGGAGTACCGAGACAAGACCAAGACCTTTAGAGGCTGAGTTCCAGACCAAGACCAAGAGGCCTCTAAAGGCCTTGGCCTTGTATCGGTCTCGGTACTCCTTGGTATTGGCTGGTATGGTCTTGACTGCAACACTAGAAAAAAAACAAAAAAACAATATAAATACGACACTAGTTTTATGTCTTTGGAGTAAAGAGAAAAGATAAAATAAAGATTTTCTTTGGAATATGTCAATGTACATTCATAATTCAGGATTTTTATATATTTGGATTCATTTCAAATGGAATCACAATGATTAATTCTAATAAAATTTGAAGTAACAGAGTAATTATAGTATTTTTTTAAAATGTGGTCAAAAATACCATTTAACTTTGATCCTATCAAAATATGACTGATGCTATTGCCTTAAAACTTTAACCTTGTTAAATTTTTTCTATTAAAGCCAGGAAACCAGTTAGGATACTACAGTGTGACATAAAAAAGTTCCTTCATCCTCAAAAACCCAGCAATAAGGCTGAGTTACTGTAAAACAATTCTAGTCTGTTAACAGTGATGAAAAGACCCATGCCACTTTTTACAAACATTTAAAGGAACAGTACACCCAAAACATGATTAGCCTTCATTTTCTACTCACCCCCATGCTGAACAACACTCTGGAGTACTTTTTTGATATCTCAAATGCATCTGGAGATCTGGGAGGCTTCTTGCTGTCTGCTGACATTCAAATAATGGAGGTCTATGGTGCCCGAGGCAGAAAGGTCCATAAAAGTCCACAAAAAACGTTTCAATATTCCTCCATACTGCTCATCCAATGTATTCCAAGTGTCCTGAGTGGGTAGCATCCAGAATTTACTCGAAACGAAGTCATTTAGAATGTTTTTAGAGCATAAACAGTAGTGTATAGGATTTCCTGAAAGCGCGTTCACGACGCTACGGAAACTGCGGCAGACCAAACCAGATGAAAGTGCGCATTCAGCTCAGCAAAGAACTCGTGCTCTTCCTCAACACTGAAGTCCTCAGACATTTTTCTTTCGTTGTTTCTTTCTTTGCACAGGTAAACAGCACATTTCTTCTTCCACGCTTGCATTATCGGCAGAGCAGACGCTGAATGCGCACTTTCATCTGGTTTGGTCTGCTGGCTTCCGTAGCGTCGTGAACGCGTCGGGATGCTACCCACTCAGGACACTTGGAATACATTGGACGAGCAGTATGGAGGAATATTGACACGTTTTTTGTGGACTTTTATGGACCTTTCTGCCTCGGGCGCCATAGACCTCCATTACTTGAATGTCAGCAGACAGCAAGAAGCCTCCCAGATCTCCAGATGCATTTGAGATATCAAAAAAGTACTCCAGAGTGTTGTTCAGCATGGGGGTGAGTAGAAAATGAAGGCTAATCATGTTTTGGGTGTACTATTCCTTTAATGGCAGGTGATTTGACATAACCTGTTATTAAGCTCAGGAGGCAATTATAATTTCACATATAACAGTTAAATTTCCATATTTTTTGGAAGAATTAACATTCTAATTTGAAACCTGCTATTTGTATTTACACAGGATGTATTTTAACTGATATATACAGTACATTAGTTTGATGTGTGACAAAAAAAAGAAATATTAAGGCGTGGGTACTGTAAGTCATGCTCAGACATGTCAAACTCAGTGGTACAACAAAGCTGGGGTAACGAAAACTGTTGTCGAACATCAGTTTACTTATTTTCCCCAGCTTTTATTGTCATTACACTCTCACAATTACAGAGCAACGAAATTAACTCTCTGCATTTAACCCATCCCCTTGGGGAGCAGTGAGCTGCCACTGTGCAGCGGATCCTTTGCTCAGGGACCCAGAGCAGCAGTCTGGGAGTGGAGCTTGAACTCGGAACCTCTGGGTTCCAAGCGCAATGTCCTAACCACTAGGCTGCCACTTCCCAAAACTATTACTAAAAAGTAAAAAAAAATTGGGTGGTGATGGTGGGGAGGATGTTACCAGAGAGTGAGCATAAATGTGTGTGAAAAGGGATATCTTTAGTTGTAAGTAACTATTAAAATGGTCAAAGCATGTTCAACAGCCAAAGTCAGTGCCTTCTAGGAATTTGAGCAAAGGTCCATTCACCCATGATTTAATCCTGTTTTGTGGTCATTTACATTTGTTTGTTTTACCCAAGGATTTGGTCTTGATATACGTCTACCCTCTCACTCTGTTGGTCAACTTTAATACATTGCTTTTTTCTTTCATGACGCAAAAATATATAAATGAAAAAGACTCATAGTTTGTACACTGTAATTCAAAGTTGCTGTAGTCCAGAGCATAGGATAGCACAGAAAACGTCCACAGTCCTACTGTCAATATATCTATTTTTGGTGATGGGGGTTTGAAGGGACCAAAAAGCAAAGCAGTAAGTAAGTAATGTTTATTTGTATAGCACCTTTCACTGACATAGAGGTCACAAATTGCTTCACAAAATTACAATACAAATAAAAATACATTTACAGTCACCAAGGACATGGTCTTAAAGCGCTGTGTATAATCCCACAGCCATGTGTCGCAGTGAGCTTGTTGCAGGTATTTTTGATTTATGCCCAATTTTGAAGCGAGGTCTGCGCTATGTTATTCCATGCTGCAACGCAAGAGGAACAATCACAAACTAGCTGTGGGTCTAGATACAGGCGAGGCGGTGAGGAAGTGTGGGCAAGTTTGTGTGACAACGGAGGGACATGAGGGTGAAAAAGAGGGGCTCAAAGTGGAAAAAGGGTCCCAGCGTTCTCGCCCTCCTCATATCTTCACGAGTCGTTTTCCACAATGGCGATCACACAAACAAAGCCACCCGGTAAGGTACCAAACAGGAAATACGCATAGAGCAGAGGTAGATTTGACCAATCAGAGGCCTCCTGTCTGCGGTCACCTACAATTTTGGAAACATGATCTCTTTAATTCAGAAAAACAGACCAATTTCTTTTTTTTTTCCCTAGGCTAACACAATGCGGTTTACTAAGAATATCCTTTATGATGATTTTAAATATAAATTGAATCTGCAAGCTATTAGTTATCCTTTTAATGCTACATGTTTCCTTGTGCTGACTATTTCCAAACAGAATAATTTAAATGGAAATGTATCACACCCAGTTGTTCAAACATCTTCTGACAGTGGGTTGTGTTAACTAAACTTAGTCATTAGCTATTTTTTTTCTTTTATTTTGAATTTTTTAGTGCTGTAGTATACAAAATAAAATAAATTTTGCAATAATATTTACATAAATATGATGTAAATTTTTATAACAACAGAAAGATGTTTTACCTGCGTGAAAACAATATCTCTATTTTATTGCAGTAAAATCTAAGACTGAATAATTTAGAGTAATGCCTTTAACTAGATTCCTTTTTTTGTGGTTGTTTTAAGCATTAAAATGCAGAAAAGTCAATGAAAAACAGCTGCCTGCTTGGGTAAGACAGTTTAAATAAATTCAGCCCATACTCTTATCTAAGCTGTTGCGAAGAATTCAACATCCCAAGTTTTCAACTATGTGTGCTTATTATTTTATAAACAGCTTGTGTCTTAAGGCATATAAAAAGGCCAGGCCCCTCCTGGATAGCTGACAGATTTTAGGTTAAGTAACAAGGCAGCTGTGGCTACATATTTGTAGGGGTAAACGCTCCTTTGGGACACAAACATGCATTAATTATTAAATATGCTTGAATATTCTATATATCCTCCATGTGGGAAATTTCACCTATGCCCTGGGTACAAAGCTGTTCTTACATCAGTTGTAAGTAAAGGGGAGGGCAAGCGATCACAAATAGGTTTAAATAAACAAAAGGCAGACACAGTTCTCCCACAGAAGCAACACTTGGAGGGTCTTTTTTCAGCATATACTGCATACAATGTCATCAGAAGCTCATAAAGTCCAACAGATCTTCCCAGTCTTTTATGCAAAGTCTAATCTCATGGTCTACATTGGCATCAAGATCCAAACATTTCCTGAAAGTCATAAACACTGGTTCATTCTGACCGACAGATCTAAGAAACAATCCTTTACAAGTTGCTTACATGGACTTAGCAAAACAAAGTTCCTATTTTCATACCAAATCCATGTACTATGTGTTTGTTCAGGAAAGCAGAATGATTTCCTTCTGTTCTTAGATGATTAACAGGAAAACCAGATTTATTTACCAGGCTATTAAAACTGATTGCAGGTTTGCATTTTGCTTAGGCATAACAAAACCATAAAACTTCTTTCTCCCATAAGCAATTTCAGTGGCTGTGTCGGAACGTCGGCCCTCATCCCTAAATCCCGCCATACTATATAGTGGACTATAAGACTATATAGTGGACATTGTAGTTAACTCAGTTAATTGACTTCGGAGAGATGATCGCTACGTTTTACTCCCCATTGGTCACGTAACTCCGCCTCACCGGACGGTGCCTGCAGCATCTTTTTTTGTTGCCGGCACAACAAATCCCATGACGTTTTGCGAGGAGAGCTCTCGCAAAGCACTCCCGGATAAATCAGCTCGTCTAGTGACCATGGATGATCACTACTTTTCAATGTGCATAGTGGGAAATTTTGAGTCCACTACTTTTTCATCCAATAGATGTTCAACGCTCACCTAAAATGGCATAACCACTGCAAACTGCCCTATATAGTGATAAGGGCAGACATTCAGACACTGCCAAAGAAGAAAAAAAAAATAAATAATAATAATAAAATGTTCTTAAATATAAATTGTATTTCTCAGAACAGTATAGTGTTTTCTGTTTGTACTTGCCTGCTAAATGTATTTTTAGTTAATCTTACATTAAGTCTTTAAATAAATATTAGACTATTTGAAAGTTTCATTAAGATGCAAACCAAAAGGTTTTTACTTATAAAACATATTTTTAGGTAAAGTGATAGTTAATTGTGCCAGTGAACATAGTTAATTTCATAATGTTGAAAAACAGTTACTTACCCAGTTACTTTTTGAAGTAAGTATAACTAATTAATTTTTTTTCTTTAAGTTGTCCAACACTGTGGATTACTAATGAAATGTTAGAAGCCATTCTGATCAGGTTAAAGAATGTCTAAAACTTCCTTCCTTTTAAATATGTTTAATAGGAATTTTAGTAGTGACAGTAACTGTGATGCAGAGGTGCATTAACTGAAAATATAGTAAAAAAAAAAAATCAGTGTGAGGTTCTGCTGGAGCAATAAAATACTAATCACCAATCTTCATAATTATGTCAAAGTAGCTTCATTTGGTCTATTCCTGTTGGGCTGTGACACTTAGAGAAAAATACCAGCTGGGCTGCTGCGATCAAAACTTTTGATTTTGGATTATGGAGTTGGGCCTGTTTTTTAGTGTGTAGTTCTGTTTCTCTCCTAGAAATAGATATGGGCTCAGCTTTTACTCCTTTTCTTTGCTGCCCAGAGCTTGTCTGATTTACTTTTTCTTTCCTTTATAAAAGACTTATGATAACATAAAGAGTTTAAGTCATTTTGGCTGAATGATAGCTTTGGTTTTGCACACGACTCACTAAAAATTGACAGTTGACACATTGCAGACTGATCTGTATGTTCATGCTATTTAAGTTATGAAAATGCTGAATCGTGCAGCAGGGCAACCTTTCCCCATCCATCGGATAAAACACCTCCGCCATGCTGTACTATCGAGCTGCTGCTGCAGCTCTGAGACCTCGCCTCCCACACCAATCTCAGCTCCATCTATGAATAATTAGAATGATCGACATTTGGAGAGACAACACGCACTTCAAGCTTTATTAAGCTAGCATTCACTATATCACCACATCAGCACGCAGATGGGTGGAGGCTTTGAGAGACACAAACAGCACAGAAGAGAGATGGGTATTTGTAGGTCTGATGTCTAACCAGAAAGCAGAGAGCAGACGGGGTGATGATAGAGGCTGAGGGAAAAAAAAAATCTGGTTGGTGTGTATGTACAGGTCCTTGTACTAACCACAGAGAGGAAGTTCACATCCATTATGTTATGGTAATTCACATGAACCCATGTCTCATTGCAGGTGAGAGGAGGAGGGCCTTGTGATTTCAGAGTGAGAGTGATTAATGCCTTGGTTAGACAGACCATCTGCAGCTGAACTGCATCCACACATGAGAAGACAAAGTTCCAAAATTCAAACATTTGACTGTTCTAACACAAAGTAAAAACCTGAAAAAATAATCCCAGAGAATTATTTTGCAGAAACCAAGATATACATTTGCTTAATTTGTACATTTGAATTTTCCACTTTACAACACACAGGAATCGGTATGCGCTAAGTGAGAGCTTTCCCTGAATGCTGTTAGTAATTCTCTGCACTGAGGTAGCGGTGGCGGATAGCTTCGCTTTACCCAAACATCACTACAGTGAGAAGAGTAAATGTGCATTGCAAAATAATTGTAGATTTTTTTTCTTGGGATGACACACCTTCAAAGATCAGCTGTATAGAGTTTAGTTTCTCAATGCTAGATTAACAAAATAACATTGGAATTCTGAGTTGCGGTCTTTTTTTACAATTTATGTATCTAGCAACATTTTATTGTGGATTTTACAAGTTTTGTATCATGTTTTGTATCATGTCCTCATAAATGTCTCTTCTCTGTGTTCATTGTTTACATTCCTAAATAATTCAGTCTGTATAAAATTTTTGCAGGAGAAACACCATTTATGAAAGAAGACAACAATGCCTTCATGTACAGCAAAAAACTGTTACCCAATAATCTCCGAAATGACATCGGGTCATGGCAGAATTGTGCTTTTGGGATGTTTTTCCCTCATAAACACAGAAGCTGTTCAGAACAGATGGACAATGAATGGAGCTACATAAAATTCTGTTGCAAAAATTGTTTTACAAACACTTAAAACTAGTTAACCTTAATCAGCAAAACAAACTAAATCCCACAGCAAGGGTGTGTCAAAAGGGGCACTTGAAAATACAGATGTAAAAAGCACAATATATGCAACTTGGTGATGGCTCTTTTCATGATTGGCCCACGGCTATACTGCTCCTCTGTATCTGCTCCATTGCTTAAGAACACTAGTGTCACTATGCATCTTATTCTTAGGGGAAGCTTCGCCAATGAGCCAAAATCAGTAGTTGAGCTTTAAGTGGCTGAACACTGTTCCAAATATCCCCTTGGCCTGCCTAGGCTGAGATTTATTTTTTGTATAAAGGCTAATTGGGTGTTAGAAATCCATCCTCTGGGAGAAGAATTCTTTCGAGTTTCCAATGAGTGTGCAATTTTCTTTAGTCTGAGCTTTGTATGTTGGGGCTTCTATTTTAGGTTATTTTGTCATTCTTCTATTTAAGCTCGGTTTACTTAGTCTTCATTTTCCTTCTAGTTATTCAGTGTTTCTGTGATTTTATTAGATTATTTCTGCCAGTTCTTTAGATCTGCTTGCCATTTAACTGCACACATCACAAAAGTATTTAAGTTTCTTGCACGATTCTACTGTTGGAGACATACAGTTTTCTGTGTACTTCTTCCATGTTCTCTGAGTCTACTGTAAGTGTAACTAAACCCAAAGAAAAAGCATAACCCTGCTCCCAGAAAAGGTCTGAAAAAGGGTCAGCAGCGTCATAAAGAAGACGTGTAGGGATGAGCATGATGTGGTGGTCTGGAGAAGGGAAAGCGAGAGTAAGTTTGACATGACTAAATAATCTCAGTGAAACAGTAACATTATGGATAGCACACCCAAGGTCCCATTAATATGTTTATTAACAAAAAAAAAACATTGATTTAGGGTTTAGTTACAACAATCTCCATCATGTGTCTCTCTGCCTTTATCCAGTTGGCAGAAGATATATCAACAAACCACAAATGTACCACAGAGGGACTGAATACATTAAACACTACACTTGGAATTATTTACTTATAAATAAATAAGAAGTAAGAAATTCATAATTAAAAATAAACATCGCACTTATTTCTTCTAAGTTTAAAATTGTAATATAATTGAAGATGAATATATTCACAAAAATTGGAACTTCAGAGTATTGTGTGGTGCATATCTTATTTACATCTTTCAGCAATATCAAATCCATAACTTAAAATAAGTTTTTGCTACAAAGTTAACTTTCAGATCATGAGAACTGAAAATAGTAAAATGAATGAATCAATAACACACAGACACGACGCAAATACAGCTCTACAGTATTCACAGTTGCCTACACATTCCCTTACTTGCATTTTTTGTAAACTTTGGTGGGAGTGAGTAGGTGCCAATGTCTTGAATCTGTAGCTTTTCAGTCTTCACTTAAAATGTGACATAAAGAACTGTGGAAAACCTGTTCTGGAAGAATATGTATATAATATTCTCATTGGTATGTTATAATTTGTCTGCTTCGTGTTAAAGTTAAAACTGTTCAAAATGCTGAGAAATAACTTGGTTATGTTATGGTTGTATTCTTACAAATACTGTTCATATCTGAAGTTAAAGTTTATTTCCAGATTAAATAATATAGACAATATATATTAGCCGGAAAGTCTTTTATTACATCTGGCTTCAGTACTTTTATTAACCATAGCACAGTTTATCAGAAGATTATGAATACATTAAATAACTGGAACTGGAAGTTGTATTTAATTAATAGTTTATTCAAAATTACAGGTAAAACCAATTAATGACCTTTAGTCAAATGATTGTAACTGTAATTTACTTCCTTACCAGGGTTCTTAGAATTTTGCATAAAAGGTTGGACTCCTGGACTGGCTGTTTAAAATCCAGTTCCCTAACCAGTTTAATAATTTAGACTATGGCTATCAGCAGAGTTATTAATCACCAACCATATAAATGTGTCTCTGTTCATTTGGATGCCAACAAAAGAAGAGTGAATCAAGCCTGAGTGATAAATCGTTCAGTGTATAAAATAAACACAAAAGATCACAGGTTAAATTATACAATGGTAGCTTTATCAGCTAAATCTAATCACACAGTATTAATATATTTTATAACTATGCAGGCACTAAATACTGCTGAAAATAATAATAAATAATACAGCAAATAAAAAAGGGAAAAAAGGGGTTTAAAAGTCTGTTCAAGGGTCTCTGAGGAATGTTCAAGTTTTAAGGCTTAATGCATTGAAGGTGTCCTTTAAAATAGCAGCACATGACTGTTACTAAACCCTGGCAAAAAGATATTAAATTCAGTCAAAATGGTGCAGTTTAATTTGGTTTTACAGTGAAAAATGACCAGAGACTCAGGAATGCATTAAAATAAGATGAAGCTGAAAGAGAATGGGTTAGATTAGCTGGCCCCTGAGGGTCTGGTCCGGGCGGGTCCAGCTGAAATAAAGGAAAAGTTAAAGCTTACAACGTGGCCTCTACAACGTGAAGTAGCTAACTATGCTAGACGGTCCACAGTAGCAGTCTCTCCAGACCCAGATGGTAAGACAATGTTGGTTGCCCATTGTCGGCTCAGTGAGCATTAGCATTCAGTTCAGAACTATTTAAACCATCAGCATCTTTCAGATAAAACACGAACACATGCACAACTATCTAATCACACAAGCAAAGCACCTGTTAAGCATCAGATGGAAAGAGGGAACGATGGATGTTACTGTTCTTGCTTAGTGGAATGGAGGGGACTTTTCTTCTCAAGAGGCAATTTTGCAGGACGTCATTTTAAAACTCACAGTAGCCAGGAACGTCTCCCTTTAGCTATGACAGTTAGCTGGTAGCTACAGCTCAGGTAGCGGCTGCTACCTGAGCTGTAGCAGGTGATGGTGGCTCAAGGTGATGGTGGGCAGGTGATGGTGGCTCAAGCAAGCGGCGGCGTCTCAGGCAGCAGCAGGACCAGTATGGAACGGGTCAGCGGCTTCTAACGGCTCCTCAGGAAACAGCGGTTCAGCCAGCTGTTAGGTGAAGGTCAACTTGAGCTTTATTAGCTCTCATCTGCTTCAGCAGGAAACACTGTGTTCAACTTGGTTTGAATCACACGAAAAGGCGGTCACTATGATCGGTTCCTTCTGAATCGTAGTAAAGGTTGTCTGGCTTTGTCCAGCAAGCACAGACTTCTCAGGAGAGTTTTAGTTGCTACTTAGTGTAGCTTTCAGCTGAGAATCCATTCTGTTTGCAGCCATAGGCCATTGGCAACAGGAGCTAATTCAATCCATCCATCCATTTTCTAACACACTTATCTTAAGTGGGGTTGTGAGGGGTGCTGGTGCCTATCTCCAGTTGTCTAAGGGCGAGAGGCTGGGTACACCCTGGACAGGTCGCCAGTCCATCGCAAGGCAACACAGAGACAAACAGGACATACAACCATTCACACACACGCTCACACCTAAGGGGACTTTAGAGAAGCCAATTAACCAAACAGTCATGTTTTTGGACTGTGGGAGGATGCCAGAGTACCCGGAGAGAACCCACGCATGCTCAGGGAGAACATGCAAACTCCATGCAGAAAGACCCCAGGCATCGAACCCAGAACCTTCTTGTTGCAAGGCAGTGCCACTGAGCAGCCGAGCTAATTCCTTCAATAAAAAAAATGAAGGGAGAGTCCTTCTTCTTTAATATCACCAGAAACATAAGAATTAATAATAATAATGTAAGCAGCATATATGCCATGGCTAAAAGGGTGGCTGGGTCAAGTCAACTCCACAGACCCAAACCAAAGGCAAACATGAAGAAGAAACTTACATTTTTACGCCCTCTTAATCTGGACAAACTCATCAAAGCCTGTAGAGATACTGATCCCGTAAGTTGCTTTAGTTTAAAAACCCATTTATTTAGAGGTGCCTTTTACCTTCTAGACCATTTAATGATATATTAATCATTTATGTTTATAATCCAACTTCAACTAACTTTCCCCTCTGTGTTTCAATTATTTGTGTACAACACTGAATTGAACAAATTGAATTGTCTTGTTACTGAAATGTCCTGTACAAATAAAATGGTCTTGTCATAGCTAAATAATAATAAAATGAGTATAAGTTGGCCAATGGGCTTTCTGGATGCACTGACACACATATACATATGATCATTTTCAGTCAGTCGGCGGTGAGGTAATTAGATTTTCTATATGAGCAGATTTGGAAAATGATCTTGTAAAAGGGATTTTTTTTTAAATAAATAAGCCAAAAATCTAAGTTAGAAATTCTGTAATTTGAGCAAAAGGTAATCTATTGTTCTCGTGACCCCAATTGGGACAAGCGTGTAAGATAATGGATGGATGGATGGATGGTAATCTATTGTTTTCTATTTTCTGTGATGTTGATGTCAGCAGCATGCTTCAATCTATTCTCCCCCTCTACACAACCCATGTTCTTTCAATAGATCATTAAGTGTTGGGAAATCAACTGTGAGTAAAGTGTGCATGACATAAAAGCTAATTGGACATCCCACGTACAGGTTTGACAGCCATCCTCTCCTCACAGGCCTATTAAGTGGAATATTATAGGATCCTTTCTATGCACATGGGAAGAAATTGCTGTCAAAAATCAAGTGATAGGTTTAAATATGTGGCTTATTTATACATAATAGCATCAGTGTAATTGGCTTTTAAGATGACACTGTGATTGAATATGATATGTAACATGATCAAAGAGCGAGTCACTGTAGAGCATAGTATATACAGTGCATCTGGAAAGTAATCACAGCACTGCACATTATGTACCTATAGTTATGTTACAGTCTTATTCCAAATAGTAGAATCGAATCGCTTCTTACAAAATAATGCAAGTAATATCCCAATTAGTCAATGTATCTTTTTGTAGATTGTTTCAAATAACTGAAACAGAAAACTAAGAACTATGAAGTTCAACACTAAGCAGAGATGCAAATTGTGTCAACTGATCATCCTTATGGGGAAGCTTACCGTAAATGGATTCCACGTGGGATAAATTCTGTTGATTAGGAAATGATTAGGAAAGAAAGAAACCTGTTTATATACAGCCCACAGTTAACAGTGTGTGTCAGAGCCTTAAAATCAACCAAGAAGTTATAGGAATTGCTTCTAAACCTCTAAGACATGGAAGAAAAGAGGGAAACAGAGAAGAATTTCTGATGCTCCAAAATACTCATTTAGCACAGTGGCCTTTATTATTAACAAAAAAAGGACCTGGAATCACCTGGACCTTTTCTACAGCTGGCTGGCCTGAGCAATCCGGGAGAAGAGCTTTAAACAGGAGGCGATAAGTGTCACCTTGTCAGAGCTCCAGCAAAAAGAGAACTTTCCAGAAGGACAAACATTTCTGCAGTGTTCTACCAATCAGGCCTGTACGGTATAGTGGCCGGACAAAAGCCACTCATGCTAGAACGCATATGGCAGCCTGTCTTGAGTTTGTCAAATGGTGGCTGAAGGGCTCTCAGACCATGAGAAACAAAATTACCTAGTGTGATGAGAAAAAGATTGAACTCTTTGGTGAGGATGCTGGGCATCATTCTTGGAGGACACAAGGCACCGCTTATCACCAGAACCCTACAGTGAAGCATGGAGGTGTTTGTAGTTTTATGCTATAGGGAGGATTTTCAACATAGGAAACCAGCAGACCAATGAGTATGGAGGAGAAAATGGATGCAGTCACATACAGAGACACCTATGAAAACCTGCTCCAGAGCACTCTGGACCTCAGAAAGGGAAAAAAAAAACAAAAGCACAGACAAGACATCAAAGAAGTGGCTTCAAAACAGCCTGATTCCAGATTTAAATCCAATAGAACATGTGTGAGATCTGAAAACAGCTGTGCACAGCCATCTCCCATTCAAATATAAGGAGCTTAACCTGTACTGCAAAAAAGAATGGGTCCATCTTCCAGAAGAGAGGTGTGTTATGCTTGTGGCATCATATTCAAAAGACTTCAAAAGACAGTGATAGCTGATGAATGTGGACAACGCTGTTAAGCTATCCATGCATACTGACCTGCCTAAATTTGAACAGGTATTACTTATTCTTCTAAGCTAAACTTTAGTGTATTAAACTGTATTAGTATTAAACACTTATTTGATTCAAGGAACAAGAGCTGTTTTTTGTTTTGCAATGACACCTTTTTGATTATGAATATACTTAATCATCCTAAACGGAAATTAGAAATAATAAAATGCCTCAAATGGTTGTAATTAACAGCTCTTAGCCATTAATGGATGTAACTAACAACCAAGTGTAGTATTTAACAATTAACTTATTTATCCTGGGACGTGAGTATTTAGTAAGTTGAGAATGTGTTATATTAACCACAAGTAAATGTTAATAACCTTAATTTAACCTTAACTTTTTTTGCAGTTGGAGTTATCATCAGTTAATTTCAATAAAAGGGAAGATATCTCAGTGATTTGTTGCCCCCTCCAGTTAAAAGTTCACTTGAGCTGGTCCTCAACAAGGAAATGGGTGGCAGTCGCATAAGGTGCATTTCTCCTAGTGATTCTCTCAAATCAAGACGTCCTCAGCAAAGCGAGTGTTAATAGCAATTTTTGATGACTGTTTGGCCAGACAGTCTGCACCATCAACTCTGAGCAGAAGACTGCCTCCCCTGGTAATCCACAGCAGAGGGTAAAGGGAAAAAGCACTGATGGTGAAGGCAACACCCCCATGAGCGTCGTCATCAGATGGATGGGAGCACCAATAGTAGAAGGTGCTTCGTCAAAGTCTCCTTGCAAGGGTAGACAAAGGAAAGAGCTTTGACTTTGTCCAGCCTAGCATCCTCTGGTTTGGGGGACCACGTGTGCTTCAAGCCAGTGAGAGGTCTCTCTTCACACAATTGAATTCATTCAAAGAGAAAGACTGGGAGGGTCTTATTGCTTTTATCCAGGGTGGCACATCTAGGTTAAAGCAGGTGCTGACATCATATGCACCATTTTGAGGTTTGTAGTTCTAGGGAGTATGTCGTGATAAGGGTTATTTCTCAATGTTACAGTTAACTGCAGAGAAAGAACTAATTAAAAAAAGAAAAAAATGCTTAAAATATAGGCAATATAAAGGGGACAATTACTTGGCTAGTAGGTTGTTTTTATCACTCTATCAGCTATAAATGCAGACCTTAAAATCACCTACAAAACTGTGGCCACACTTCTTAAAAATTACCGTACCTCTCATACACCACCTGACAAGACTCATGATCTAGTGTTTCATATAAAATGAGAATAAAAGTGAATACATTCTCTAAATATTTATTTAAACCATCAATATTAATACATGTTTTACAGCCAGCTGGGAATATAACATCTCAATTCTCCCAAGTAGACACACATTTGGAGCGAGCCAGATATCTCGCAAGTATGGACTTTGAACTTAACAACGTGAAAGACTACAAAAATTGATTGAGAAGACATATTTAATAGAGATTTTCTATACTTTAATGATTTTGAAGATTT